>NC_046317.1:88730777-89034785 GCF_009819535.1 Lacerta agilis
GATTTAAAATCACAAAATAGGCAGCAAAGTGTGGAAATAAAGGCTGTAAATCTTTTAAGACATGCCCTTCCAGGTGGAATCAAAAATTGACCCCTTTAAAAGTTTCTTCCAAAGTCTCCCTCTTCCCTCAGCATAGGAAAAGATCACACGTTTGGTAAGTTAAAAAAAAAAGGTTTGCTTACAAGCTCTTCAACAGTCATATTCATGTGCTTTTCCATACATCAGTCAGAAAAGCTGCACAGGTGGTAAAAATGTAGCTTAGTTACTAAGTGGTAAAAGTTCCAGTTACAGGTGGGTAGCCGTGTTGGTCTGCCATAGTCGAAACAAAATAGGAAATTCTTTCCAGTAGCACCTTAGAGACCAACTGAGTTTGTTCTTGGTATGAGCTTTCGTGTGCATGCATCTTATTGTTATTGGGAAAAGCTTTATTTATTTTCTTGTTTTAAATAAAACCCATTATTTTATAGGTAAGGCAGCTGGATTAGTCATTTCTGTTGAATAAAATATTTATAAATAACAAAGTTCTGACTTTGATCTTCAGACCCGGCTGCTACTTCCGGCCCATCTTTGGTGCCTTCTCAAGACCCTTGATGTATTTGCGAGGTATCTGGTAGTCCTCCACCAGCAGCTTAGCAAGGTGGTGGATCTGATTGCCTTGTACCTGGACCTGTGCTCTGTCCTTTGCTCCCGGAAGTGTGGTGACAGTGGCACTCGCCTGGACTTTTTGCTGGAGAAAGTTGGCAACAGCCTGTGGGTCTAGCCCATACAGCTCAAGATTCTTAATTATGGTTACCTTTTTATTGCACGATCTTTGTGCTATGTTTATATCAATGGGATCAATGTTTCCTTTCCTCACGAAATGCATGCACACGAAAGCTCATACCAAGAACAAACTCAGTTGGTCTCTAAGGTGCTACTGGAAAGAATTTCCTATTTAGTAAAAGTTCCTAAACTATTGGTAGAGGAGAACAAAAGAGGCTGGTGAAAGCCATGCGGCTGAGCTGGAGGAACCAGATTAGGTCTCTTCACGCCCTGAGTTCACAGGTAGACATTGTGGGGACAGGACGATGCTGACATAGCTAAACCTGGCGGGATACCTTCCTCATTATTAATTTAATTAACATACCACTGTATATTCTTAAGAAAAAAATCCAAAGCGGTTTACAACCTACATTAACACATCAAATAAAACAATCCAAAATAAAACATTACATAAGAAAATCAGACATAAAGTATATATTCGAAGTGACATAATTAACAGGAAAGCGAAATATTATCTTAAAATGGCACAATTCAGAACAATAATTAGAAAGGGTTATAAGAGATGCATTTATCCGAAGAATGCAATGACAATGTTCAAATTTGAATGAAAGGAAGTCGAGTAGTGGTAGAGGGAAGTCACGGGGGTATGTAGGGTTTGTGTTTGTAGTATAGGGTGGTATATATTTTTTTCTTTTTGTATCAGTGTATGTTAGTTGTATCAGTGTATGCCTGCTTCTTGGGAGAAAAGCAATGACAAACCTAGACAGCATCTTAAAAAGCAAAGACATCACCCTGTCAACAAAGGTCTGTATAGTTAAAGCTATGGTTTTCCCAGTAGTAATGTACAGAAGTGAGAGCTGGACCATGAAGAAGGCTGATCGCCGAAGAATTGATGCTTTTGAATTATGGTGCTGGAGGAGACTCTTGAGAGTCCCATGGACTGCAAGAATATCAAACCTATCCATTCTTAAAGAAACCAGCCCTGAGTGCTCACTTGAAGGACAGATCCTGAAGTTGAGGCTCCAGTACTTTGGCCACCTCATGAGAAGAGAAGGCTCCCTGGAAAAGACCCTGATGTTGGGAAAGATGGAGGGCACAAGGAGAAAGGGACGACAGAGGATGAGATGGTTGGATAGTTTTCTCGAAGCTACTAACATGAATTTGGCCAAACTGCGAGAGGCAGTGAAGGATAGGCATGCCTGGCGTGCTCTGGTCCATGGGGTCCCGAAGAGTCGGACACGACTGAACAACAACAACAACAACAACAACAACAACATGTTAGTTTACTTTATTTTCATAATAAAATGTGCGCCTAAAAGGGGAATGTGAAACTCTGCTAAGTAAAGGAACTTGCTAGCGCAAGTTAGGAAGGATATTAATAAAAAATATATCCTTTCCTGTCTACCTGAACATTCCCACAGCTTTCCACTCTATAATTTATATGATCTGATATGCCCACCCACTGACACATTTCTCCATTTGCTATATGGCCATGAAGAGAGATCTTAAATGTCTATTATCCTTTTTTGGGTGGGGGGGGACACATAACTTACCTTTTCTTTATAAGCTAAGCTGATGAGCATCACTCCATGCCATAGATCACAGAGCTAGCATGATGGCTGAGTTGTATAATTCTCTTTCAGTTTTCACCCTCAATTTTACAATTCCAGGAAAACCACCATGGGTTTTTCATGCAGTAAACCTTTAAAAGCTCATGCTGGGTTGTATCCAGCAAAGCCATCCTATTAATGTAAGGACTCCAACTTGCCCAACAGGACCTCCTCTCCCTCTCCCCGTGTATCCCTGCACCCCACAAGCCTGTTCTGCTGTTTTCCCGATGCTCTGGAACAGATTGGATGGATGGAGACACAAAGGGAATTGCAAGGGAGAAAAAAAGTCTCATTGCACAGGCAGATGTCTGTGCACTAACAGGGCAACTTTGTTGCATACAACCCAAAGTGTCTATCTTCATAATTTCCTGCCAGAATTGGATTTGAGTTTCGGGCATGGTCACCCCTTTTGAGGGGGTGAAGCCTGCCAATAGGAATGGGGGACAGGTTTGATTCAGTTCACGTTTAAAGCCAGATTTACCAAATTCACACTTTCTGATGCAACATGAGAATCGAAACACAGTAGTCTTCCAAGAATCACAGTTACCAAATTTTGCAGTGCAGTTCTGTAACCAAGTAATGTTTGCCAATATGCATACATTAGGGAAAGATGTGTGTAAAAATGAATATATTGGTGAAGATATACAAAAATGCATTATATTTTTTTTGGGGGGGTGCTTACAAAAAAAGCGTACATTAGTCAAAGCTGCATAGAATAATGTGTGCGTTAGGGGAAAATGACACAAAAATATTTTTAATTTTTAAAAAATATCTGATTGGAAATATATCAGTTAAACAAAATAAAGAGAGCAAAAATTCTAAAGAATTGCCATGAGGATCAGTAGCGCAGGAAGGGGGGAGCGGAGGGGGCGGGTTGGTCCGGGTGCCACTCTGGGAGGGGCGACAAGATGGCCCCTGCCTCCCCCCAGGTGTACAGTGGCCAAGGGCGCAGCATCTGTATGAGCTGCCGCTTTCTCGTGCCGTCTGTACAGGATGCCCCGGGTTCCAGAGGGGTGGCAAAAAAAATTCCACACAGGGTACCATCCATAAATTGCTGCAGAAATGTGGAGAACTGAATTTAAGATCGGGAAACGTGAAAATTTGAGAGGACCAAATTCGAAAGATTCATCCACCTTCACCTGCCAAATTTGTGCACCTGTCAGTCAAAATGAAAAAAGTCTTGCACTTCTCCAGCCCCTACTCTCTCAAGCTCTGAGCATTTCCTCAGTCACTTGTGCATTTACCTTTTTGGAAAGACTAAGACACTAGAGCTACTCCAAAGTTTGAGCAATCCTTGGGTTACCTTGATACACCTTGTTAATGACCAGCAATCTGGCTAAGAAGGTAATGGTCAGTTAACAGCTGTCCCAAAGGGAACATACGAAGTGACCTTCGACAGAATCAGTTCCCTTGATCTATCAGATTCAATATTGTGGCTCCTCAACTTATCTGGGCAACCGCAGCGCCAAATAATGCACATGAGCTCTCGTTAAATCCTGTGTTAAGGAGGGAAGGGGCTCTGCCATTCTTTCTACAAAGAATGGAAGATCAATTAAATCAGATCAGTTCTTCTCATTCAGAACGCTGCAGGGCAGCACACGGGACAATCAAATTATAAAGATGTCTTCACAACGATGATATATGATCCATCATTTCAGCCTGAAGTCTGCGCTGCAGAGAATAGAAGCAGGTGTTCATATCTGTATGGAAACTGAATTATATACACTGTGCATTTCAAGTGGAGCAATATTACAGCAGATATGTTAGTAGCACCCTTCCCCCCCCCCCCATTTCTCAGTATCATAGACTGGTTTGTATAATCTTGAAAAAGCAGCCTGTTAACTTATGACGGTTGCTGTAGCCATAGAGATAACTGATGCATTTTTAATATTACTGTGGGTTTGGGGTGTGCGTGTGTCATTGTGGATCATATTCAGGAGAAGATGTTGCCTTGTGGGACATATTCAGGAGAAGAAAAGGCTAACCCTACACTAACCCAGAGTGTAGTCTCTAAAACAGTTAGATGGCATATTGTATACCTCTTTCCAAGGGATGCAGATGGCGCTGTGGTCTAAACCACTGAGTCTCTTGGGCTTGCCCATCAGAAGGCCGGTGGTTCAAATCCCCGTGACTGGGTGAGCTCCTGTTACTCGGTCCCAGCTCCTACCAACCTAACAGTTCGAAAGCACACCAAAAAAAAAGTGCAAGTAGATAAATAGGTACCTCTCCGGCGGGAAGGTAAACGGCGTTTCCGTGCGCTGCTTTGGTATCGGTGTTCCATTGTGCCAGAAGCGGCTAAGTCTTGCTGGCCACATGACCCGGAAAAACTGTCTGCGGACAAATGCCAGCTCCCTCAACCTGTAAAGCGAGATGAGAGCCGCAACCCCAGTGTCGTCTGCGACTGGATTTAACCGTCAGGGGTCCTTTACCTTTACCTTTATGCCTCTTTCCAGCAACTCCTGCAGCCAAGCTCATGCCAAACATATTGCTCTGCTTTCCTTTGGACCACATTAGTGAGGCCGAGAAAAGGGTCTTGTTTTCTGGGCAAACCAGGACCTCCATACACACTGCCCAGGTCTGTACCCCGGGGAGGTCACTTTTGTGCTGCTAATGCAGCAAAAACGACATGGGAGGCAGCAGTTATGAGTTATTGGTCTCTGCAGCCACAGCAGGTGCTGTGATTCTTCAGTGGTTTGACTTTGCCCCTGCGTTGTCTCTGGGGACAGATGAATGCCGACATTGGGGAATCAGTCTAGATGATGTCCTGAGTCCCTTGCAATTTTGAGGGCCCTGTACTCAGTGAGAGTTAGAATACAGGTGAAACTTGAAAAAATAGAATATCGTGGAAAGGTTAATTTCTTTCAGTAATTCAACTTAAAAGGTGAAACTAACATATGAGATAGACTCATGACATGCAAAGCGAGATATGTCAAGCCTTTATTTGTTATAATTGTGATGATTATGGCGTGCAGCTGATGAGAACCCCGCTGGCTCCCTCTCTGCCTCGCCCACCATGCTTCGTGTCTGGGCCGCCTGGGGGTTTCTGCTCAATCCCTCGGAGATCCCGGGGCCCCTGTGCTCCCTTGCTCCCACCTGGTAGGCGCCATAGTTGCTCTTGGGGTCGCTGAGCGGCACACGGCGCCCGAAGTCTCTGCGTTCCAAGTCCCAGCGGCTGTCCATGGGGCACATGCGCAGTAGCGCAATCCCACGGACACAGGGACTGGACGCAGAGACACTAGCACTTTATTAATGTAGATACACAACTTGGGGTTCTCCAATGATGCTGAAAGTTGAAAGAATCAGGATACAAAACATTATTAAACTGTGGAATTCACAAATGTAGGATATAGTGATAGACGCCAACCTAGATGTCTTGAAACTTTCTGGAGGAGAAAGCAAATTGATTAGACAACTTTCTGGAGGAGAAAGCAAACGGTGGTTATTAGCCTCAATGGCTATGTACAACATTCAGTAATAAAGGAGGTGTGCTTCTGAAGGACAGTTGCTGGGATTCCCAAGTAGGGAGAGCGCTCGTTTTAAATGTTCTTTCCATTTTGCTAGTCACACCATCTAAATTCTCCCCAAAGCTACTAGTTACAGGGGTAGGAGACAGTATCAACTGGGAACACTCTATGGCAGGGAAAGGTTTACCCCAGCACCACAGTCTGAATCAGATGCAATTGCAGCTGCTATTAATTATAAAGGGGAAGATCTGGTCTTGGGTCTCCTGCTGTCACATGTCTTTGGGCCCTGAAAGAGGGTTGCTAGGAAGAGGCTGGGACAAGGCCTGCATGAATTTAGCAGCTGGCTACAGTTGCTATAATGGCTCTCTTGGCACAGGTGTGAAACAGCAGATGAGTCCTTTATGGCAACTGGTGCATATGAAATTAAGTGTGAGTTTGTGCGAGAGGGGGACAGAGAGAAAGCACGACAGGCTAATCGGGGAAATACATCTGCCTTGGCAAATTGAAAAGGAGAAGAAAAAAACCCAGGAAAATGCAGAAGTGGCAAAAAATTAGCATCTGAAGGGAATAATTGAATGTTTTAAAATCCTGCTCATTAGGCCATTCATTAGAGACTTCTTCTGGCAGCTTACAGGAGAAACAAAAGTAATTGCCACATTCTTGGTGCACATTCAATTGGCACTCCAGCTTATTAACGTTCTAATGGCTTCGGAGTCTGGTGCTGAAAACTTTATAGTGTGCATTTAGAAGGCTTTATATATTCTCACACGGAGGAGGGGCTGCTCTCATCTCCGCGCCAGTAAGGCTATAGGCCAAATCGATTGCAAGTCTCTCAAGATGCTGGGTGCTTCAGAAGAACAAAGGAAGAGCCTGGTTAGCTGGTGATTGGCTAGAGCTAGAGCCCACTTTAATAAATTGCACAAGTTTTACAATACAACCCTATCCATGTCAGGGTTGATACAATTAACCATGGTTGCTTCCTGGAGCAGATCTATGCATCATGAGTTGGGGCTGCAGCAATATGGTGGCTCTTCTCTGAAGGGCCTGCCTCCAGGGAGTAGCACTTATGTCAACTGAGTTGCAGGATACCTCAGGGTTTTTTCTTGCCACCAGTACTATTTAACGTTTATGTGAAGCTGCTGGGTGCAGCCATTGGGAGGGAGGGGGTGTTGGTCCTCAGAATAATCAGTGAGATGAGGACACCCATATCTATATCTATAGACAGCTTTATTCAGCTAAGCTTATGGTGGATTTGGTTAACTGCTGTGGTCTATGGATTTTTAAAATGTTAATGCCGGCTGCTTCTGTTTTTTAATTTTTTATTGTGATACCATAGGACGTTTTCTTGGATTTTATCGAATCTATTTCAACTGTTCAAATTGCACAGTTTAATTTTGTCGATGGGCTTCTGGAAACCACTTTGATCTTTTTTAAAAAATGAAAACCACTTGAATAAAGTAAAGAAACACATCTTCTCAAAGGTAGACTCCATTGAACTCTGTGGGATTTTCTTTCAAGGTAAGATGTGCTTTACTGTGCCAATGGGGGTCATCTAGTGAGTAAACATGAGTATGATTATACTTTTAATCAGGAAAGCCTTGCTCAATCTGGCCAGAGATTTGTCATGTCCAGCATCCTCTTCTCATATTGACCATCTGTTGTTGGCATCCATCGGACTTGAGGGACAATGGTGTACGCCTCCAGGGGTGAAGTCAAACCACTACATTTGCAGCACTTAAGTGACATCACTGGGGTGCAAGCCTGGGCAGTGGGTATGGAGCTCCTGGGTTGCCCAGACAACAAGACCCCCCCTCTCAATCTCACTGAAGTGATCCAAACAAAATTTAAAAAAAAAATCCTTCCAGTAGCACCTTAGAGACCAACTAAGTTTGTTCTTGGTATGAGCTTTCATGTGCATGCACACTTCTTCAGATACACTGATGTGATCCAAATAAGGTTGTCATATTTCAAAAAGTAACAAATAGGATATCCTGAAGTTTGTTGAGTTTCTTTTTTAGGAAGACCCCCAAACTGTTGAGTTTTTTTAAAGGAAAACCCGAAAGTTGCTGGGCTTTTGTTTACAAAAATGGGGGTGGGGGTGGGGAACCACGTGATTTTTCAATTGACTAGCCTAAGATTCAGGACAAAGTGCCACCTTTTGGAAATTCAGCCTTTGAAATCCCAGTAATGCCCAGGAAAATCTGGATGTATGGCAGCCCTAGGTCCAACGGAAAGCAGAGCAATATGTTTGTCACCAGCTTGGCTGCAGCAGTTGCTGGAAGGTGATGTACAAGGAACCATCCAACCGTCTTAGGGACTCCACTCCAGATTTGTGTAGGATTTACTCCTTAGCCATTTCTTCTCCTGAAGATCTCACACAAGGCAGTGGCAGTTTGGGATCAGAGTTTTCCTTCTCTTAAATGGGCTACCTTCCTAGGTTGATGAGCCCCATCTGTGCCTTGACTAACTAGATGCCTTGTAAATTAAGACAAGAATCTTGAACTTGGTTGAGTAGTGTATGGGCAGCCACTGCAAGTTTGGGAGGATCAATGTGCTGGTGACAGTCTATTCCCTTCAACAGTCTAGCCATAGTGTTTTGAACCATCTGGTGCCCCTGGACCAGGTCCAAGGGTAGTCCAATATACATCACAATGTAATAATTGAGCCTTGATGTTACCAGTGAATGGCTCACTGTGGCCAAACTATCGCTGTCCAAGAATGGCCATAAGTGATGTGCACACTATAGCTGGTAAAGGGCCCTTCCACCCACTGTAGTGACCTGAAACTCCAGTGACAAAGCTGGATCCAGGAGCACACCCAAGCTCAGAATCTGTTTCCCCCTCTCGGAGAGCATGCAACCTCATCCAGAACAAGCAACTGGCAAATCATCCAGACTCAGGAACCACCAGCCGGCAGCGCCTCTGTCTTCCCAGGATTCCAGCTCAGTTTATTGGCCCTCGTGTATATATTCCAGTTTTCAGTAACGAACTAGATTATCTCCCGACTCCAAGGAGATACATTGCACTTCTTGCCTCGTACCACTTTGGAGCCTTTGCAACTATTGATTAAAGCGAGCAGAGCAGCTTTGAGAGAAATGGTTGATTTGCTGCACAATATCTTCAAGCGTTCCTTTGTACTTAGTTCAAGCTGTACTTTAAGGGCTGCTGATGGTATATTGATCACAGCAAGGAATTGGGCTAATGCTTATTAACGCAAATTAAAAGAGCAGTTCCTTAATTATTACTTTCCTCCCTCTTTTCATCTTCTTTATGAACAAGAAAGACAACTTTTGCCACTTCTTAATTTAACTTCACGTGGCACATACTCTGTCTCCACACACTCCTTTTAACTTCCTCTCTTTTGAAAGTCTTTCAAACATTTGCTCACCAAATGCCACCTCCTTCTCTGCTCTTGGGGGAAGCCACCATTTGCCAGATCTAGTCAGCCAGCCAGCAAGCCCATAACTTCTTTTCCTATGGACAGTGAAATATGAAAAGGGCACTTCTGTTTAGAATAAATTTAAAAAAAAAATAAAAAAATAAAAAAATATTTTTTTAAATTTATTTTTAAATTTAAAATTTTTAAAAAATTTAAAAATAGTCTAGTAGCACCTTAGAGACCAACTAAAGAAAACTTATTGAAAATGATGTATAGATGGCATATCACCCCAGTTAAACTAGCTAAGATGTATAAGTCGGACAATAAGTGTTGGAAATGTAAAGAAAATGTCGGTACTTTTTACCATATGTGGTGGGAATGTAAAAAGGTGAGAGTGTATTGGGATATGATATATCATGAGTTAAGAAAAATGTTGAGATATAATTTTGTTAAGAACCCTGAAGCCTTTCTGTTAGGTATTGTAGGTACAGACATTGAAAAAAAGGATATTAGACTTTTCCAATACGCAACGGCGGCAGCTAGAATACTTCTAGCACAAAAATGGAAACAAGAAGAATTACCGACGAAAGAGGAATGGACAGTGAAACTGACTGAATATGCAGAAATGGACAAACTAACGGGAAGAATCCGAGAGCAGCGGGACCAGAAATTCATCAAAGACTGTTTAAAATTTACGAACAATTTGAAAGACAATTTACATCTGAAGACGTTAATAGGATTTCAAGAAGTTTTGTAGTGAATGTGTAGAACTATTATTGTAAGTAGGATAGTAAAGTAAGGGCAATTTCTTTTTTTGATAATGTAAGCAATGGTTGATTAAAGAAGTATAATGCTAAGTTAAAAAATTAGAAAGCCATTTGAAGGGATTGATGGAAGTCATGGCTTGACAGCCAAACGGAAAATGTATGAAAATGTTTGTTTAAGTATTAGTGTAGTAGTTTAGTATAAAAATAATAAAAATTATATGTAAAAAAAAAAATAGAGACCAACTAAATTCGTTCTAGGTATGAGATTTCGTGTGCATGCACACTTTTTTCAGATACTTTCTGAAAGTTTAGAAAGGGGGGGCCAATGCTATGCTTCAGTGTCAAGAAACTGAAATAAATTTAATAAATAATTTTGTGGGTCTGAATTTCTCCTACATCCCTCTCACGTGACGTTCAACGGAGGGGTTGCTATCTCGTTGCTGACATATTTAAGCTAGATGCAGGTTTTGCTAAGCTAAGAAACCTGATCCCCTCCTAACCCAATTTCTTACATCTTCATTCCAGGGTGAAAATATTCTGCATGAAGGCTGATGCTTAATATACCATGATCAATCATCAACAAAGATCTAGGATGATAATAAGAGCCTGCTGGATTAGGCCAAAGGTCCATTATAATCCATCATTCATTTCTCACTGTGGCCAACCAGACGCCTATGGGATTCCTAGCAACAGGTAATAATAATACTGAGTTCTTCAAAGCCAATATTTTTTAAATACTGTGAATCCTTTGACTCCCATCTTCATTGATTGCTATGTGATAGATCTGACATTTTACATTGTGTTTGCAGTGAGGATTTTAACACTTTTCGGTTCCGTGTTCATTCACATCAGCGCTATGAGCGTTTCTCTTATTGTACAATTATGAAGCCAGGATTAATAGATGGCTAATGAAGAATTGCTCTAAGCATTAGACATCCAGCCAACTTTTCTTTTCTTTTCAGCAGTGATTTATGCCACTTTCCTCAAGACGTTATTAAAGGTTTTTTTTTTTTTGCATATCTTAATAAAGAGAGGCCTAATCAAATCTCAAATCCTATCGGTGAAGTTCATTGCCAGTGATATGCAATAAAGCCTTCGTCAAGGCTAGGCAATTTATTTCCCATATATGACCTGGAAAATAATGAGCAGAAAGAGAAGAAAAGAAAAACAATGTTTTTACACTACACAAAGGGAGATAATCTTGAGCTGTGCAAAATTCTACAAACCACTTACATAAAATAGCTGTTTTGAATTATACCTCTCCTGTCATGAGAATACAATCTCTGCCTTCTATTCTGGTCTGCCCCCGGCACTTAATGGATACAAATGGTTTCCAAAGAGTTGTATGGGATGTTTTATCCTATGCTGAGGCCTTTCATCTGATTCCCTGGTGGCCCGCTAGAATGCGGAGTTAACCAGGGCTATTGACTGTCTGGCTCTGAAGAGCTCTCTACGATTGCATGGAGCCCGGACAGCCCTGTGGTTTTCCCCAGACCTGAGGGCGATGAAACAATTGCTGAGACAGCTAGAGCACCAGACCAGACATGGGTTAGAGCTCAACGTCAAGCCTACCAAGTGGCAACAGTGATGGTGAAGAGGACCTTATTCACGGCCTCTATTGCATCTGCAGAAAAAAGCAGCAGGAGACTCTTTCAGGTGCTTCACAATCTAATGGAACCACCTCCACCATCGGGGTCTGGTGAGGACCCCAAGATCTCCTGCAATGATTTTGCAAAGTTTTTTGCAGATAAAGTCACTCAGACTCGGAAAAAGGTAGACACCGTCGTGCTAGCAGGGCCAGAGTGGGAGAGTACTAGAGTCCTGTCTAGTCAAGTTGCATGGGATCAATTCCAATCTGTTACCTCTGAGGATGTGGATAGGTTGCTTGGACGAGTAAAATCGACCATGTGCCTCATTGATCCTTGATCCTTGCCCATCCTACCTCATAATAGCAAGCCAGGAAGGGCTGGGCGATGGGTTCCGCAGGTGAATAATGTGAAGGAGCTCCGAGGGCCTTCTGGTGGTTCCCTCACTGTGAGAAGTGAGGTTACAGGAAACCAGGCAGAGGGCCTTCTCGGTAGTGGCACCCTCTGTGGAATGCCCTCCCACCAGATGTCAAAAGAAATAAACAACTATCTGACTTTTAGAAGACATCTGAAGGCAACCCTGTATCAGGAAATTTTTTATGTCTAATGTTCTACAATTTTTTATGTGCTGTGAGGCACCCAGAGTGGCGGGGCAAACGCAGCCAGATGGGCGGGGTATAACAACAACAACAACAACAACAATTCTGTCCTCTGCTTCCACAGGGGACAGCACACTGTTTCACAGTTCTGCTTGCAATAATGTGACAATTTCAAATACCCTCGTAGGAACATTGTCCAAACAGATACCGGTGAGAACGTTTGGTGTCCTCAGATGATTTCATTGCAAGGTTCCTTGCAATCTCTTCATTTCAAAGCTTTCACTTTGGGGTTGCTTTAAATCATGAAAGGGGGCCTTTAGTTAGGATACTGCATGAAACCTGGGAGTTTCTCAAACCCGTGAGTAGTATTGCTGGTCTAGAACCTAGCCGGGACAAGTAGTCCAAAAGCAAATTAGCTTGTGTGCAAACAGGCTACACAGAGAAATTATATAGGAGCAGTTAGAAGTCCCCTACTGGCTTCTTATAACACCCAGTATCTCCTGAAATAGGGTGCTAGCAGCTGCTGGCTTCTCCGTGGACAGTCAATACTGTCTATGATTGGCACAATGAATAAGGAGTAGCCAACATGGTGCCACTCAGTCGCTGTGAACTATCAACATATCTACACCATGCATTGACAGCACATGAATTTCTCAATAGTGGGAATAGTAGTCTGTTAAAGATACTGTGAATTGTAGTTCTGTGAGTGGAAAACTACAGTTCCCAGGATTCTTTGGGGGGGGGTTATGTGCAGGGAGATGCATCCATACATCATCCAAAATTGGTTTGAAGTCATAGAATCATAGAATCATAGAGCTGGAAGAAACCACAAGGGTCATCCAGTCCAACCCCCTGCCAAGCAGGAAACACCATCAAAGCATTCCTGACAGATGGCTGTCAAGCCTCCGCTTAAAGACCTCCAAAGAAGGAGACTCCACCACTCTCCTTGGCAGCAAATTCCACTGCCGAACAGCTCTTACTGTCAGGAAGTTCTTCCGAATGTTTAGGTGGAATCTTCTTTCTTGTAGTTTGAATCCATTGCTCCGTGTCCACTTCTCTGGAGCAGCAGAAAACAACCTTTCACCCTCCTCTATATGACATCCTTTTATATATTTGAACACGGCTATCATATCACCCCTTAACCTTCTCTTCTCCAGGCTAAACATACCCAGGCTAAACATACTCCCTAAGCCGTTCCTCATAAGGCATTGTTTCCAGGCCTTTGACCATTTTGGTTGCCCTCCTCTGGACACGTTCCAGCTTGTCAGTATCCTTCTTGAACTGGGGTGCCCAGAACTGGACACAGTATTCCAGGTGAGGTCTGACCAGAGCAGAATATAGTGGTACTATTACTTCCCTTGATCTAGACACTATACTCCTATTGAATATAAGTCCACATCATGATAACGGTTTCATAATATCTGACGTGGCGATATCTCACAAATCACCATGTTTGTGTGCTACATTAAAAATCGTGAAGTGGGAAAACTCACAAAGCCAGTCATCCCTTCTCTCGTGATTCCTCCTGCCCCTGTGGCTCTGTAGTATAAAATAACACTGGTAACAAAATGTTAAAGGTTAGTAAAACTGTATCAGTTTTAGAACAATTGCCAGGATATTATCCCACTTGCCTCTACATAGTTGCATCCTTATTTCAGACATCGTGATATATCGGTATATCGCAATGCTTAGCTCATGATATATCACAACATTGAAAACCAAATAATGCCCAGCCCTAGTTGTGTGCTTTAAATGTGTGTTGGGTGTGCTTTAAATATTTGTTGTGGACATGCCCTTTATATCTCCCGTCTGCCTGAGCCAATATAGCCAGCGATTAGGGAGGCATATCACAAGATGATAGAATTGTAGAGTTGGAAGGGAACCCAAAGGGTCCTCTGCTCAAACCCTGTGCAATGCAGGAATCACAGCTAAATATGACATGGGTTTGCCAGAGATATCTCCTTTTTTGGTCTGTAGCAGCTGCCCCTAATAACCGTGCATTGGCAACATCCTTGACGTTTGCAGCTGTTCATGTACTTTTAAATTATATCCCTGTAGCGGGGGGCTAAACGGCAGGACAACAAAAATGATTTCGTGAGCCCTTCTGGTTGCTAAGAGACTTCTACTTGGGGCCTGGAAGGATAAACACTCGCCATATGTTATCTAATGGTCTGAAAACCTTAATGTCCTTGCGACATCTGAAGTGCTTTCTGTTAACAGCAACTTTATTTTAGTAGCCATTCGGGCATTTTCATGGCATGTATTGATCTCTCTGTGTAAAATAAGATGGATGGATATCTACTGTGTTGCAAATGTGAGTTTCACATTTTTTGGTTTTCTTTCCCCCTCTCTTTTGCATTTCCCCCCCTCTCTCTCCTGGTCCTCCCCCCCCCCTTTCTTTAAGAAATTTGCAATATTAAAAGCACGCCAATAATTTTAAAAATTGATGGTTCAAAACATCTGAAGGGCATAATGTTAAGTACCCCTGAAATAAAGGACATAAAGTTCCTAGTCTGAGACTCCCAATACTTTTACAGTTGTGTCTTTCAACAGCTTTTGTTTATCTAATCTGTTGTTGTTGTTGTTAGAAAATTCTTTTCAGTAGCACCTTAGAGACCAACTGTGTTTGTTCTTGGTATGAGCTTTCGTGTGCATGCACACTTCTTCAGATACCTTTCCCTGCAAGATTAATTGCAGCCCTTAAGAGTCGTCTACAGGTTTTCCACACCTCTCAGCTGATCACCCATTCCCACCACCCTTCTGAGTAATACCCCTCCCCTCTCCCTCAACTATATTTAAGGATCTGGTGACTTCTGTTTCAGTGTATCTGAAGAAGTGTGCATGCACACGAAAGCTCATACCAAGAACCAACACAGTTGGTCTCTAAGGTGCTACTGAAAAGAATTTTCTATTTTGTTTCGACTATGGCAGACCAACACGGCTACCCACCTGTAACTGTTGTTGTTGTTGTTAGTATTACTACTACTACTACTACTACTACTACTACTACTATTACTACACTTTAAAACTGTCTGCCAAGTGAGTTCTCTGGTTGGTTCTCAGCATCTTGAACTAAAAAGAAAAACACACAGAGAGAGACTATGGCAGACCAACACGGCTACCTACCTGTAACACACACACACACACACACACACAGAGAGAGAGAGAGAGAGAGAGAGAGAGAGAGAGAGAGAGAGAGTTTAATATATATAATTCCTAGGCAGTTTACATAAGATATGGAAACCAAAATATAAAGACCTCTCTCTCTCTCTCTCTCTCTCTCTCTCTCTCTCTCTCTCTCTCTCTCTCTCTCTCTCTCTCACACACACACACACACACACACACACACACACACCAAACTTAGTTGGTCTCTAAGGTGCTACTGGAAGGAATTTATTTTATTTTTTATTTTGTTTCAGCACAAACATAATTATCGATAAAAACAGAACCACACAGATGAACATTATAATCCAGGGATAAATATCCTGCTGCACTTTCAAGAGATGTTCAAAACTAAGTTCTGTTTCCAACTCTCAAATTGTAACTGGGGGCTGGGTGTTCCTGATGTTGTTTGTCACTACCAAGAAATGCTGCTTGCTCTGAACATGACGGCTATGCTCTGTCTCCACAGCTGGAGGCAGTAATGCTTCTGAATACCAATGTCAGGGACTGGACAGAGGAGGAATGGAGGAGACCGCCTCCTCAGCCTGACCCTTCCAGAGAAGAAGAAGACAGTTCAGAATTCCAACAGGAGCTGTGAGGGAGGTCACAGCTTAGAGGAAGATGAGGGGGAAAGTTGGGAAATAATTGGGAGAGGAGGAGGAGGAGGAGGCAGAGCAGCAGCTGGCTGACATGTTATTACTAGAAAGCATTCCAGAACCACCATCTCCCAGAACCCAAAAACCAGAGAGCAAAGAGCTCAAAGACAGAGGGCACTAAGCAACAGCCATAGGGGTGGTGGTGCTGTTGACGATTGAGGAAGTGGAAGAGAAGGGCGGATGGAGCAACACCATTTTCCCAAGAAGCTGCATTTCCAAGCCTCTCTCTGTGAATATTGAATAAAAAGCAATTGGTAAGAACTTCCTTGTCTTATCCATTCCTGGCAACCCGCTGTGTGGGTTGGATCCTCAGACACCCGAGAACCAGTTGCTGGAGACCAGCATAGGAGGAGAATGGGCTATTGTGCTCTGGTCCTGCTTGCTGGTTTCCCAAAGGCATCTGATTGGCCATCGTGAGAACAGTATGCTGGACTAGATGGGTCACTGGCCTGATCCAGCAGGGTCTTCTCTGCAGGCTCTTATGACCGCCAATTAATCACTTGCCCTAGAACAACATTCTTGCTTGTTTCAAACTTGCTGACCCTCTTTTGAGCTGAGTTTCTTTTTGCGATGGGAGTTTTTTCTTTCTTCTGCTATGTGATGCTGTATTATTTTGATTGCCTCAGACACTGGTCTTTTGTCTGTGTTTGCTGCAGTGATGGGGAATCCGATAACATTTGGTTTTTCATTCTTTTCCAAGCCATCTTGGGAATATTGATTGGGACTGAAGGTGCAGGTCATACATTTTAGAGATAAGTAAATAACAGCGATAAACTAAGGGATGGACGGGTTGAATTTCTATGCTGCTTTTCATTCAAGTGAATCCCAAAGTGATTTACAAACCATAAATAACAATAGTGTAAGGTCCTCTGTTGGTTGCTCATGAGTAAACAGGCAAAACTCCGAGTTTCCTTTAAGAGTTTTATTGTGCAAACTATGTACAGTGCAGAGCTAATAAGTTCATGTCTGTATCAAGCATCGTCAGAATCTGGGAATGGCCCCTTCCGGTTCTGACCCCAACAAAAGAGCTTCTGTATATGGAAACCCCACCTCCCATCCTTTCATTTCACCCCTCGACGCCTTTGGGGCACCGGAAGCTGTGTGTTCCTTGCTCCTTGAGCGAGAGGAGTGTGAGGGCTTTTCAGCATCCTCAGAGCCTTCTCCCTCCATACCCTGAAAAGCCTGCCCCTCCCCGCTCGAAGCCTCGCTGCTCCCTCGGCTGCCAGAGGAGGTGCTGCTGGTCAGGTGGAACCAGGGCTCTCTGTAGCATCCTGAGAGCCCTTCCACCACCTTGCGCTGAGCCAGGGACAGTTCCCTGACAAACAGCATAATAGAACATCGCAAGTACAGCTTAAATCATATAAAATAACTAACAAATCATCAGTAAAACTATTATAAATGGTTGGCAGTTGTGGTTAAGGCTGAGGGTCTCTGGGTCAATGCGTAACACGAGAAGAGATTTCAGCTGCTAGAGTTTCAAGCTTTTCTCAGTAGCTGTTAAAAGTACAAAATGGGGTCTGACTACCTGTCTTGATTTAGTAGTGAGTTTTCCTGCTCTGGCTGGATTGGTCTAAAAGAGATTTTATGACCCTTCCATCTCAATGTTCCAATACCTGTCTGAACTCCTCAGAGCACCATAAGGAGAAAGAAACAAGTATGTCTTTGTAATTTGCAATTCTGATTTGTTGCAAAAGAGGGTCAGTCTGTGACCGTAATAATAGGGCAGGTTCCAGACGAATTCTTTGGGGGAAGACCCATTAAAATCAGTGCAGCATCAAGAATAATTTGCAGGTCTTAAGAAGCTTGGCGTTGACAGAGAGCTAGCTTTTGTGGCACATGTTTAACTGTGTGGAAAACCACAGACAAGGTGTTTAATAATGTCTGGTTTATAAAGCGCATATCGTTTTTCGCTTCTTTCTCATTCCTGTTGATTCTTTCTGTTTTTTTCCAAATCAATAGGTAGAGATAATGAGCTGAAAGGGGGGGTGCCATGGGTTTTCAGCATCATCCATGACTGCATTAAGCTGCTGGATTCTTTTCAGGTCCTCCCTCCCAAAGCATCCCTAATGGTGTACAGTAAAAAATTAAAAATAATAAAAATAAAGGACCCCTGGATGGTTAAATCCAGTCAAAGGCGACTATGGGGTGCAGCACTCATCTCTCTTTTACCTTCCCGCCACAGTGGTACCTATTTATCTACTTGCACTGGAGTGCTTTCGAACTGCTAGGTTGGCAGGAGCTGGGACAGAGCAATGAGAGCTCACCCACTGAAATACAAAAAAGGTTTTAGAACGATCTTTATGTATGCAACTACGGAGGCTAGAATCCTAATAGCAAAAAACTGGAAAGCTGAGTTAATTTCGACAAAGCTTGACTGGCAGGTGAAAATGATAGAATACTTGGAATTTGCAATGAGAATAAGAGGAAACACAAATCAGAAAGTGAGTAAAGAATGAATAATATATTTTTTTTAAAAAAAAATTAAAACAATATTGTGAAAACGCAGATCTCCTGACAGGTTTAGATTGAATATTGAATATTAAGGAATGCTAGAAACTAAATATGCAATAGATATAACAGGAAGTGTGTATAGGCTAAGAATGTGTAGAAAGCACAATAAGGTGAATCGGAAGTCAAAAGTTAGAAGATTTGTTGTTAGTGTGTGTGTAGTTGTTATTGACGTACTGTTCTCTTTTTTTGTCTGTGCTGTTTTATGTAAACTGGAGAGAGAGAGAGAGAGAGAGAGAGAGAGAGAGAGAGAGAGAGAGCTCACCCTGCTGTGGGGATTCGAACCACCAACCTTCTGATCAGCAAGCCCAAGAGGCTCAGTTGTTTAGACCACAGCGCCACCTGCGTCCCTGGTGTACAGTACCAGCCCCATTCATACCATGCATTTAAGGCACTATGGTGCCACTTTAAAAAGTCATGGCTTCCCCCAAAGAATTCTGGGGGAAGATGTAGCAGAGTTACCGGTATGTGGGGGCCATATGTGCATCACCCCAAAAGCTGACAAAAGAAGTCTCTGATTTGCATATGCTAATTTATAGGTGCCAGTGTAGAAATGATTTGCATAGTTTAAATAGAAACACAAGGCCTCTCATTGTTATTGTTGAGAACGAGGAGAGAATTTAAAACTGTTTTAGTTTGCAAACAACTCCCTAGTTCCTTGGGTGTTCTTTGTATGCCCACAGAGCGAGTGGGTTTTGAGGTGCCCTGCCCTCAGAACTGACGACAACACCATCCATTCCTAGCTAAAAGATACAGGTGCATGCATCCATTTTTGCAGGGCAGAGAGGGAATCCTCACATTTTAGGCAAGCACTAATGGGGGGGGGGATTGAGATGCAGAGCATACAGCCCTCACTGTCAGAATTCGTCAAAAGAAAAGAGAAATATTTTGACGTTTGTTGTAACCTTTGTACTGTCTATGACCTTTCTAGTGCAATAAATCATTTATTAACAAACTTATAGGAATGTTAATGAGACTCATATTTGTGATTGCCCACACAGAGAGCGCTTCATCACTTTTAAATTATTAACCACAGGGATCAGGGTGCAAGTGTGACTAATGACAGATGATGGGATGCCATTCTGCATAAAGAAATATGAATGTGTTGGAGGAGTCCTGCTCTTTCCGTACTAGTGTTTCACATCAGTCCAATCTGCTGTTCCTTTGCTTGAGTTAAACCACTTTTCCAGACATCATATGGCAGCAGGAGATGGACAAGGGTGGGCGGGCCATGCATCCCAAACCTGTCAAAATGGCCTGCGGCAGTTGGGAGAGGTCAGGATCCAGCCCAACCACTTTAATTCATACTTCCCAAAATAATATTCAAGCTGAAATGCAGCTCTTCTTCAAAATCCACACTTCCCTGAAATCTATGGTGCAGTTCTCCAAACAAAATGGGTATACAAAAAGCACAGAATTTGGCATTTTCCTCCTCAATTAAAAAGGCTATTTAAAATACCCAATCAAACCTGGTAAATTTCCTTCTAGGATGCAATTGTGCTGGTTGACTTCTTCATTGTGGGAAAACATTTGCCCAACCTAATTTGGGTAGGTGATGGTAGTACGTACAGGAAACAGAACTTACAAGCAATACCCTCATTTGGAGTAGCTTGTTTGTTTGTTTTACTTCAGTCAGTCCAAGGATTGGGCATGGAATGCTTGTGAGAACCCTCTTCCCAGATCATATCCTAAATGACAACTCTTTTACCTGATGTAAGAGCATAAGAAGACCAAGCGAATGGCCTTTTCCAACTCTACAATATCTTTTTGGAGGTGAGGCAACCAGAAATGTGCACAGTACTCCAAATGGGGTCACACAGTACTCCAAATGAGTCAACAGTGTGATGCAGCAGCTAAAAAAGCCAATGCAATTCTGGGCTGCATCAATAGGAGTATAGCGTCTAGATCAAGGGAGGTAATAGTACCACTATATTCTGCTCTGGTCAGACCTCACCTGGAATACTGTGTCGAGTTCTGGGCACCACAGTTCAAGAAGGATACTGACAAGCTGGAACGTGTCCAGAGGAGGGCAACCAAAATGGTCAAAGGCCTGGAAACAATGCCTTATGAGGAACGGCTTAGGGAGCTGGGTATGTTTAGCCTGGAGAAGAGAAGGTTAAGGGGTGATATGATAGCCATGCTCAAATATATAAAAGGATGTCATCTAGAGGAGGGTGAAAGGTTGTTTTCTGCTGCTCCAGAGAAGCGGACACGGGGCACTGGATTCAAACTACAAGAAAGAAGATTCCACCTAAACATTAGGAAGAACTTCCTGACAGTGAGAGCTGTTCGGCAGTGGAATTTGCTACCAAGGAGTGTGGTGGAGTCTCCTTCTTTGGATGTCTTTAAGCAGAGGCTTGACAGCCATCTGTCAGGAATGCTTTGATGGTGTTTCCTGCTTGGCAGGGGGTTGAACTGGGTGGCCCTTGTGGTCTCTTCCAACTCTATGACTCTATGATTCTATGATTCCACCACAAATGTGTATAACAGCATTATGATATTGACCATCTTATTTTTCAATTCCTTTCCTAATGATCCCTAGCATGGAGTTTGCGTTTTTCACAGCTCCCGCACAATGGCTCAACAATTTCTTTGAGCTCATCTACTGTGACCCCACGGGACACAGGTGGTGCTGTGGGTTAAACCACAGAGCCTAGGGCTTGCCGATCAGAAGGTCGGCGGTTCAAATCCCCGTGACAGGGTGAGCTCCCATTGCTCGGTCCCTGCTCCTGCCAAGCTAGCAGTTCGAAAGCACGTCAAAGTGCAAGTAGATAAATAGGTACTGCTCTGGCGGGAAGGCGCTGCTCTGGTTCGCCAGAAGCGGCTTGGTCATGCTGGCCACATGACCCGGAAGCTGTACACCGGCTCCCTCGGCCAATAAAGCGAGATGAGGGCCGCAACCCCAGAGTCGTCTGCAACTGGACCTAATGGTCAGGGGTCCCTTTACCCTTTACTATGACCCCAAGGTCTCATTCCTGGTCCATCACCTCCAGTTTTGTCTCCTCAGTGAGAACTAAGCTGACACAGGTACCTCAGCTATCTATAGGTTGGTGTACAGTCAAACCTTGGATCCAGAACGTCTCCATTTTGGAATGTTTCGGCTCCTGAATGTTGAAAACCTAGAAGTAAGTGCTCCAGTTTTTTGAATGTTTTTCGGAAGCCGCACATTCAACGCAGCTTCCGCTTGAGTGCAGAAAAGTCCTGCAAGCAATCAGAAGCCACGCCTTAGTTGTTGAACATTTCAGAAGCTGAATGGGCTTCTGGAACAGATTACGTTCGACAACCGAGGTTTGACTGTATCGGTTTTGCTAGGTTAAACCGCAAAGGAGATAAAATGAGGGTTTGCACTGGCTCTTTTGCCCACGGCTTTCGTACTATAAGTCCACTTATGACTCATTGTCGAAAAGCAGCTTTACTTCTTACTGAGTATTTGAGCAGAAAACAGTCTCTGTGCTTTTCCTTAGCGATCTGCAAGTAAAAAGATGAAAAGTTGAAAAACAAAAACTGAAAATTCAGAGAGGAGGCTGTTGTCTCCCTTGGGGGGCTGGGCTAGAGACCATGGGTGAAAAGCAGGACTTGAAAATTCAGGGTATAATTCAGCAATCACCTTAACCTTCTTTTCCAACTAAGTTATAATTAACGGTAATCACCTTTATGTTCCACTTCCCCCGAAGGCCATGGCTCTGCAGCTCAAGTGGAACCTCTCTAACAATGATAATAACCCATTCTCATTTAGCAAGACTCTGGATCTGACATTTGTGGGTATGGGGGTGTTGAGCAACCTCACCCTGGTGTGTTGTTATTCCGACAGCCCGGCTAATTGTTTGCTCTCCTTGTGGTTAATTGCAGGTGCTTTGGAGAGAGGGTTAAATGGACAACTCACTAACTGTCAACCCAGCCCTCTGGAAATTAATCTTGTTTTAAGTCAGCGAGAAAGAAAAATGCACTGCTTCAGAGAAATGGGGTGTGGGGGAAAACAAGAATATGTTGCAGTGCATCCTGAGCCCCAAAGATGAAAGCTCCAGCTCAGGACTTCATCATCCTATATTTAGTGTTTTAACATGGGGTGGGGAGGGTGAGTATAGGATGGGAAGGACTTTTTGTTTAATTCACCTTATGGTACCCACCATCCATTCCTAATGTTTACTTCCGGGACATCTACCAAGAGTTAGGTGCTCCAACAAACTGATTCCTTCCCTCCATTTGGTTTTCAGTTGACACCCTCAACATTCTGTGGCTCAACTGCCAGTGTGGTGTAGTGGTTAAGAGTGGTAGACTCGTAATCTGGGGAACCGGGTTCGTGTCTCCCTTCCTCCACATGCAGCTGCTGGGTGACCTTGGGCTAGTCACACTTCTTTGAAGTCTCTCAGCCCCACTCACCTCACAGAGTGTTTGTTGTGGGGGAGGAGGGGAAAGGAGAATGTTAGCCACTTTGAGACTCCTTCGGGTAGTGATAAAGCGGGATATCAAATCCAAACTCTTCTTCTTCTTCTTCTTCAATGGTAGGAAGGTATGCAGTTTTGATCAACGCACACCTTTTTTGGCAATTAATTGCCCCAAATATAAAGTAGTTTTGCGTGTTATTTTCACCGATTGGTTGGTTGGTTGCATTTTGGTCCTCTCTCTGTGTGTGTGTACTTCTCATTGGAGTACTGCACAAAATTCAGATAAGTGTGAATTGGACTGTTTTGGCCCTCATATTATTTCAGAAAATGTGGAGTTGCTAGATTAGCCTTTAAATGTGGCATAAACTGAATTCCCACCCACTCACACCATCCTTTGCTACTAGCCATTGCAAATGCATGGTACGTCCAGAATCAGAGGTATCAGTATGCCTCTGAATCCCAGTCACTGAAAATCCTGAGAAGAATTTTGTTGCAAACAGGTCCTTCTTGCGGGTTCCTCGTGGGCACCTGGTTGGCTACTGCAAGACCCAGTGCTGGATTTACATATAAGCTAAACAAACTATAGCTTAGGGCCTCACTCTCTTGGGGTCCCCCAAAAAATTTAAAGGGAAAAAAACCTGGATGTACATTTTCCAAATATAAGATAAAAAACAAATAAAATAAAACCTACATACAGCAACAGTGTTTTGTGTGGTGTAGTGCTCTTACAATGTAAGTCATGGGCCCCGCCTGCTAGCTTGCTCCCTGAAATATCACTGGTTTGCTCATTTCTATTTATAGGGTGCCTACATTCTGCATGGACTCATTGTATACTTCTTAATTGTATTTCAGTTCAACGATTACTTTGATGAAATACATATTTTGTTATGTGCAAATGGCTTTAGATACCTATTAGGTCCGTAAATTACCATATAGCATATATTCAACACAAAAAACAGCTTGTTTGTTGTTGACAAAGGGATGCGGGTGGCGCTGTGGGTTAAACCACAGAGCCTAGGGCTTGTTGATCAGAAGGTCGGCAATTCAAATCCCTGTGACGGGGAGAGCTCCCATTGCTCGGTCCCAGCTCCTGCTCACCTAGCAGTTCGAAACAGCTGATAGGTGTGGAAAACAGCTGATAGGTGTGGAAAACCTGTTGACGACTCTTAACAGCTGCAATTAGTCTTGCAGGGAAAGGCAAGGGGTGAGATGGCTAAAGATAGCTTTGTTATGTATAATGAGATAAGAATCCAATGTCTTTGTTCAGACCAGGTTTCTCCATGGTTTTAAGTTTGGTGATTAGTTGCAATTAGTTGCCGTTAATAGTCGTCAACAGGTTTTCCACCCCTATCAGCTGACCACCCATTCCCACCACTATATTTAAGGATCTGGTGACTTCTGTTTCAGTGTATCTGAAGAAGTGTGAATGCACACGAAAGCTCATACCAAGAACAAACTCAGTTGGTCTCTAAGGTGCTACTGAAAAGAATTTTCTATTTTGTTCCGACTATGGCAGACCAACACGGCTACCCACCTGTAACTTGACCACCCAAGTTTGCTATTTGAGGGAAGGATACATAGACAGAAGGACTTACGATAACACATGGCATTTGCAAGCCTTTGAGACTGTTTCTGCACATTTCAGTTTGCTCAAAGAGTGCTAAAGTCAAAAAAAGAAGTGACAGAAAGGCAGAAACTTTTAAATTAGGCAAAACCAGTCTACATTAGCAGGAGTTCTTTTTTCCAGTAGGCTTTCAGATAAGCACAGGAACCAGATACAGCCAAAAGGAGAGGTTTGTTTCTCTCTCACAAAAGGAGAACAAATAAAATTAAATTACTCCCCGCTGCTGCCATTTCAGAAGGATTTCCTATCATTAAAAGGTGTTTCATTTATCAGAGAAAGAGAGGAAATGTTACCAAAAATATCAAATGCTTCCAAGGATCATTGATGTTTCCAAGTTTTTCATGTCATTTTAGAGGGGAGCAGGGAATTTCATATCCCCCCCCCCCATTGAAAGGACACAAGAAAGCCATACAATTATTTGGTTTCTATTCCTGGTTGGAAATTAAAGCAATAAAATATGATCTTGCTATATCCTGCCATGCATTTGGTATCTGGACTGCATTTATTTGCTGGGGCTTACATATATATTTGCTTGTGCGCAGTGAGTTATTATTGCATTTTTCCTCTTTTCAAAAACCATATTTTATTAATTTATTTGTTGTTCAGTCGTTCAGTCGTGTCTGACTCTTTGTGACCCCATGAACCAGAGCACACCAGGCACGCCTATCCTTCACTGCCTCTCACAGTTTGGCCAAACTCATGTTAGTAGCTTTGAGAACACTGTCCAACCATCTCATCCTCTGTCGTCCCCTTCTCCTTGTGCCCTCCATCTTTCCCAACATCAGGGTCTTTTCCAGGGAGTCTTCTCTTCTCATGAGGTGACCAAAGTACTGGAGCCTCAACTTCAGGATCTGCCCTTCTTGTGAGCACTCAATTAATTTATGCTCTGATATAATATTGCACAAAGAAAATAACAACAACAATAATAGTAATAACAGTATTACACAGGTTTTGTTTACTGCAAAATAAGAAAAACAAACAAGGAGAACAAAAAGAACTAATGCTATGCAACGTTTTGGTCCAATCTAGAGGTAAAATATTCCATTTTAGCGCCAGCAAAGCATCTATTAATTTGTTATACTTTATATTCTATTGCTTTGAAATTATACTATTCACATACTGTTATGAAGCAAGCCATGGTGTTGTTGTTTTTTAATAATATCTTAGAAATACATAATACAAATTTTGTGTTTCCTTATGTCCCTGAATAACCTTGATTGCTTCGTGTGCCTTATTACTCCAATATATCATAAATAAACTCCACTGTTGAACAAAATTGTTCTTCAACTGCATCCCTTCTCTAACTCTGATAATATCTCTAACTTAACCATGTATGCTAAACTCCAAACACTAAACAACCAAATATCCTTTGTACGGAATATTGCTTCGCTCCCATTCTCAACAGAGAGCTTTCTGGGCAGCTGTTATAAACATAGCTGTCAACTTTCCCTTTTTTTGTGGGAAATTCCCTTATTCCAGTGCCGTTTCCCATTGCAAAAAAGGGAAAGTTGACAGCTGTGTTTATAAAATGAAGTATCTTTCCTTGACCGAATTGATGCAGTACTGCTTTATTATTATTATTATTATTATTATTATTATTATTATTATTATTATTATTACAAGTTTTTAACTGAAAAAGAAAAGACAAAACCCACATACATACAAAAGAAAACGAATTAGGAAGCATAACAATATCGCTACATTTTAGCTAACAAGACATATTTCTCTGACTTCCGATTCACCTCCTCGTGTATTTTATCCATCATTTACCCTTTCTCACTTTCTATACTATCCATTCCTTATCTCTAATTCTCTACATTTCTCAGTATCTCTCCCCCCCGCAAGATTCAGTCAAATCCTGTCATCATCATCATCATTCTTTATTCGGCCGTCAGTCAGAAAAGATACATTTATCCATACAGAATTAAAACATCTAAAACAAAATCCTGTCAAAAGGTTCAAGTTTCCACAATGCTCTTTTATATACAGTGGTGCCCCGCTAGACGAAAATAATTCGCCCTACGAAAATTTTCGTCTAGCAGGTTTTTCGTCTAGCGAAGCGGCAACGTAAACCGCGGTTTTCGCTAGACGAAAAAAAAAGACAAAAAATTTTCGTCTTGCGAGGCAGCCCCATAGACTTTTTCATCTTGCGGGGCAGCCTTCCGCTAGACGAATATCTTCGTCTAGTGAGTTTTTCGTCTAGCGAGGCATTCGTCTAGCGGGGCACCACTGTACTCTTTAAGCTACACAAATCGCACCGTCAAGAGATATTTGGGTATTCCATTCCACGTTTCAACCCTTCCCTTCCTCCGTGACTCAGCTGTGCAGGGTGGTCTCAGATATCATAGAATCATAAGATTGCAGAGTTGGAAGGGACCCTGAGGGTCCTCTAGTCCAACCCCTTGAAAAGCAGGAATCTCAACTAAAGCATCCAGGACTGATGGCCTTTCAACGTCTGCTTAAAAACCTCCAAGGAAGGAGAGTCCACCACCTCCTGGGGGAGACTGTTCCACTGTCGACCAGCTCTTACACTCAGGAAGTTCTTCCTGATGTTTAGTTGGAATCTCCCATCTTGTAATTTGAACCCATTGGTTTGGGTTGTACCCTTCAGAGCAGGAGAGAATGAGCTTGCTCCATCCACACAGTAGGTCCACCCTGGGTTCAATCCCTGGTGGCTCCTGGTAGGGCAGTGAGAGACCTGTGCCCGAAACCCCAGTGTGCCTCTGCCAATCGGTGCCAACAAAACTGGGCTGGATGGACCAATCACCTGACTCGGGTGACTCACCTGACTCAGTATAAGACAGCTTCCTAAATTCCTGACATTTCTCTCATTGCCCCCTGTGATGCTGTCAGGGCCAGTGCCCCCCCCTAAAAATGTTTAGGGGTACTCTCATTTTGACTCAAGAAAATCACCATTTTATAGTTCAAATCGGGGGGAAATACCACACATCCACATTTCACACTGCTTCACACTTTAAACTCTTGCTTCGTCTGAGACTCAGGAACTACTGGAAAAGTGAATGAAGCTGCCGTCAGAGGAGGTAACAACGAAACTGACCAATCACCGTTCTAGATTCCAACTCCTACTTCACACATTAAACGCTCGCTTCTGTCTGAGACCCAGGAAACACCATGACAGGAAATGAGGCCACCATAGGGGTTTGCAACTGACGATTCACCGTGCTAGAGAATAAATTATTAAAAAATAAAATAAAATAAATAGTTTATTCTCCTGTTAGATTCACAAAACGTTTAGGGGTATGCATACCCCTGCACACACACACCCCCCCAGGAAAAAAGCACTGGTCGGGGCATTCCTGACAATGGTATTTTGACCACCAAATGATGAAAAGCCTGGGGAAACCCACAGAAATCTTGCAAAAGGAAAACCAGGAATGGGGGGCGGGCGGGGGGGGGGAGCTTTCTAATCTCTCATCCTTCCTTTCCGCTCCCAAGAGTAAAATACAAAGAAGTGAGGGACGCTTGTTTAAGGCTTTTTATTTGTTTATCACATGCAGGTCTGGTTGACTGGATACATGAATCTGAGGAACATATAGTGAGATTTGGGTCCTAATTCCTCATGCTTGGACAAGTGACTTTCCGTGTAACAAGTTTCTGGGTAGCAGGACCTGGGCTCTGTTCCTTTCCCCCCACTCACCAAAATAGAAGCAACCGTTCTGAGGACACCCATAAAAGTGCACACACGTGGGGAGGGGGGGGGATTAGCCTAGATAATGTAACAGGTACTTTGGCTCTGAGCCCGGTGGTTGCCTAATAATTTCGCGCCCTCCTTCCAGAGTGGTGAGTGGCTATTTGTAAAGAAATCCATTTCTCAAGTGACTTGTCTGCCTTCCGCCTTATCTAAAGAAAAACAGCAATCATTTGTCTCTTGCTGCAAATAGGCTCAAATTGATATCCATTGTCCAGAGTCTGCAGCCCACTGAGCACTTACATATTAAAAAGGAGGTCGTAATCATCACATGGTTTATAGAAGCATCGTATTCATGGCTGCAAGATGGCAAATTCAGGGAATAGAGAGGGGGGTGGAGGAGGGGGGGAGGAAGGAGCAGAGTTTTTTTTTTAAAAAAAAAATTATTCATTTTATAAGAAAAATACACACACAAAAACGAGAACAAACATAAAAACAGACAACACAAAAATTTCTTATACAGTTAACATTTTAACCTTAACATCTTAGGGTGACTTCCCCCGATCTCCTACTGCTGGATTTCATTGTCAAAATTCCTTGACAGTTTCTCAACTTTATTTACCCTCTGTCATCTTTATTGCATCCTAATCTCCTATACACTGTACTTATCCAACCTATTTTTAAATTTTATCATCATATCATTCAGCTTTAAACACTTCCCTATACTATCTTTTCCAATATCTATTTTCTCATTAAACATCTAATTTCTATCTTAGTATCAAATCAAATTAAAATCTATTTTTCATTCCTCAAATCTTGAATCATTTCCCTAATATATATCTACATTAAACATAAATTCTAATCATCGTAATTGTAATTTAATACCGAAAAACCTCCGCTCCCTTCCCTAAGGTATAATCTAACTTTAGAAAACAAAAAAACCAATGTTTTTTCAAGTCACTCTGAATTCCTTCCAATCTCCATGCACCATCTCCTCTCCCTGGTCATGTAGTCTCACTGTCTTTTAGGATCCTTTTTTCCCTTTAACCATCACCCTGAAACAATCGGCCAAGTCTTCATTCAGCCAATCCTTCATCTTCTTAATTTCAGTTTCAACTTCAACTCTCATTTTGCAATAACCCTCATTCAGACTCTTTTGTGGAAAAACAATGTCTTTCAATATTGGGTCTCGTGATTTCTTGGCATCCAGTAGTCTTAAATCTTCCCATTGTTTCACACTTTCGCCATCCCTCGTGACTGCCACTTTGGTTCCGAGGAAGGAGCAGAGTTTTTAACTAGCTGCTTTGAAGTCCCCCATCCCCTTCACAAGGTATGCCTGAGAGAGATAATTGTTCCTTCCTGTGAAAGTAGTTTACTTAAAGCTGGATTTCCCAGACTTGAGTCTCCAGCTGTTTTTGGACTACAGCTCCCAGTGGGAGCCATTCAAAGCATCCAGCAGGTTTCCCTCCTACTTGCCAGCTTCTGCCAATGTGAATTCATAAGAGCAGCAATGCCTAGTGGAGGGATGGGGAACCAGTGGCCTTCCAGATGCACAGAACTTCAACTCCCATCAGCTTCAAACAGCATGACCAATAATCAGGGGTGCTGGGAGCTCAACAGGTGCCTGGAGAGCCACCTAGCGACTGCAGGGAATGATGAGCCAATTGGATGCCCATGGTGCCAAAGCCTTGTTAAATCTGTGGGAAGACCTATGTCGGACCATTTAGTTCAGGGGGGAATGGACTGTGGGCCAAATCTGGCCTGCCAAGCCACAGAAAGCAGCCCAGCAGATCCACCCCCCAAAAAATTTTTATCTCTCCCATTGGATCAGTATTATGGACTGGTTACATGCAGTGGTAGGCGCAGCAGCAGAGCAAGCCGATTAGGCGCCTTGGGTTATCTGTTAACAATGCTGAGAGTTGTTGTTGTTGTTGTTGTTGTTGTTGTTTTTTAAAGGTAAAGGACCCCTGACAGTTAAGTCCAGTCATGAACGACTCTGGGCTTGCGGCGCTCATTTCGCTTTACTGGCCGAGGGAGCCGACATTTGTCCGCAGACAGTTTTTCTGGGTCATGTGGCTAACATGACTAAGCCGCTTCTGGCAAAAACAGAGTGCACAGAAATGCCGTTTACCTTCCCACCAGAGAGTTACCTACAGTGGTACCCCATGTTGCGCACGCGATCCATTGTGGATCGCACTACATAACACGGGCATGCGTAACACGTGCTCCCCCCAAAAAGAAAAACCCCAGAAGTTTGCATGTTTTTGCACTTCTGCGCATGCACGAAGTTTCTGCGCACCCGCATGCAACCATACGTTGTGCGTGCTCCACGGAGGATTCCGGGTTGCGGAGGTCCGTAAGTCGAACGTACGCAACACGGAGCCGCCAACCTTCCGGTCGGCAAGCCCAAGAGGCTCAGTGGTTTAGACCACAGGGCCACCCGCGTCCCTGAGAGTTGTTAGGAGACCCCTATTCTCTTCCCTGAGCTACAGTCCCAGAGTTCCCTGGGGAGAAAGATTGATGGTCAAACCATTCTGACAATTGTAGCTTTGGTATGTAAAAAAAAAAAAGGTAAAGGACCCCTGGATGGTTAAGTCCAGTCAAAGGTGACTATAGGATTGCGGCGCTCATCTTGCTTTCAGGCTCAGGGAGCTGGCGTTGGTCCACAGACAGCTTTCCGTGTCATGTGGCCAGCAGGACTAAACCACTTCTCGCACAATGGAACACCGTGACAAAAACCAGAGTGCACAGAAACACCGTTTACCTTCCCACCACAGCACTACCTATTTATCTACTTGCACTGGTGTGCTTTTGAACTGCTAGGTTGGCAGGACAAAGCAATGGGAGCTCACTCTGTTGCGGGGATTGAAACTGCCGACCTTCTGATCGGCAAGCCTAAGAGGCTCAGTGGTTTAGACCACAGCACCACCCAAGTCCCTTCTCAGCTCTGGCAGAGGAAGGAGGTGTCCAAACAACAGCAGTGCAAGATTTGAATTACATCTGTGTTTTGGCTCAGATCTTGTTTTGGGAAGTGAGAAGTAGGTAGATTTGCATTAGGAATGTGAACCAAACAAATCCTTACTTCTGATCAATGTTGCAAGTCTGAGTTTTTTATTTGTCAAATTTATATTTGTCCTCCTTCCAATTCCACGGCTCATATAATATACAATCATTGTTTTTATTTGTTGGTATTATTTCTACCTGCTGTTCTGTTCTGTTCAACTAGAGGAAGCTCTCAACTCAGACATCTCACAGTTCCTATATGGGAAACTGCCTTCTCACTTTTCTATGATATGATAGCCATGTTCAAATACATAAAAGGTGATATGATAGCCATGTTCAAATACATAAAAGGATGTCATATAGAGGAAGGAGAAAGGTGGTTTTCTGCTGCTCCAGAGAAGCGGACACGGGGCAATGGATTCAAACTACAAGAAAGAAGAAAGAAGATTCCACCTAAACATTAGGAAGAACTTCCTGACAGTAAGAGCTGTTCGGCAGTGGGATTTGCTGCCAAGGAGTGTGGTGGAGTCTCCTTCTTTGGAGGTCTTTAAGCGGAGGCTTGACAGCCATCTGCCAGGAATGCTTTGATGGTGTTTCCTGCTTGGCAGGGAGTTGGACTGGATGGCCCTTGGGATCTCTTACAACTCAATGATTCTATGATTCTAGAAGCTGGACTATCAGTGTTTTATCCTTACCCAGCAGAGGCAGGACATGCCAACTGAGAATTCTCTAAGGTTGTATCTGATCATCTTGGATACTTGTGGCAATGGGTTGCCCTCAGCTGGTCTTGGACCCTTTGCAAATGCCCAGCCCTGGAACCCTCTGCTTAGCTATCTAGTGCAAAAAAATTCTAGTTGCCTCTCCTAGAAAAGACAGAGGAAAAAGGAGGACGTATTTCCTTTCCTTTTGATGCTGCTAATACCTACCTAATGTGCCATTATACTATTCTACCAGGAGTTAGGGCAGCCCTGCAAAAGGGAAAAAATGGCATCATCTTTTACCACCCGCCAAAAGGCATCGCCGTGTTGAGTTTCTAACATTTCCTCTACTTTGACTGTGTTTCCCATCTCAGGTGGGCTCTAACGGAAAAATGCAGCCTCTTTAGATGATGCCGATGATCTCTGCTGTCTGACTGCGTTTTGCTAAAACAAAATGTGTTCCTCTTGCCAGCGCTGTTTTTATAGAAAAAGGGGTGCTGGAACTCACCATGAACACCTCCCTTGATGGAATGGGAATGTCACTCACCTGAGAGTTTTTAGAACTGAGTTCCACCAGAGTTCCAGCTGATAAAAGCCTTGCCTCTTGCTCCACGGATGTGTATGGATTTATTCGAAAGCACTCACTCCTGGACACGTACTTCAGTGAAGAAATAATTTCCCCCCAAAACTCATATTGCCTATAACAGTAATGTCTCACTCTGAATGCGACTGATATGTATGTAGGACTCTATGCGTTGACAACAGAGACTCTGTATGTACTATTGTTACCAAATATAATATAGTAAGACTCCCCCTTCCCTCCCTCTCAAGAAACGCTGTTAGCAATTTGTCCTTTGCTGATATTATTATTATTATTATTATTATTATTATTATTATTATTATTAGTATGTCAGGAACCGTATATGCCTGATCAAGTGGAAAATGTCCACAGTTGTCATTTTAAAGCCTGCATAACACAGAGAAGGAAAAGGAGCTGGAAACTTATACCTGTTTATTTTGCTAGTAATTGTGTCCCAGCCACTGGCTAGGCTATAGAATCATGTAGTAAGTGATTTATAGGCAATCTTACAGGGTGGGGGAAGAAGCAGTGCCAACTCTTTTTCACCTACCTGCTGTGAGTCAGAATTTAATGTTGGAAATCAAATTAACCCTTCTATTCCTCCCGGCAGCTTTTTTTTTATTGCCTCATGGAATATAGTCTGAAACGCTGAAAAGATTTTACACGTGCGGCTCCATTAACTATACAGGCGTTTAAAAGCTTCCACTGGCTGTCTTTATGTTAACAGGACGAGTTCAGGGTTCTTGCATTAATTTAGAAAACCTTAAGAATTTGGGTCCAGGACCTTGACTAAGCCCCTTTTAAAGCCTCCCAAACTGGTGCGAAGACATCACTTGTCAGAGGAAATTCCATAGTTTAACGAAGCACTGAGTGAATAAGCACTTTCTTTCGTCTGTCCTCAGCCTTTCCACGTTCAGTTTCATTGGATGACCCCAAGTTCTAGAGGCAGGGCCAGCCCAAGACATTTTGGCACCTGAGGTGAACGACAAAATGGCGCCCCTCTTATCACCAGGGAAGAAGAGGTGATTGAAGATCTACATCAGGAGCAAGTGGGGAATAAAAGATCTACATCAGGAATTTGAGAAGGATGTTGACAAGCCGGAACGTGTGCAGAGGAGAGCAGCCAAGATAGAATCATAGAATCCTAGAGTTGGAAGAGACCACAAGGGCCATCCAGTCCAACCCCCTGCCAAGCAGGAAACACCATCAAAGCATTCCTGACAGATGGCTGTCAAGCCTCCGCTTAAAGACCTCCAAAGAAGGAGACTCCACCACACTCCTTGGCAGCAAATTCCACTGTCAAACAGCTCTTACTGTCAGGAAGTTCTTCCTAATGTTTAGGTGGAATCTTCTTTCTTGTAGTTTGAATCCATTGCCCCGCGTCCGCTTCTCTGGAGCAGCAGAAAACAACCTTTCTCCCTCCTCTATATGACATCCTTTTATATATTTGAACATGGCACCCCTTAACCTTCTCTTCTCCAGGCTAAACATACCCAGCTCCCTAAGCCGTTCCTCATAAGGCATCGTTTCCAGGCCTTTGATGATCAAGGGTTTGGAAACCAAGCCTTATGAGGATCTGTTGAGGGAGTTGAGACTGAGAGGCTCTTCAAATATCTTAAGGGCTGTCACATGGAAGTTGGAGCAAGCTTGTTTTCTCCTGCTCTGGAAGGTAGGTCTCGAACCAATGGCTTCAAGCTCCAAGATAGGAGTTTCCGACTAAATATCAGAAAGAACTTTCTGATGGTAAGAGCTGTTTGACAGTGGGACAGACTCTCTCGGGAGGTTGTGGACTCTCCTTCATAGGAGGTTTTAAGCAGAGCTTTAGCTGAGATTCATGCATTGCAGGGGTTGGACTAGATGATGCTTGGTGGTCCCCTACAACTCTATGATTCTATGATCTGCTGCCCCTGTAGATCCTGCCACTGAGGCGGTCCTCATGGATGGGCAGGTCCTGTCTAGAGGAAGTAAGACTTAACCCTATCCACTTTCCCCACACTGTACTTAATTTTATACACCTCTATTCAGCCCCCATTGCTCACAATTTTTCTCAACTAAAAAGGTAGCAGGTAGTGCTGAAGAACTCTTTCCAGGATCCTCTAGAGATGCTACTTGCCAGTACTAAGATAGGTACCATAAGCCAATGATCTGGCCTACCTATTAAAAGGAACCTTGTTGCGTTTTTTTTGAGCTGGGCAGAAAACGCTCCTAAAATTGCGGCTTTACAAGAGGTAATAAAATGCTGCATTTGCTGAAAGGGATAATCAGATGATCTGCTTATTAAGTAATTACAAATTACTCAAGAGCAAATGAAATGGACCACATTGAGACGTATCATTTACAGCCCCCTCCGCCTGCCGAGGTCTCTGGCTTGGCATGGATTTCATAAAAGAGGCATCGCTCCCCGATTCTCCCCAGGTTTGCTTTCATTAATTGATTTTCAGGCTGCGAGAGCTTTGCTTCCTTCCTCCCTCTGGAAACAATCCAGCATGTTGTTGTTGTTGTTTTTTTCATTATGATGATGATGATCAAAATGTTTATACAGTAACCAAGTCAGTGGGGATGCTCTGTGCTACCGCATGAGTTGTGGCTTCTGCCTATATAATCTAAGCGGGGGAAACTCCTGTGGCATCCATCAGGTTGAGGAGGTGTGCAGAACCTTCAGCCCTCCAGATGTTGCTGGACTATGATTTCCATCAAGCTTGGCTGTTAGCTGTGCTTGCTGGACCTGGTGGGACTTGTAGCTCAGCAACATCTGGAGGGTCAAAGGTTTCCCCAAACCTGGACTAGAGATTTAACAGAGAAAATAGGTCATTGGAGCAGACCCCACACACTCTCCACATTAAGAGATCTCCTAGAACAGCCTTCCACCAATAGCCCATCTAGTCCATCGCTAGCCCTAAAGCAAATCACTGAATAATGGCTGCAACCATTATTTCTGTCTCTATGCCAACTTGTTTCAAGCTGTATTTCTGTTGTTTATATCTGGTTAAACTTGGCCATTGTTTGTTCCCTTGCAGTGGGTCCTTCTCGGCCTCCTGCTGAGTGGAATACAAGCAGATTTTGGCATTCCTCGCCTCCTAATGCCTCTCTGGCTTTAAAGTGGTGGTGGGGAAACCAACAGCAATTGCAGCATTCCTCTGGTGGTGGTTGTTGCTCCTGCTGCTGCAGGGAGCACTTTCCCTTTTTTGGAAAAAGGAAATAGTTTTGCTGCTTTCCCAAGACTAAAAGCACAGACATTGTGTCTGCGTCTCGGAGCTTCCACGGAAAAGCATTGACCATCATGATGAGACCGCTAGTCTTCAAGCGCCTATTGGAGAGGGAATGAGGGCCTATTGGAGAGGGTTTTGCAAGTGGTTGGAACAATGAGTGTGTCGAGAGGCAAAAGGAAAGAGGAGCCAGCTCTAAGGATGTCTCTTTAAAGGATCACTATTTTTCTGCTGATTTTATTAGCACTGGCCCTGCCGTTAGGCGGAGAGAAGTCACTGCCTTTTTAAAATGATAATAATATTTTTATTAATTTTCACAATAAACCATCATTACAAGAAAAAGAAAAGGGGAAAAAACATAAAATTAAATAAAATTAAAACATTTATATACAATCTTAATATTGAATCCATATTTTGGCATTTCCTTGAATCCCCTGACTTCCCTCCACCCCCTCCCCTGGTTCCTTTGTATTATTTTCATTTATGAATGTCAATAAAGGATCTTTATCTCTAATTGCCTTCTCATTTCAACATTCTCCATAACATTGCAAGTGGTTTAAAAAAAAAAAATCCTGCTGATGTATTGACTTCTTTCCAATGCTTTTGTACATATGCAATAAACATTTCCCATTCTTTTTTATATTTGTTGTCATCTTGATTTCTTAGTTTCCCACTTAATTTAGCCATTTCCACATATTCCATTAACTTAATTCGCCAATCTTCTTTAGTAGGGATGAGAGGTAGCTGCCTTAGGTGGCCGATGCTGGGGGGATGAGGGAGCAAAGAGCTGTATGTCCCACTGCACCTGCCTTGCACTAATATGGACTGCCCATAGATGTGATGAATGACACCATCCTGCTTGCATCCAAGGAAGATAGCACAGCCAATCTAGCTGTCTCCTGGAGCAGGAAAGCGTCACATTTTGCCTCTTTCCTCTAGCAATGAAATGTCTTGGCTCCCAAATAGAGCAGTGGGCGAGTGGTTGGCAGGTTGGGACATTCAAGGAGCCCTGGTGTCCTCAGCCACTGCTTGACCCAGCTGACCGCTGGTACCAGGCCTGGTGTCTGATTTTGGTTTACCCAAGACCATGCCAGTAGTGATGTATGGAAGTGAGAGCTGGACCATGAAGAAGGCTGATCGCCGAAGAATTGATGCTTTTGAATTATGGTGCTGGAAGAGACTCTTGAGAGTCCCATGGACTGCAAGAAGATCAAACCTCTCCATTCTGAAGGAAATCAAGCCTGAGTGCTCACTGGAAGGACAGATCCTGAAGCTGAGGCTCCAAGATTTCGGCCACCTCATGAGAAGAGAAGACTCCCTGGAAAAGACCCTGATGTTGGGAAAGATGGAAGGCACAAGGAGAAGGGGACGACAGAGGACGAGATGGTTGGACAGTGTTCTCAAAGCTACTAACATGAGTCTGACCAAACTGCGGGAGGCAGTGGGAGACAGGAGTGCCTGGCGTGCTCTGGTCCATGGGGTCAGAAAGAGTCGGACACGACTAAACGACTAAACAACAAGAAGAAGACCATGCTAGAGGCTATTTGTTGCCAGAGATTCTGTGGACATTTGCATGGGATTTTGTCCTCTGGCTCCAAACTTGGGTTCCTTTAAATACCATGCTATTTATTCCTAAGAGTATTTATGGAGAAACGGGGGGCCAATTTGCTTCCCACGGCCTTCCCATTGCGGTTGGGTTATTTATGTTTAGGATGAGATTACGTGCCAAAGATTGCTTTTCTCTGCCTTCCATTCCATTTGTATGGAAATCACTTCCAAAAAAAACCCCCAAACCCCGCTGTCATGGATTTTAATTTGCAAGCCTGCAGGCAAGACTTTCTGGCCTCTTAATTTTATTTATTGTTTGTTTTGGAAGCACTTTAGAATTATTGTGATTGTGTTGCGTTCCTTTCTTCCACTGTGTCTGATTGTACACAAAGATCACAGCAAACAAATCAAATTACTTTTAAACCACATTGATATTATCTGCTGGGGAAAGAGGTAACTAACTGGAATCCAAGTGGTTGACAGACAAAGGTTGTTGAGGTCAAATCCAGCAATAGATACTATGTGTGTAGTTCTGGGAGCTGAGCCATCCCTCTGTCCCTGCACGCCCCCCCCCCCCAATCTCACCAAGCAAAGTACCTTTTTGCAAATGCTGGGGGTGACCCCAGGGCCAAGACATATGCAAAATCCTGTTATAGAATCATAGAGTTGGAAGAGACCACAAGGGCCATCCAGTCCAACCCCCTGCCAAGCAGGAAACACCATCAAAGCATTCCTGACAGATGGCTGTCAAGCCTCCACTTAAAGACCTCCAAAGAAGGAGACTCCACCACACTCCTTGGCAGCAAATTCCACTGTCAAACAGCTCTTACTGTCAGGAAGTTCTTCCTAATGTTTAGGTGGAATCTTCTTTCTTGTAGTTTGAATCCATTGCCCCGTGTCCACTTCTCTGGAGCAGCAGAAAACAACCTTTCTCCCTCCTCTAGATGACATCCTTTTATATATTTGAACATGGCTATCATATCACCCCTTAACCTTCTCTTCTCTAGGCTAAACATACCCAGCTCCCTAAGCCGTTCCTCATAAGGCATTGTTTCCAGGCTTTGACCATTTTGGTTGCCCTCCTCTGGACACGTTCCAGCTTGTCAGTATCCTTCCTGAACTGTGGTGCCCAGAACTGGACACAGTATTCCAGGTGAGGTCTGACCAGAGCAGAATATAGTGGTACTATTACTTCCCTTGATCTACACGCAGCCCAGAATTGCATTGGCTTTTTTAGCTGCTGCATCACACTGTCAACTCATGTCAATTTTATGGTCTACCAAGACTCTTAGATCCCTTTCACATGTACTGCTCTCAAGCCAGGTGTCACCCATCCTGTATTTGTGCCTTTCATTTTTTTTTGCCCAAGTGTAGTACTTTGCATTTCTCCCTGTTAAAATTCATCTTGTTTGCTCTGGCCCAGTTCTCTAATCTGTTAAGGTCATTTTGAAGTGTGATCCTGTCCTCTGGGGTATTAGCCACCCCTCCCAATTTGGTGTCATCTGCAAACTTGATCAGGATGCCCTCAAGCCCATCATCCAAGTCACTGATGAAGATGTTGAATAAGACTGGGCCCAAGACAGAACCCTGTGGCACCCCACTAGTCACTGTTTATTTCCACTGATTATTTTAGAGTTATAACTTAGAGTTTCCACCCAACTTCTTATGTTTTTAGCTCCCATCATCCCCAGTCAGCATGACCAATGATCAGGGATGAAAGACTGTTGCAGTCCGACAACAACTTTTTTTGAGGGCAGCAGTTTCCCCAGCCCTGCCGTATGGTATCCACCACAATATTTTGTCTGGCTTAGTCTGAAAATGACAAGTTTGGTACAGTGCCTTTCCACAGACAAAGAGATGCCGCAAACAGCCTACATTTTCTTTTCAGCCGTGCCCGGTTATTTCTGTTTTAACACCCTCTGAATTTCCTAAGTGACATTCTGTCTATATGCTAGGATTCCTTTTCAATGGGTTTTGAAGGAAGAAACAACCAATTTACGTCCAATAAGCTGTGGACAACTGAGTTAAATGAGTGCTCTCCACTCTGGAAATTGGTAGTCAAAAAGGGGAAGTGCTTTGCTAATGTTTGGTTTCAAATCCTTGGCATATCTTGATCCTTCCAATCAAAATGTTTCATTTGTGGCACTTTTTTATTTTCAATTTAGTCTCTCTCTCTCTCTCTCTCTCTCTCTCTCTCTCCCCCCCCCCATCTTCCTAACATGTCCCATTCCTCAACCATTTTTAAATGATGCTAAAGATCTCTCTTTAGGAGGCAGTGAGAGATTTCACTTTCTTGGGCTCCATGATCACTGCAGATGGTGACAGCAGTCACGAAATTAGTAGACGCCTGCTTCTTGGGAGAAAAGCAATGACAAACCTAGACAGCATCTTAAAAAGCAAAGACATCACCTTGCCGACAAAGGTCCGTATAGTTAAAGCTATGGTTTTCCCAGTAGTAATGTACGGAAGTGAGAGCTGGACCATAAAGAAGGCTGATCGCCGAAGAATTGATGCTTTTGAATTATGGTGCTGGAGAAGACTCTTGAGAGTCCCATGGACTGCAAGAAGATCAAACCTATCCATTCTCAAAGAAATCAGCCCTGAGTGCTCACTAGAGGGACAGATCCTGAAGTTGAGGCTCCAGTACTTTGGCCACCTCATGAGAAGAGAAGACTCCCTGGAAAAGACCCTGATGTTAGGAAAGATGGAGGGCACAAGGAGAAGGGGACGACAGAGGATGAGATGGTTGGACAGTGTTCTCGAAGCTGCTAACATGAGTTTGGCCAAACTGCGAGAGGCAGTGAAGGATAGGCGTGCCTGGTGTGCTCTGGTCCATGGGGTCACAAAGAGTCGGACACGACTGAATGACTGAATAACAACAAAGATCTCTCATCTTATGACACCCCCCAGACAAACACTTTGGGAACACAGAATTAGTTCTACTGAGAGTAAAACGAACTGAAATCAATGGGCACGACTCAGGCCCATTTATTTCAATGGGTAAAAAGCCTAGTTGGATAAAATCCTGTAGCAGCAACTTAGAAAATAGTTTTATATAGCATCGAAAACCTTATATTTCTTCTTCAATAGACCAGCTGGCCAGTTGTGCTAAATTGTTGCTGTTGTTTGTGGTTATTTATTCAATTTGCATCCTTCTTTTCCTCCTGAAGTTGCTCAGGGCAGCAAACACATCCATAATAATAATGTTTAAAAAGCAGTCTAAAAGCAGTTAAGAGCTTGAAACGGGGGGGGGGGGGACTCAGTATGCAAACAGCTACATTTAAAGCATCTCTCATCCAATGATCTCAGGGGTGCCCAGCCCTTTTCCTCCTGGAATGAAGTGACAAGTGGGATACCGCAGGGCCTGGTTTTGCTCAACATCTTTATAAATGAGTTAGGTGACAGAATTGAGGTTATGCACATCATATTTGCAGACGGCACTAAACTTGGATACCTCAGAAGAAAAGAAACAGGATTCACTTAACAGAAGTGAAGGACCTTAACAGATTGGAGAACTGGGCCCAAGCTAACCAAGTGAATTTCACTAGTGACAAATGTACAGTTCCACAGGAATAATCAAATGTACAAATATAGGATGGGGGACACCTGGCTTTCCAGCAGTACATGTGAAAAAGCATCTAGGGGTCTCAGTAGACCACAAGCTTAACATGACTCAATAGTGTGATGCAGAAGCATAAAAAAGGCAATGCAATTTTAGGCTGCATCAACAGAAATGAGATGTAATAGTTCCATTCTTTTCTGCCTTGGTCATCTGGAATACTGTGTCCAGTTCTAAGTACCACAGTTTAAGACAGATATTGACAAGCTGGAACATGTGCAGAGGAGATGATCAAGGGGCTGGAAAACAAGCCTTATGAGGAACGGTGGAAGGAGTTGTGTAGGTTTAGTCTGGAGAAGATAAGATGGAGAGGTGACATGATAGCTATCTTCCAATATCCGAAGAGCTATCACATAGAAGATGGAGCAAGCTTTTTTCCTGCTGCTCCAAAGGGTAGAATACAAACCAATGAATTCAAGTTGCAAGGAAGGAGATTCCAACTAAACATTAGGAAGAACTTTCTGGAAGTAAGAGCTGTTTGGCTGTGGAACGGACTCCCTTGGAAGGTGGTGGCGTCTCCTTCATTGGAGGTTTTTAAACAGAGGTTGACTGGCCATCTATGAGGGATTCTTTAGATGGGATTCCCGCATTTTAGGGGGTTGGACTAGATGACCCTTCAGACTCTTTCCAACCCTACAGCTTCATAATTTTATGAAAAATAAAGGTAAATGAAACCTCTCCACCCCAGTTCAGAAGGGGCTGCCCTCCACTTCAATATATTAAGGAACTTCACCAGCTTCTGCATTTACCCAAACTACTTGTCAAGTAAGAGTTATCTAAAAAAAAATTAAGTGCTCTAGGGGACATGCACTGTAAGAAAGACAGAATGACAGCAGTTCAATAAAATGAGTCAAGCAGTAGCACAACAATAAAAGTCCAGCCATAAAACCCAGAAGGACACCCCATCAACCAATCCAAGTAATTGGCAAATAAGAAGTAACTTTAACTCAGTTACGAAAGCTAAAGGTCCGTATAGTTAAAGCTATGGTTTTCCCAGTAGTAATGTACAGAAGTGAGAGCTGGACCATAAAGAAGGCTGATCGCCGAAGAATTGATGCTTTTGAATTATGGTGCTGGAGGAGACTCTTGAGAGTCCCATGGACTGGAAGAAGATCAAACTTATCCATTCTTAAAGAAATCAGCCCTGAGTGCTCACTGGAAGGGCAGATCCTGAAGTTGAGGCTCCAGTACTTTGGCCACCTCATGAGAAGAGAAGACTCCCTAGAAAAGACCCTGATGTTGGGAAAGATGGAGGGCACAAGGAGAAGGGGACTACAGAGGATGAGATGGTTGGACAGTGTTCTCGAAGCGACCAACATGAATCTGACCAAACTGCGGGAAGCAGTGGAAGACAGGAGTGCCTGACATGCTCTGGTCCATGGGGTCACGAAGAGTCGGACACGACTGAACAACTGAACAACAACAACAACGAAAGCTAAAACAACAGTAGAGTGGCTGCATCTAAGAGTACAACCCAGTCTTTTCTAAATGTCAGGGTCTAGATGTCAGGGTCTAACAGTCTAGGCAGTTTCCTATGCTTAGGTAAGGGTTGCAGCTTTGTGACAGAGCATCTGCTTGGCATGCAGAAGATCCCAGCTTCAATCCCTGATATCTCCAAATAGGGCTGGAAGGGAACTGTTCCTGGAGCCCCGGAAAGCCATTGCCATTGAGTGTAGACAATACTAAGTTAGATGGACCCAATGGTCTGACTGACTATAACGTGCTAAGAGGAAGGTGCGACGAACCTCCCCGCCAACTTCCCCTCTGTTACTAAGTGTATTATTTCTGAGGAGTTCCAGGTCACTTTTTCTATCCTCCCCACCTCGATCCTTGAGGTCCATCTGTGTGGATAATCCCCTTTTATTATAACTAGGGAATAACTTAGTAACGGGGTCCTCTTGTCCAGCTATCGTGGCCTGTTATATATATATTTTGCTCTGGGCTCCTGGGTTGAGAATACGTCTCAGCTCTATCAGTTCCGGGTCACTTTCTCATTAGATCCCCCCCTCCACTGCGTCAGTTAGCTAAACCCTTTTAGTAACTGTGTAGCCTTACCAAGGTTTCTGCCCTTTTGCCCCTCCTGAGTGAAACTCCAAGACACAAACTATCACCCTGCAGGTCAATTTTGTCTTTTCCCTGAGTTTACCTCCTCATGAGCATCCATATATTGCTGGACCAAATAAATGCCTCTTTTCTCTTGACTCAACAAAAACAAGTCTTTAGTTATTTCAGAACATCGTGTTTCAAGTACTTCAATAGTTCATCAGCTTAGTTACATCTAACTTATAAACTCTTTCAGTATAACCTACTAATCTTCATCCTATCCTAGCCTAACCACCACTATCCTGGCCCCACACCCCTCTTCTTCCCTGTCTCCACACACACCCTCCCTCTTCTCAACTGCCAAAACGACCGTTCCCTCCTTTTAAACCGGGGATCGTTCCGCCCCCAAAGGATGAACTGTCCGTCAAGATGAAGGTGGATTAACTCCTTCTGCACTGGGATGTAATACCTCCTCCACCCTAGGGCCAATCCGTCACAGAAGGCACGCTTGGCACACCCTCACCGTGATCAACCCCCACCCAGAAACCTATGTCCCCACTGTGGAAGGACGTGTGGATCCAGAATTGGCCTCCACAGTCACTTACAGACTCACTTTCAAAATTGTGTTTATGGAAGACAATCCTACTTGGCTACGAGTGATCGCCAAATGAACCTCTTCCTTCATTGTGGACAAGTGGTCTTGCAAAAAAGGGAATAATCCGCTCAGCTTTAATATAAATTGGCCCCTGATCTCACCCCATGGGAGTGGCGTCTGGTAGTGGAAGACCCCAGGCAGACTTCTAAATTATCCAGCTCTTTGCTGTGATTACAACTAATTTGGGGATTCAGTTGCTCAGCAGTGGAGAGAGAGAGAGAGAGAGAGAGAGAGAGAGAGAGAGAGAGAGAGAGAGAGAGAGAGAAGAGTCTATTGATTGCCTCCTTGCTCTCAAATTAACTTGGTTCCTTGACACTGCCTAAGGCCCATTAAGTCAAGATTCTCTCACTTCTTAATTACCCAAAGGGTGTTTGTGTCTTATCAGCAAAAGACAAGTATAGATTTCTGCTTCAGGGCCATCACTTGGAACATTTTCTCCACTCTGGGGTTTTTACTCTCTGGCAATTGGCCCAATCAACCTTTTCTTTTTTTCTTTTTTTTAAGCAGCTCTGCCGTCAAGAGGAAAGGGGGATGTGTGGAATCCCAGCCTCCTCACGAAGACTCGGACTGAAACGTGCACTTTTCTTCTCTGAACCACAACACACAAACTGCTACAAACTTTTAAAGCCAAGATGTCATCAGGAACTGCTGGATCTCCCCCACTTGGGCTGCAGCTGAGCCCCAATAACATGCAATGCAAAGCACTGGGCGTTGCTAATCTTTGCTCATGCTTTGCAGGTTCTCTTGGAAATTCCTTCTGGTATCTGTTGCTAACACAGCAAGTTAAATCTGTGGCGGCAACCTATAAAGGTGCAAGCCCTGCCCACTTGTGAAATGTAGCAAAACCTATCAAGGTATCTTTTAAAACCTCTCCTGAAATTGCCCAAGTGGGGTACTCCATATCTGTAGCTTGTTTCCTGGATTTAGTGGGCAATCCTAACCCCTGGATGGCAAGACTGGATGAAGCAGTGCAGTCAGCAACACATTCATGGCCCCGAAGCTCCTGCCAACCAGGACAGAAAGAGGGGGAGCCAGGTCACAGGCTTTCACAGCGAAGAGGTCTTGATGGGGGCCTGTTGCCATCATTGGGTGGCTGCTGGGGTTGGCACGGGATCCAGCCTCACTACATTTCAGGGGGTTCTGCTGAACTAAGATTAGTCAAATTGAACTTCCAGCAAGTTCATTTCCTGGATAGCTCGGTTGGTTAGAGCGTGGTGCTGATAACGCCAAGGTTGTAGGTTTGATCCCTGCATGGGACAGCTGCATATTTACAACATTTCTTCAAAAAAACCATACAATAAAAACCATACGGAAAGTTAAAACCGGAAATTAGCTAAGCATTATGGGAACATGTAGTCTTCATTGCCTGTGCAAGCTTGATGGAACAGTGTGGGGATAGCCAGCAGATGGGACGACCAGTAATCCCGGAGTTCCTGCTCCCACTGCGTCGTGAAAGGGTCCGCTGGCTATGATCTGAAGGTAGTTGTCGTGAGTTCTGAAGGTTACTGAAGGTTTCCGAAGATTCTCTGCAGGTATCTGAAGGTTCCGGAGATTCCGGAGGTCTCCGGAGAGAAAGATAGGCTAAGCTAGGTAGCGGCCAAAACTTAGAAGGCCAAATAAAAGCTTTTTAAATAAAAGAAATAAAAACTAAGAGACTGCAGTCAATGGTGAAGAAGCTCTCAACTGCTCTGTGCGGCTGGTTTTACTTTCGGTTTCTCTCTGGCTTGTCTCACACTGATGTTCTCTCTGGCTTGTCTTGCGCGTTCTCCACACACGCTACAGAGAGCGGAGGCTATTTATTAAGAAATCAAACATCGTCACAACATTTACAAGAACCAATCACAACCTTGTCTCTAAGCTAGTTTCTGGGCGGGAAACTATCAACTGACCGTTACATTGGCTAAATTGGCGCGCTTTGCCCAAACGCGGAGGGGTCCTGTTATGTATTGAAGTTCTCACCCTAGGCCACTAGGGGTGTGTGTATATAGTTCATTCTGCTGCAGTTTTCACTCAGGTCCGCATATGCAAATGAAGGATTGTAAACTGACGTTCAGGGATTGGTTAACTGCGGAAAGTTGTTACTGTTGCTTTGTAGCTGAGTTCTATATAAGCAGGCTGCTGAGGCCTTCAGCTCTGTTCTGTTCCAGCCTGAGAATAAACAAGAGCTGTTTGGAAATCACTGTGTCGTCTGCTGTGTCCACCCACGACCTAACAGATCCATGCAGCAAACCCTCTGCTGGATCCTTTGCCCTTCCTTCCTAGCGTGGAAGGAAACATAAACAAACAGGTGCAGGAGCACCTTAAAAACATATTCCCACAGAACAGAAAAGTTTCCAGCAGGTGTTTAAAAGCTGAAACAATTTTGAAGGAAAGGGCTATCTGATCCCCCAGATTGACCCAGAACATTGCTCAGATGCCCTTTAAAAAGAACCCCTCTCATCTCACCCATGTAATCACATCCACTTTGCATCTTAGACAGAAATAGTGGAGAAGCGTGGAGGGATAGGTTTGCATGAGGAGACATGCGTAATAGCGAGAGAGAGGAGTGAAGGCAGGTGGCAGGGGGTGATTTAATGAGCCATTGGCTGATGATGTAAATTGCAAGACTTCGCTCCAAACTTGCAGGGTGTCTGCAAGAGATGTTGGGATTTGTTTTCGAGCCCAGTGGTACAGAGACATCAGAAATGAGTAAGACCATTGATTTCTTAATGCCTCGCTGCCTGCCGGCCATTGAATGAACATGGGAGGTGATGAGAATAAGGTAATCTTAAGGCTTTGCATATTGACATCTCTTGAGGTCTGCTGGAATCACATGTGGCTGCTCATCCAGAGAGGTTGAGCAACTGGCCTGAAGATGGGGGGGGGAACCTGAGGACCTCCGTATGCTGTCAGACTAAAACTCCCATTGCCCCTGACCAGTTCCACTGCTCTTCCTATACTTCTGGACTAGAGGAGAGATGGAGTCCTTGATGGGAGTTGGAGTCCTGAGATATCCGGAGGGCCACAGATTCAGCAAGGCTTGACAAACTTTGCCAGGGCTCACAAAGCCTTACCAAATGGAAGTAAGCTTAGCTTAGGTTTAGATTTATTAAATCTATACACTGTTTCCCAGTATATTTTTTTAAAAAAGCCCCCAAATGATATGCAAAGTTAAAAATGCAATAAAACCACATTGGGTGGTATCCAATGTTGATCCTATGCACAGCAGAACAACTGAAATGAATGGGCATGACTATGTTAGCTCCATCAATTTCATAGGGTCTACTTTTAGTTGGATACAAGCCATCGACATTGATTTCACTATACTGGGGAAAACTAGACTGGTGACTGGGAGCAACTGCTGGGACCATATAACACCGGTCCTAAAGGATCCACACTGGCTCCAAGTACATTTCCGAGCACAATTCAAATTTTTGGTGCTGGCCTTTAAAGGACCTAAAGGGCCTTGGCCCTGTATACTGGAAGGAGCATCTCCACCCCCATAACTCAGTCTGGACAATGTGATCCAGCGCCAAGGGCCTTCTGGCGGTTCCCTCACTGTGAGACGTGAAGCTACAGGGAACTAGGCAGAGGGCCTTCTTGGTAGTGGCGCTCTCCCTGTGGAACGCCCTCCCACCAGTTGTCAAGAAGTTTTTAATGGTTGACGTTTTGCTGTGTTTTTAATATTTTGTTGGGGCAACCCAATCAGATGGGTGGCATATTATTATTAAATAATACTAATACTAATGCTTTACAATATTGTATCACTGGTGCTGACCAAATGCATGAAGTTGGTGCCAGGTAGTCATCCCTGAGAAGGGTGTTTCATAAATGGGGGAGCAACCATGGAGAAGCCCTTCAGATCCCTCTCAGTAAAGGCTGAGTCTCACAATAGTTTGGAAGGCTGCAGCTCTATCTTATCACACCCCTTGTTGAATCTCCATTCTGATCTCTGTTAAGATGTCTCTCTCCACTTGGAGGAAATCTATGAGCCCTTTTATGCTTTTCACAAGGCTCAGCTCAACCTTCCTGCTCTTTTCATGGGCTCTGTTCCTCAAATAGGATTTCATTTCTTTCTTTCTGAGTTGACCACTCCTCATAGAAATCCATTCAAGATTCACCGTCTTCATTTGCAATATTATTCTAGCTGGTCTTTTATGCAAACACCAACTGTATCCAAAGCAAAGTTTTCGGTCCACCCAGCAAACTTTTCGTCAGATTGCTTGCTGCAATGAGCAAATGCTGGAAGCTGAAGGTTGGTCAGATACATCAGTGGTGTTGTTGTGAGTTGGGACTAGGAACGGCCAAGTCTGTCAATTTTGGTTCTCTGATTTTCTCATTTTCCCAGACTTAAATGCAGTTCTCTACATCTCTTCAGCCATTCATGATTTTTATTTTTTATTTTTATTTTTCTAAAAAAATCCTCACCAGCATTTTAGCGTGACTTTCTCCTATTAACACATTTTTGCATGCAGTTCTGACCAACACACACATTTGTGCAAGCTATTTGCCCTAATATATTGCATTTTTGTAAGCTGTTTTCACTACTTTGTGCACACTTTACCCTAGCACATGCATTTTACTTGGAGAACTGCATTGCGAAATTTGGAGAAGTGTGAATTTTGAAAGAGAGCTGTGTTTTGGAAAATCCCAATCAGGTAAGTTCACCTCTGAATGTGATTTGAATCACATTTCTCCTCCGCCCCCCCCCCCCAGTTGCAGCTTCTGCATCCAGCAGTTTAAACTGTAACAAGCTGTTCTGGCCATACAAAAAGGGTAATTAAAACAGCAGCAGGCTAGAACATCAGCTCTAAAGTTGCCCACAAAACAGATGCGATGGAAAGCTCGTTCCTTATGCCCAGGGCTTAAGTTGATTATGGCAACCTTCATGACTCCTCCAGCAAATGAAATCTCATATATGACTCCTGGAACAGGGTGAGCACCAGGGAATAACAGCTTATTCTCCCAAGCAATGCCATGCACCAAGATGTCCTCATTAGAGACAGAGGCGGACAGGCTGTTAAGGCCCGTGAAGCTCTTGATCCAGGAAAGGAGAGCACATTGAGTGTCCACAGACAAATGCATTATTCAAAGGCTACAGAAGACTGAAAGCGGGCTACTGCGATCATTCTTCATGGGGATACTGCAAAACAAGATGATGGCAGTTCTTAGACATACCAGAAAACAAGCTTTGGTTTCCCCCTTCCCCCAAATCGCTGATAAAGTGGGTTCTCCTTCATGGAGAGCACGTGTTGCGGTGGGGGCCAGCTAGTCACCCCTCTGTTGCTGGACGGGATTGTATAGATGGCCACTGCTGTGATTGGGCTCTGTGTGTCATTGGGGGGGTTTCTATGTTGCAATTGTTGATGGACAGCCCAGCGACTATATATTGCTTGGCTCGCAGCGTGATATACCTCTTTGCTGCGTGCATCGGATCACCCGGGGCACTCGGACCGTCTGCAGGACAGTGGAGCCATCTTCTCATTGTCTGGTTAAATTTCTTTATTTCCCTCTTCTTTCTAATCCTCTCCAATCCCTTGATTAATTTAATTCCCCCTTTTCCTGTTTGATTTCCCACCCTACCCCTTACCCCTGCCCTTTGGGAAGATTCTCCCTGTACCCTGTACCTGTGAGCACTGCCCGTGCGTAATCCGTCTTGGCTTGCCTTTCCCGATAGGGAGAGCCCCCGTTTGGGGCTTTCTTTCACAAAAAGGTTTCCTCCATTTTGCCTGTTTTATAATTGTGGGGTGAGTCAGGGCTGTTTCAGCTTGGCTGGAATCACTTTCATTTATAGTATTCCTCCTGAAGGAGGCTTCATTTTGGGCGTGTGCAGCCCTGTTGGCCGAACTTTAATCTAGCCTTGGGGTGGCAGCACTATTTTGAGGTTCCTTTAATACTGCAGCTGTGCCTTCCTAGCAGAAGCAGTGAGGCCTACACAGCCTACACAAATCACTCATTTGTTGCAGGCTCAGTAGCTCAGTGTGTGTAACTGCATGAATGTATGTGCTGCTATTGCTAATGTACAGGTGAAACTCGAAAAATTAGAATATCGTGGAAAGGTTCATTTCTTTCAGTAATTCAACTTAAAAGGCGAAACTAATATATGAGATAGACTCATGACATGCAAAGTGAGATATTTCAAGCCATTATTTGTTATAATTGTGATGATTATGGCGTACAGCTGATGAGAACCACAAATTCACAATCTCACGGCCCCAAAAAGCACTTTTTTCAGGGGGAAATTTCAGTGCGGAATCACGAGAGATCATGGCGTCCTACAAGGGATGTCCTGGTTTTACTGAGTTCTTGCAGGTTGCAGGGTATGCAGTTCTGTCTCCAGGCACAGAGAGCTGGATCTGCTCAACATACGATGGGAAGGGACGTAGCTCAGAGGTAGAGCATCTGAGCTGCAGGTGGACCTCATGTTCAACACCTGACATCTTCAGACAGGGCTGCCTGAAGCCCCAGAGAGCTTCTGCCAGTGCTGAACTAGGTGGGCTGGTGGTCTAATTTGGTACAAGGCGACTTCCTATGCTCCGTGACAGAAATGGGAGCAGGGAGCAGGTAACGCTTTGTGAAGAAATCCTGTTTCCTGTGATAGGAGACAAAACTGCCTGGGTTGTTCTATGTTCCTTTTGTCTCCCATTACCTGCAACTCGGCACAACTTTAAGAAGGGGCACAGGAATTGGGCACAGCTATCAGGGAATGCAGCTTTTGGACGTATGTGAGCCCCAATTACCCTTGTTTCAAAAATTTGCCGCACACAGTTTCTCCTCCCCCCCTTTTTTTTTAAAAAAAAGAAGGAACCACAGCATTCTGTAGGCATTTTGTAGTCCCACTCTGGCGATCATTACTTAGGCAGACTAAAAGAGAGATAAATAATCATTCCTCAGTAAGACCCAGGGTAATTTGTTTGGTTTAGTTACACACACACACACACACAAACACACACACACAAACACACACACACACACGTGCAGCAGGAATATATCATGCCAGCGCACTACGGGATCCTCCTTTGCCTCCGATTGAGACGGGAGAGTCTGAACAGTGAGAAACAGCTGGGTAGCAGATGTTAAGAGTTAAACACGAGAAATCCTGACTCGACTGGGTGAGAGGAGCACTCAGAGCTTAGAGGAGAGTTTCAGCTGATGAAGTAGGAGCCTAACCTGGACGTTGTCTGATCTCTGCAGTGCCTGAAAGGAAAGGAGGGGGGAATCACAGCAACTCAACAGCTTAAAATCTGGCGGGGCTCTATTTATTTCTCTGCTCTCTGCAAAGCTGGGGTACTAGTAAGACGATCTTTGGGGACGTCGTTCAGCTCCTGTTTCTTCCACATTGAAGCCACTTGCTGGGAGCTGGACTTGGAGTGAAGAGTAACATGAAATCTACACAAAGGTAAGGCTAGTGACACCTCTTTTTAAATACAATTTTTTCCCCTCTTTTGCTTTGATTCTCTTTTTCATTTTGGGAGTTTGCTTTCCAATGCTGCACAGGTTTGGGCATGTTCAAGATCGTTTGGGGATGCCTGCATTTTGAAGCCGCCACTCGACATGCTGGTGCATGCAACTTAGACTGGGGCAGGACTTGGTGGCATGGGGGGGGGGTAGCTGCCTTTGGGCTTTAAAGAGATTTATGTACTCATTATTCTTTAATGTCCCCATCCCTTTTCTGCAGGGCATTAGGAAACGTCTGCTGCATCCCAAGGAGCAATTGAAATCACAGCTGTAATGGATGGGGTATCGCTCTCTTCATTGTCTCTGAGCGGATCTGTGGGGAGCAAGCGTTGCCGTGTCCTAATGGCAAGTAGCTAAAGTTAACAGCTACTTTCATTTCCATCCCTGATGCAGAAAAGGGGCCGGTGGGTGATTAGATGGGCAGAGCTTGCTCAAGGAGTTAATCGGACAGCAGTTTTCATTTAGCGCAAGAGCAGTTCGGTTTTAAATAGCCAGATGATCGTGACTAATACAGAAGAGGCACAGCTCAAAGGGATGCTGTTCTCGACACGGAAGGTCACTTTCCTTTTACTTTCCTAGCTTCGATTTGGTCCTGCCCTTCGACAAGCATTTGCACTTTGGGATGCGATCTAAGACATTTAGCACAGCCCACACATCGCCCTCGGCTGGACCTTCTGAAAGCAGCCACATCACCCCGGGATATGCTTCCGGTCCCCACTTACCTACAATATAACTTGACGAACAACCGGGAAACTGAGAGAGGAGCTATGGCAGACCCCGGGGAGGATGGAGACCTGAACGCCACCTGCAATGGCACGGGTGACTTCTGCGGCACAGGCAATGTTACGAGCTACAACCGCACTTCCCACGAACAGTCCCCGGACTTCTACATCGTCCTCCCTGTGATCTACTCCGTGATCTGTGCTGTGGGTCTGACGGGCAACACGGCCGTCATCTACGTGATCCTCAAAGCCCCAAAGATGAAGACGGTGACCAACATGTTCATCCTCAACTTAGCCATCGCCGACGACCTGTTCACTCTGGTCCTGCCCATCAACATCGCTGAGCATCTCTTGCACTACTGGCCTTTTGGGGAGGTCCTCTGCAAGGTCATCCTCTCGATAGACCACTACAACATCTTCTCCAGCATCTATTTCCTCACCGTCATGAGCATAGACAGGTACCTGGTGGTCCTAGCTACCGTCAGCTCCAAGCGGATGCCCCATCGCACTTACCGGGCTGCCCGCATCATCAGCTTTGGCATCTGGTTCCTAGTCACCCTTATCGTGTCCCCCTTCTTCATCTTCGCCAATGTCTACGAAGACGGTCTGGGCATCAAGAGCTGCGGCCTCAACTTCCCCCGGCCTGAACAATTTTGGTTCAAAGCCAGTAGGATCTACACGCTCATCCTGGCCTTTGCCATCCCCGTCTCCACCATCTGCATCCTGTACACCATGATGCTGTACAAACTGAGGAACATGCGCTTGAACTCCAACGCCAAAGCTCTGGACAAAGCCAAGAAGAAAGTCACCATCATGGTCTTCATCGTCATGGCCGTGTGTCTCTTCTGCTGGACGCCATTTCACCTGGCCACCATTGTGGCCTTGACCACTGACTTGCCCCAGACCCCTGTGGTCATTGGCGCCTCCTACTTCATCACCAGCCTGAGCTATGCCAACTCTTGCCTGAACCCGTTCTTGTACGCCTTCCTAGACGACAGCTTTCAGAAGAGTTTCAGGAAGATGCTGGAATGCAGAGCTGCTTGAAATATCAGCCGTGCCTCCTGGAGCCTCACCAAGGCCCCTTCCGTATTCATCAGGGCTGTTGACAGCAGCTCCTGCAAACTTTGCAACACGTGTCCCTGAAGAACTTTGCAGCAGTGTTTCATTTTCATTTGGATGCTGCTTATGTCTTCTCTGTAAGGGCCCTCCTGCCGTGCTTTCATTGCTTTTTCTGTTTTGCTTTGTTAGAATGCCTATAATATATATATATACTGTCAGAAAGGGGAAGGAAAAGAGATCTTGAACTTGTAGAAATGTCCTTTTGTGTGTCCTTAGTCTGCGTCTGCCCCCTGGTGGACAGTAACAGGGGGAAACCCTAATTAAATAAACAGCATGAAAATGAGTGGTTGGGGGTCTCTGTGTGGATGGGCTTGGGTGGTTATTTTTATTTATTGGTAAAATATTTGTACCCTTCCTGTAACCCCAGAAACAGCCTCTGCAAGGCAGCTCACAGGTAGCTAAAATATACATTCCAATACAATGCTTTGTTTAAAGGGCTGGATTAAAAACACAATTGTGCAGCAGATAATAGAATCATAGAATTGTAGACTTGGGAGGGACCCTGAGAATCATCTAGTCCAACCCCCTGCAATGCAGGAACACACAGCTGTTCCATATGTGGATTGAACCTGCAACCTTGGCATCATCACCACCATGCTCTAACCAACGGAGCAGATGAGCAAGTCCAATCAAACACTTAGAATCATAGAATTGTAGAGTTGGGAGGGACTCTGAGGATCATCTAGTCCAACCCCCTGCAATGCAGGAATCTCAGCTACAGCATCCATGACAGATGGCCATCCAACCTGTGCTTAAAACCATCCAAGGAAGGAGAGTCTACCACCACCTTAGGGAGACCGTTCCACTGTCCAACAGCTCCTAATGTCAGAAAGTTCTTCCCATGTTTAGTCAGAATCTCCTTTCATGTAACTTGAAGTCATTTGTTTGAGTCCTACCCTCCAGAGCAGGAGAGAACAAGCACGCTCCCTTGATGTAATAGAAATAATTTTTTACACCTGACCCACCTAAATGGCACAAAAGAGGGAGCCAGGTGAACCTCTCTGGGCAGGAAGTTCTACAACTTGGGTGCCACAACGGAAAAGGCTCTGCCTTGCATACTAGCAAACCACATTTCTGATGGCAATGGGGCGCAAGACAGGGTGTCAGATGATGTGCTCAGGGGATCCAGGGAAGTAAGTTTATAGGGATTTCTGGAAAACAAGAATCATTGTAAATTGCGACCAGAAACAGACTGGAATCTAAGGCATACGAAAGCCCTGCTAGATCAGGCCAAAGGTCTAGCTAGTTCATTATCCTGTGGTCAATGAGATGCCTCTCCTGGGAAGCTTGAGTGAAATAGCAACTCTCCCTAATTGTGATCTCTAGCAGCCAATGCTCAGAGGCTGTATGCCTCTGACAGTGGACATGCAACATAGCCATCGTGGCTAGTAGCCATTGATATCCATGAATATCCCCCATGAATTTGCATTACATTACATTTCCTACAAGGTCAAGGCAGTGGAGATGGTTCTTCCCTCCTCATTTTTATCTCACAACGACCCTGTGAGGTAGGCTATGCTGAGAGGCAGTGACTGGCCCCAGGTTGCCCAGCGAGCTCCATGGCTGAGTAGGGACTTGAACCCAGGTCTCCCAGCCTGACGTTCTATCTGCCATGCCACACCGGCTCTTATGCATGTGTCTAATCCTGTTTGAAAGCCATCCAAGTCGATGGCCATCCCTACGTCGTGTGCTGGTAAATTGGAACAGTACCTATGTGCAGTTTTAACTATTTGTTGCTTGAAGGAGTCCTCCCAGCTACTTCTAGGTGTGTACCCAATAAGGCAGTTGTTGTAACAGACAGGCTCTATCCCTATCCCAGCTTCTGTATCTCCCCCTCCCAAGCGGCAGCCAAGCAGGCAAAGACTTGGCCAGCGTGCAACCTTCTGCTCCTCCCTCTTCCATCCTCTCTTGGTCCTGGGAAACAGTGGGGGAGGAGAGTTGGGGGCTGAAGGAGGAGGTGTGGAAGTCCTTGACTCGACACCAGCCTGACCTATCTCCCCCTTCTGCACCTGTTCTTCACTCTCCAATCCTGCAGCTTCTCCTCCTCCCTCTGACTCTTGTCTCCCAGCTGCTACAGGTCCTCTCAGTTCACTGATCCCTTCTTTAAAGTCAGCGTTCAACCCCACTTCTCCTGGTGCCCTCATATCATCCGGCCAGCACTCCTCTGTGTCCAGCCAGTCCCTGCGCCAATCAGCTGTTCTCCTGAGCATCTTCAGCACTGACCTGCTGGACAGCTCCTGGCCACCCTGGCAGGATTTTGAAACACATGTTAGAGCTAGTAGGAATGAGGCCAGGAGCCAGGTGCACTTAAATACCAGGTGAGAGGAATCTCAGGCCTGGGGGCCAAATGCAGCCTTCCAGGTTTCTTTTTATGTCAGGAGTCTCTCCAGACCACACCCTTCACTGGCTCTGCATCACCCCACAAGGGATTTTGCCTGGCTGGAATTTGTCCTTGAGTGCTAATAATTCTTTTTGCATGCCTGGATGGACAGGGGTGGGTGGCTGTGGGTGGAAACTAGCCTACTATGCGAATATAAAATTTACATTTGTTACTCCAGTCAGAGTAGGCAGCAGTGAGCTAGATGGAAATGCAGTATGATCTAAATGCCTGCCAAGAAACCATGTCTTGTTCCACCTTCCTGACACCCAACTCTACCTGTCTCTAGACTCTTGTTGTTGTTGTTGTTGTTGTTCAGTCATTCAATTGTGTCCGACTCTTCATGACCCCATGGACCAGAGCACGCCAGGCACGCCTATCTTTCACTGCCTCCCGCAATTTGGCCAAACTCATGTTGGTAGCTTCGAGAACACTGTCCAACCATTTCATCCTCAGTCGTTCCCCTTCTCCGTCTTACAAGAGACTGTTCTTCCACCTTGATGTTTCATTTCCTGGAACTGTGGTGTAGTGGTTAAGAGTGGTAGACTCGTAATCTGGGGAACCGGGTTCGTGTCTCCACTCCTCCACATGCAGCTGCTGGGTGACCTTGGGCTAGTCACACTTCTTTGAAGTCTCTCAGCCCCACTCACCTCACAGAGTGTTTGTTGTGGGGGAGGAAGGGAAAGGAGAATGTTAGCCGCTTTGAGACTCCTTTGGGTAGTGAAAAGCGGGATATCAAATCCAAACTCCTCCTCCTCCTCCCGAGAAGTCAGAGTGTTTGTGGATATTTAATAAAATGCCTAAAATCTGAGATCAGGAAGGGAAGGCATCACAGAAAACAGGCGTTCTGAGTCACATTTCCCCTTTCCTTTCCATTTGGGAAATAGCAGTTTGTTCTGCCTCTTAAATGGATCCTATTTTTGTCCCTTTCCTCTGCTCCTTTTGCCGTGATGGTATGATTCACACATTAGAACACAGCACAAAAGGGGTTTATCAAACATCCAGCATCAGGGCACAGCGCTCTAAAAGCACTTCACTGAATCTGCGCCTTAGCACAGTTCTGAAGGCCATGAATATTTCTTTCCCTTTATTTTTTGATAAGTGCTTTAAAAACAACAACACCCTTCTGTCTCCAAAATAAATCATGTGTAAAAGTATTTGGCACTCGGGGACTCTGGCAGGGAACTTGGCGTTCTGTGTGAGTGTGATTGCATCGCTGCCAAACAAATTGCATTCTCCATGCCGCATGTCGTCTGCTTCTCTGACCTTGTTTCAAACATGCAAAGAGATTGATGGCAGCTCTCTGGGGAATTTAAGAAGTCTCCTAGCCTGAGTCTCAAAACCCCTGTGAAAATATTTGACCTCAGTTCCCTTGCTGAACAATCTTTGCTTGGAGATATCAATGAAATCATGAAGGGGGGGGTGAATCCTGGCTGCAGGTGGTGGGATCTGGGTCTGCACATTGGACAGCACCAGCTAGGAGAAGTAGCTAGGACAAGATCAGGGATCAGTTGTGCTTGGACACCCAACTCCCAACAGCTCCTGCCAGCATGCTCAGTGGTCAGGGACCATGGGCATTGTAGTGAAAGATTCGGGACAGATAAAAGAAAGTTCTTCACACAGCACACAATTAAACTATGAAACTCGCTCACAAAGGAGGCAGTGATGGCCACCAGGCGGCTTCAAAATGGGATTCGGCAAATTTGTGGAGAAGAGGACTATTGATCAGTGATGGGACATGTCTTGATGCCACCTAGGGCAGGTGTGTGCAGTAGGGGTGGGGGGCAGAGGATAAATGGAGCCCACCACACCTGCCCAGCCACCGCCACTGCTGGAGCAACACCAGCCCCGAGTGGCATGGCTGCTGCGCCCACCTATTGCAGCCCTCCCTGGATCTGAGCCTTGCAAGGCTGCTCAGGGAGGGTGGTGTGGGGATGTAACAGCCATGATTTTTCAACATCAACTTTGTTGGACTGGTCGTATTGTTCGGATGCCTAATTATCGCCTTCCAAAGCAATTTCTCTATTCCGAACTGAAAAATGGAAAATGTAATGCTGGAGGTCAACAACAACAACAACAACAACAACAACAACAACAACAACAACAACAATTTATTATTTATACCCTGCCCATCTAGCTGGGTTTCCCCAGCCACTCTGGGTAGCTTCCAACAAAATATTAAAATACAATAGTCTATTAAAAATTAAAAGCTTCCCTAAAGAGGTTCAAAGACTCTCTCAAGGCAAATCTTTTTTTAAAAAAAATTTACAATTAACACCAACAACTGGGAAACACTGGTCTGCAGGCACTCCAATTGGAGAACAGCATTTACCAAAAGTGTCATGGACTTTGAAGATGCTCGAACTCAGGACGCAAGGGAGAAACGTGCTAAGAGGAAGGCACGCTTGGTAAATCCACACCGTGATCAGCTCCCACCTGGAAACCAATGTCCCCACTGTGGAAGGACGTGTGGATCCAGAACTGGCCTCTGCAGTCACTTACGGACTCACTTTTAAAAGCGTGTTTATGGAAGACAATCTTACTCGGCTATGAGGGATCGCCAAAGAAAGAAAGAAGAAGAAGAAGAAGAAGAAGAAGAAGAAGAAGAAGAAGAAGAAGAAGAAGAAGAAGAAGAAGAAGAAGAAGAGTTTGGATTTGATATCCCGCTTTTCACTACCCGAAGGAGTCTCAAAGCGGCTAACATTCTCCTTTCCCTTCCTCCCCCACAACAAACACTCTGTGAGGTGAGTGGGGCTGAGAGACTTCAGAGAAGTGTGACTAGCCCAAGGTCACCCAGCAGCTGCATGTGGAGGAGACACGAACCCGGTTCCCCAGATTACGAGTCTACCGCTCTTAACCACTACACCACCCCTCAATCCTACCCCTGATGGCTATGCTCTGCCTCCACAACTGGTGGCAGAAATTCATTGAAAGACCAGTTGCTGGAAGCCACAGGAGGGGAGAGGGCTCTTATTCTTGAATCTGGTGTTTAGGCCTTCTACAGGCATCTGAGCGGCCACTGTGACAACTGTGGTGGAGTAGATGGGCCTTTGGCCTGATCCTTCAAACTCTTCTTATGTTCTGATGTCCAGCAACATGTGGAGGTTCTCCAGCCCTGATCCACACTCTGGAAAAGGTTCAGACAGAAACCTTCCCTTCCACCTCCATTCTCAACACTGGGTTTCATTTCATAAACAAGCCCTGCGCATTGCAATGTAAAGGTTATTAATATGGGACTGTAATTGATGGAAGCCAGCCTAAAGATGAATCAATAAGGTATTAGATGTCCAAAGTTCTGACTAGGGAGCCTACAGCAAGGTAAAAATCAATATGCACGTGGTCGAGATTTTGCCAAGACAAATTTATTAGGCGACTCAATGCAGTCCTCGTTGTTTAGAGTCATTAATCTCCGACTTAACTCCTCTCTTGAATGATATTCCAAAGCCATTTGGACACATTAGCAAGCCCTTTGGGTCCTTTGTGGTGACAACCACAGGCAAGGATGGCAGTGGAGGGATAAATAGAACTAATTGCACTGAAAAAGTATCTCAAGTGCAGGCTGTCTTCCTTTTTTGCAATTAAATTCTTTTTAAGATAAGGATACCAACCATAATAACAAAAGCAAGAAAATTCCCTCCCCCATACTACAAAGGTAAAGGTAAAGGGACCCCCGACTCTGTGGTTGCGGCGCTCATCTCGCGTTACTGGCCGAGGGAGCCGGCGTACAGCTTCCGGGTCATGTGGCCAGCATGACAAAGCCGCTTCTGGCGAACCAGAGCAGTGCACGGAAACACCGTTTACCTTCCTGCCAGAGCGGTACCTATTTATCTACTTGCACTTTTGACATGCTTTCGAACTACTAGGTGGGCAGGAGCTGGGACCGAGCAACGGGAGCTCACCCCATCGCGGGGATTCGAACCGCCGACCTTCTGATCAGCAAGCCCTAGGCTCTGTGGTTTAACCCACAGCGCCACCCACGTTAGTAAATGTAAATAAACTCTATGGCCAGGGATTCATGTGATGGCTCTGTTTCCCATCCCAGAATCCCAAGGATGCAGCATAGAACCCCAAGGATAGTGGCAACTGGCCTCCTATGGGAAGTCTCTTTGATTTCTAAGAGGGAGCTGCTATCGTGTTCCTATCTGCCTCGTTAACAGATTTATTGCTTCTAGAACTGGATCAAAATGCCCCCGTCCCCACAATTCCATACTTTGTTTGTTTCTTGCATATCTCCTGCATTTATAGCCCACTGTTTTCTCCAAGAAGCTCTGGGCAGTACACGTGGTTCTCCACCCTCCTCACTGAATGTCCACAATGACCCTGTGAGGTAGGTTAGGCTGAGAGACAGCCTAGGCTGAGCTTCATGGCCAAGTGGCATTTGAACCCTGGTCTCCCAGGCCCTAGTCTGACACCCTGACCGCTATAACACACTGGCTCTCTTTCATCACAGTCACTGTGTTCCCACTCTGCAGCCTATTTCTGGAGACAGAGGGGCACATTTGAGAAGGGATAAAACTCCCTAGAGCTTGGCTTGCTTGCTCCAATCAACTGGACACCATCCCACTTGGAGCAAGGAATGGCAGAAGAGGTTGGTGGATACCAGCTGGTCATTCTCTCTCTCTCTCTCTCTCTCTCTCTCTCTCTCTCTCTCTCTCTCTCTCTCTCTCTCTCTTTCTCTCTCTCTCTCAAATAAAAGGTATTTCAACCCCTGTCTCCCTGCAATTTTTTGCTGAACTTTGGGCGGTTTGAAAGTCTGGATGGCCTTGCCTAGTGAATGTTTTTGGCCCCCAGGCTGGATAGCTAACTGTTCCCACCCCCCATGTGCCAACTTTCACAAGTGAGTGGGGCACCCCACCTGTCAGTCACTTGATGTCAAAGTGACATCAGATGACTGACAGATGGATTGGATCCAAACAAAATTAGTTGTACCATTTCCAACTAAATGAATGAGACTTAAGTCATTACATTTTTTTTCTTAATGGTTTAAAAGGGACTTAAGTTCCACTGAGATGTAAGTTTGACCGACCAAATCAAGGGTCTGGAAACTAAGCCTTATGAGGAAAGGTTGAAGGAGCTTGGTATGTTTAGCCTGAAAAAGAGGAGACTTGAGAGGCGATATGAGAGCCATCTTCAAATATCTCACGAGATGTCACATGAAAGATAAAGCAAGCTTGTTTTCTCCTGTTCCCAAGGGTAGGACTCAAACCAATAGCTTCAAGTTACAAGAAATGAGATTCTGACTAAACATCAGGGGGGACGGGGACTTTCCAACAATAAGAGCTGGAGTGGAACAGATTCTCTTGAGGAGGTTGTGGACTCTCCTTCCTTGGAGGTTTTAAAGCAGAGGTTGGATGGACATCTGTCCTGGATGCTTCAGCTGAGATTCCTGCATTGCAGGGGGTTGGACTAGATGACCCTTGGGGTCCCTTCCAACTCTACAATTCTATGCTATATGTGACCCACTCTCTGCAGTTAAGTCTGGATGTCACACACAGAGCCAGGCAATATTCTCCTCCGTGTTTGCCGCAGGTGGCATGTGGCATGCCCTGTTGAACACCTTTTACAGTAAGCAAATCTCCAAACCATGTAAGCTACAGAACCATGTCTTCATTATCAAACACCCATTGCATAAACCCACATAGTCGGAGAGTAACTGAGTAGCACTGACAGTCCACAAAACATCAGAGCTTGAGAATTTGCCAGGCTTACTAAGCATGTCACTTAGCTGTCTTGAGCCAAAGAGTTTGCATAGCATTACATCAAATCTAAATGGCAGATTCGGATGTTTGGATGTGTCAATGATGTGACCGCGTGCTTGGTGGCATAACCCTTGCATCACCCATCACTGCCACCAAATCTGCCTTTAAACAAAGCTCTCCCAAAGCTTGTTTTCTACTGCCCTGGAGGGTAGGACTCAAACCAATGGCTTCAAGTTACAAGAAAGGAGATTCCAACTAAACATCAGGAAGAACTTTCTGACAGTTACAGGTGGGTAGCCGTGCTGGTCTGCCATAGTCGAAACAAAATAGAAAATTCTTTCCAGTAGCACCTTAGAGACCAACTGAATTTGTTCTTGGTATGAGCTTTCGTGTGCATGCACACGAGGTATCTGAAGAAGTGTGCATGCACACGAAAGCTCATACCAAGAACAAACTCAGTTGGTCTCTAAGGTGCTACTGGAAAGAACTTTCTGACAGTAAGAGCTGTCCCAACAGTGGAATGGTCTCTCCTTCCTTGGAGCTCTCCTTCCTTGGAGGATTTTAAGCAGAGGTTGGATGGCCATCTGTCATGGATGCTTTAGCTGAGATTCCTGCACTGCAGGGGGGTTGGACTAGATGACCCTTGGCGTCCCTTCCAGTTCTATGATTGTATGATTCTAATTCTCCAGTTCTGTGATACTGTGGTATGCCTCTCTAAGTATTTGTGCCTTTCATTTTTATTTTATTTTATTTATTTATTTTTTGCCCAAGTGTAGTACTTTACATTTCCCCCTGTTAAAATTCATCTTGTTTGCTTTAGAGAACTGGGCCAAAGCAAACAAGATGAATTTTAACGGGGAGAAATGTAAAGTACTACACTTTGGCAAAAAAAATGAAAGGCACAAATACAGGATGGGTGACACCTGGCTTGAGAGCAGTACATGTGAAAAGGATCTAGGAGTCTTGGTAGACCATAAACTTGACATGAGCCAACAGTGTGATGCAGCAGCTAAAAAAGCCAATGCAATTCTGGGCTGCATCAGCAGGAGTATAGCATCTAGATCAAGGGAAGTCATAGTACCACTGTATTCCGCTCTGGTCAGACCTCACCTGGAATACTGTGTCCAGTTCTGGGCACCACAGTTCAAGAAGGATACTGACAAGCTGGAACGTGTCCAGAAGAGGGCAACCAAAATGGTCAAAGGCCTGGAAACAATGCCTTATGAGGAACGGCTTAGGGAGCTGGGTATGTTTAGCCTGGAGAAGAGAAGGTTAAGGGGTGATATGATAGCCATGTTCAAATATATAAAGGAGGGTCATATAGAGGAGGGTGAAAGGTTGTTTTCTGCTGCTCCAGAGAAGTGGACATGGGGCAATGGATTCAAACTACAAGAAAGAAGATTCTACCTAAACATTAGGAAGAACTTCCTGACAGTGAGAGCTGTTGGACAGTGGAATTTGCTGCCAAGGAGTGTGGTGGAGTCTCCTTCTTTGGAGGTCTTTAAGCGGAGGCTTGACAGCCATCTGTCAGGAATGCTTTGATGGTGTTTCCTGCTTGGCAGAGGGTTGGACTGGATGGCCCTTGTGGTCTCTTCCAACTCTATGATTCTATGATTCTATAATCGCTGGCTGTTGGGCTGATGGGAGATATAAGGCAGTTCCATATCTTTAAAGCCCATCCAAGGCACATTCAATGCACACCACTTTCCCTAAAGAATCACGAAAACAGTAGTTTCCCACTCACCGAGCTGCAAATCTCTGAACCCTTAACAGAATGCAGTTCCCAGGTTACTATGGGGAAAGCTATGTACAATAGAGAAAGTATGCTTTTTAATTATAATTGTTTTTTAGAATGTCCTAATCTATTTCTACTATGGTTTTGTTTTTTGAATTGTATGTCTGTTTGCTGCCCAGGGCTCCTTGAGGAGGAAGGGCAGGATATCAATTCAACAAAAAATAAAATAATAATAAACATGTAGTGTAGATATACTGGATAGTTCACAACAGCTGGGTGGACCCTGTTAGCTACCCCTTTCTCATTCATTGTGTCAAACGTAGCCAGTATTGGATCTCCACTGAGAAGCCAGCAGCAACTTCTAGAATCCTATCTCAGAAGATACCAGGTGTCATAAGTAGCCAGTAGGAGCTTCTAGCCAGTGCTATATAACTGCTGCCTCTTGCCTTCCTGCACACAAGCTAACCTGCTTTATGACAACATGTCCTTGCTAGATTTTAGGCCAGCCACTCTACCCATAGGTTTGAGAAATCCCACATAGCAGATTTCATGTGCTACCCTACCTAAAGGCCTAATTTCATGCATTTAGCAGGCATTGAAAGCTGTTCAAGGGAGGTGGTTTAATCTGCAAAGGAAGGAGAAATGAACTCTAGCTAATGAATCCTGACTTTGTTTGTATATTTAAAAAGTGGTTTATATATTTCAAAAGAAGAAGGGGCTTCAGGTGATTAAGAAAAAGAAATAAAACAGCGCCACAAGGATAGAAGCTGCCTAAGATTGTAGGCATGGCAAGCAAATTCATCTTGAAAATGGAATATTGCTGCATCAGATGCATAGATGTTGTTGTTGTTGTTGTTGTTGTTGTTGTTAATACCCCAGCTATTGGCCTGGGTTTCCCCAGCCACTCTAGCTGGCTTTCAGCAAAATATTAAAATTGAACAATTCATCAAATATTAAAAGCTTCCCTAAACAGGGCTGCCTTCAGATGTCTTCTAAAAGTCAGGAAGTTGTTTATTTCCTTGACATCTGATGGGAGGGCGTTCCACCAGGAGGGCGCCACTACCGAGAAGGCCCTCTGCCTGGTTCCCCGTAACTTCACTTCTCACAGTGAGGGAACTGCCAGAAGACCCTCGGAAGAGGACCTCAGTATCTGGGCTGGACCATGTGGGTGGAGATGCTCGTTCAGGTATACAGGGCCAAACCCATTTAGGGCTATAAAGGTCAGCACTTTGAATTGTGCTCAGAGCGGATTGCTACATTCCTAACAAGTGATGACTCCAATGAAATTGATGGAGGGAAGAAGGAGGAGGACAGCAAAAGACCATTCATCGTGCGGCTGGGGAGCATGCATCCTACTTTACAGAGGGTGGTTCTCTACCTGAATGACTGTCAGAGAAAGCCACTTCCACTTGATCAAGAGATGGAATTGCGGGCAGGCATGACCCCCCCCCCCACGTGCGCTCAGGGTTATTCCCAGCCCTGCACAATTGGGGAGATTCCCGGCTGCGTCACCCGCCAGCTGACCAATCCGGTCGGCCGGGGGGCGTGGCTTGCGCTATTTAAGCAGGACGCAGTCGGGGGAATGCCCTCTTGCCCGCTTCCAGCTGCCCCGGTTTTCCCACCCCCCCATCCATTCAAGGTTTTCTTTTCTGGACCTTGCTATGGACTCTGGTTGGTCGCCGTTGAGGGGCCTGGTAGGATTTTTTTTTCCATCTGGCAAACTGGCACCGGCCATTTGGTTTTTCGCCAACCTCGTAGCAATTTGTCACAACTCTTGGTCTTGGTGGTTAGGCATTGGAATATTTCTGTAGAAGTGATGGGGTGAGGTTGCGCCATCTCCTGCCCCGCAATTTGAAGGGTATTCCGCTAAAGGATTCCTGGGGGCGTGGCCCTGTCCGCAGCCTAGGGAGTTTAGGGACTAAGTCACGCCCCCTATTGGTGACCCCAGGGGGAGTTCCCAGTTGATGTGAATCAGCAGGACTCCACCTACTGGTGGTTAACCCTTCCCGGACTCCCAGCACATGGGCTGGGGTCAGATATAGTCAGTTAGGTCCTATGCCTAAGCCAATAGTGCTCAACATCCGTAACCAATAATTTGTGGCCGTTTTCCACCCATTAACCTTATATACATTGTCTCATGTGTCTTTATTTCACCACCGGGGGGGGGGGGGTGTTTGTGACATAGTCACGCAATAGACCTCCATTTGAAAGAGACCTCTATCTGAAGGGCTGTCCACCAGCCCAAGTCTTAGAATCCTAAGATAGGGAAGGAGGAAGGCTTGACGCTGTCCAGGAAAGTTGAGCAGGGAAATGTATCACCAACTTGGCAGGGGGTTGGACTAGATGGCCCTTGTGGTCTCTTCCAACTCTATGATTCTATGATTCTATGACTCCGAGTCTTCCCCACTACGGCGAGATCAATTGTGTGTCTCTTCAGAGCAACCATTTCTAAATTGTTCCATTCGTATGAATTAGTATACATTGTTTTTATGCAAAAACTCCATCCTCTTTTGCAGTGTTATTTAATGTTGGTGATGCATGTCGGTTTTTTGTCGGCAACCCAGCTTTAAAGCAAAACCCTCCAGCACCACCTAGTGATGCCTTAACTGATGGAAGAAGGCTGAGGCGGCAAACCATGACTTTGGGCTCCCTTAGGGAGACCTGGGGGCTTTGTGCCTCAACAGGGTCATTGTTGGGGAAGGGAGGAAGGAGGAATCAGAGTACAGGGCAAAAGGGATGCTGTCTTTCAAATTAAGTCCCCCACAACCCCAGACACACAGAGATGATGGTGGGGAGCAGTGCTTTTTTCTGGGGGGATGAAGGGGTACACATACCCCTAAATATTTTGTGAATCTAAGCTTGGCCTCATTGAGGGGCAGTATTTCAATATGAGTAGGAAAATGAGAGTACCCCTAAACTTTTTTTTTAAAAAGAAAAAAGCACTGGTGGGGAGCAAAGTTCTTGCCAGACAAAGCGATGCCTCCTCCCTCCCTCCCTGTCCTGGGGGTTCTCCCAACCAATTTTGGGGAGCACGGGGGAAGAAGAGGGGGGGAGCCTTGTTGCAAGAACAGAAGTCCTTGAATAGGCTTCTGCTCACGGGGCTGGTTAGACAAATCCTGCTCTTGGAATGCAATTTGAGGGCACAGATGTCGCACCAAAGCACATTTTATGAAACGCATCAAGGCGAAGGTTAAGAAGCATTGGGTTGCATTCAGTGCAAGTTCTACTCAAAGTAGACCCATTGGAATGAATGGGCATGGCTAACATAGTTTCATTAATTTCAGTGGGTCAACTCTGAGTAGGCCTTCATTGGAGATTACCCATTATCTCTCCTTTTTTGGGAAGAGGTGAGAGTAAAAAGGCATTGTTTAGGGTGCTAGAGTAGGAGCTGGGAAACCAGGGTTCAAATTCCCACTCGAGATCCGTATAACCACCTTGAGCTGTTTGGAGGAAAGGTAGGGTTTAGATAAATAAGGAAATAACTACAAGGATCATTCCAGGAAGGAATGTCAGTGCAAGTAGAGTTTTGTTTCCCCTTAACATTTTAAGAACCTCCTGCAAAGGTTCTTCACAGAGCATAGAACTTAATTTGGAACCGTGAACAGGAGCAATTCTCCTAGGTCAAAGAACAACTGCAACTTTTTCATATACTGTAGGTAAAAAGGTAAAGGGACGCCAGACCATCAGGTCCAGTCGTGTCCGACTCTGGGGTTGCGGCGCTCATCTCGCTCTATAGACCGAGGGAGCCGGCGTTTGTCTGCAGACAGTTTCTGGGTCATGTGGCCAGCATGACTAAGCCGCTTCTGGCGAACCAGAGCAGCGCACGGAAACGCCGTTTACCTTCCCGCTGGAGCGGTTCCTATTTATCTACTTGCACTTTGACGTGCTTTTGAACTGCTAGGTGGGCAGGAGCTGGGACCGAGCAACGGGAGCTCACCCCATGGCAGGGATTCGAACCGCCGACGTTCTGATCAGCAAGCCCTAGACTCTGTGGTTTAACCCACAGTGCCACCTGGGTCCCTATACTGTAGGTAGCATAGCCCAAATGTGTTGTGATGACATTCTTTGTACACCAGAGAGAGCTCTTATCCCAGTTTTCAAATGCTACCTTGGGTAACAGTATCCAATATTTTTTAAGGTAATATTGATAGCTGCTAATGTGACTATAGGCTTTATAGAGTAATCGGCTAGAGATTTACAGTCATTGCTTGTGTGTGTGTGTGTGTGTGTTGCGGGGTGTGTGTGTGTGTCTCAATCAATGGCTGCAAACTCTGATCAGTAGCTGTGCAAGTGACTTGTACATTTGCTTATTTCTATGGCTGTTTGTGTACACATGAGTAACTATTTGTGTGTAGCAGAAGCCATGGGGGGAAACCAAAATACATAAAACAGAGTGAAGTATATCACATGGTTAAAATGATTATTAAAACCAGGCATGCCTTCAGATCCCCTGTATGCACAGAATCTGGTGGTTCTGATCCAATCAAGCTTATGCCAAAGCCACTTGTGCATTGTCATCTTTTTTAGAAAAGAAAGAAAGAAAGCGCAGCTCTCTCCCTCTCTTTCTATCCCTTGTCATGAATCGGCTGGCTGCAGTGGGAGCTGGGGAACCCAATCCCCAAGGGAAGAAGGCTCAGAGGCAGGGGATTGGTGGTGGCAGGATGACATACTGTACATTCAACGGTCAAAGGAAGAAGAGGGAGCAAACTGGGAGGAGGAAGTGTTGGAAGCTGAAAAGGTAATAGGGTTTAGGGAACAGGAGGATCCTGTGCCAGAGGGTAGTCTGGATACACACACACACACACACACACACACACACACACACACAAAACAGAGAGCTTTCTTACAATTTATGTCTTTTCTTTATTAAGATACTTGTATGCCACCATCAGTCTTCAGGCTGTGTAGGGAAAAAAACTGAAAAAAATTGAAGACATAAGCATAAAAACAGGCATAGGCAAACTCAACCCTCCAGATGTTTTGGAACTACAACTCCCATCATCCCTGGCTAACAGGGCCAGTGGTCAGGGATGACGAGGATTGTAGTCCCAAAACATCTGGAGTTTGCCAGATGCCGGGTGAGTTTGCCTATGCCTGCATAAGAAGATTATGTGATACAAAATAAAGGCAACTGAAACTGAGCATGAACAAATTGCACACTAGAAAATGCCTGATTGCTGAAGAGGTAACAGGGTTTAGTGGGCAGGGAGAGGCTGTGGCAGAGAGCAGTCCATAATCAGAGAGAGAAGCAGAGGCTGGAGAGGACGGGGCCAAGAGGCAGAGATCAGGCAGGCTGCTGAAGAAGCCAGGGAGCAGCGGCAGAGGAAACCTCTTCGCCGCCTGGGGCGGTGCCGTGAAGGCACCCCCCTGGGGGCAGGGCGTCACGGCATGTGCGTCGTAACGCCACGGCGCGTCGGATGCACTGCGCATGCCTGGAATTTCCAGGCATGCGTAGTGAATCTGGCCAGAGCCGGCAAGTGAGCGGCGGATCGGGCAGCCTCATGACTCGGCGCTCGCTGCAGCGAGTGAGCAGCGGGTCGGGCAGCCCCATCCATAAAGAAGTACGGGCGGGGTGCTGGGCGGCGGGGGAGGGACCGGGGAGTGTCACCCCCCTCCCTGGAACTGGGGGCAGAGCAGCCCCTACACTCCGCCCTTCCTATGCCACTGCCAAGGAGTCTCCCCTCCTGCTGTGAACAGCCCCCCCCCATCCTCCTAGTCTCCCAAAGAGGTATGAAGAGCGCAGAGCAAAGATAGACAAGGCGAAGAAGTCTCAGGTTGCTTGGTGAGGCGCCTGGGGAGGAGGAAGCTTGGAAAGCTGTGGGGCAAGACCTACTTGGAAGATTTGCTGTGCCCACTAGACCCGAGTGGATTTGTTTCTTTGAATAAAGAGTTAACTTCACTGGCTCCTTGTGAGTTATTGCTGACCTGAGCCCAGTTCTCACCTTGACACAGCAGCACTAAGACCGCAGCACTCAAAAGGCAACACCATTGCTAAGAGTGCTTCATCGCTTAAGTCTTTGTTGCTAAGGCATCCCTTGCTGGGCAGTTTTGTATTTCAAAGGCATGCAGGAACCATCTCCCATAATCTCCCCTCCATCAGCCAACCGCATTGCATGATTCAGTTGCCATTTTATGCAAGAAGAGACTTTGTCCAGAATCAGAAGCCTCTTGGAGTTCAAAATGCTCACCAAGAGGCCTGTTGTATTGCATAAATTTAAATATTCTCTCTTCCCCCATCCCACTTTCTGCATTAAATACTTCTGTCCGGGGGGAAGCAGATTAATCTGCATAAATAAATCTGTTATGTATACTAAAATGAAATTGGTTTGGCAGCCATTGCAAAAAGTCAACCAGTCCCCACCCTCTAAACGCAAGCAATCAGGTGGTGAAGAAGTTGTTTTGATACACCAAAGGTTGAAGTAAGTGTGTGTGTGTGTGTGTGTGTGGAGGGGGGATCAAAGAGCAATGCAGCGAACACAGCTCTGTGCCATAGGATATTAGTTTGCTGCCTTGCTCTCTTTGATCCCCAAAATTACCCTTCAAATTCTGCTTTCAAGCAGCAGTGAAAACAGAAACTTAAGTTTTAACAGGACACGCTGAACTAGAATAATAGAATTGTAGAGTTGGAAGTGACCCTGCGGGTCATTTAGTCCAACCCCCTACAAGTGACATTGTTCAGTCGTTCAGTCATGTCCGACTCTTCGTGACCCCATGGACCAGAGCACGCCAGGCACGCCTATCCTTCACTGCCTCTCGCAGTTTGGCCAAACTCATGTTAGTAGCTTCGAGAACACTGTCCAACCATCTCATCCTCTGTCGTCCCCTTCTCCTTGTGCCCTCCATCTTTCCCAACATCAGGGTCTTTTCTAGGGAGTCTTCTCTTCTCATGAGGTGGCCAAAGTACTGGAGCCTCAACTTCAGGATCTGTCCTTCTAGTGAGCACTCAGGGCTGATTTCCTTCAGAATGGATAGGTTTGATCTTCTTGCAGTCCATGGGACTCTCAAGAGTCTCCTCCAGCACCATAATTCAAAAGCATCAATTCTTTGGCAATCAGCCTTCTTTATGGTCCAGCTCTCACTTCCGTACATTACTACTGGGAAAACCATAGCTTTAGCTATACAGACCTTTGTCGGCAAGGTGATGTCTCTGCTTTTTAAGATGTTGTCTAGGTTTGTCATTGCTTTTCTCCCAAGAAGCAGGCGTCTTCTAATTTCATGGCTGCTGTCACCATCTGCAGTGATCATGGAACCCAAGAAAGTGAAATCTCTCACTGCCTCCATTTCTTCCCCTTCTATTTGCCAGGAGGTGATGGGACCAGTGGCCATGATCTCAAGTGACATTACCGTACATACTGAAATCCCCAGGCCAAAGCAAAACATCTTTACCCAGTGCTGAAATGTCTACTCAGATTGGAAGTTTTGTTCTCCATGATCTCAGAATGGAGTCTTCCCCAGCCCTGACACCTGAAATCCATTAATGGAAGATGCTGGGAATGGGACCTGATATCCTCTGTCTATATTCTTCTAGAGCATGGGTCAGCAAACTAAGGTCCGTGGGCCCGATCAGGCCCAATTGCCTTCTGGATCAAGCGCCCACAGACGGTCCGGGAATCGCCGCATGGATCACCAGCGTGCACATTCTTTCCCTCTCCCTCCCTCTCCCTCACACGGCGGCGGCGGCGCCTCCTCCCTCCCTCCTCCTGGCTTCTCCCTGCCTTGCCTAGAGGAGGAAGGGGGCTGGGCTTTGTTGGTGCCAGCAGCAGCTGCACTCAAGCAGCCACCATTTTAAGCAGCCCCTGTCCGGAGCCCTTTCGCGCGCTGCCCAACATCCCTCCTCTGCCGCCACCGCCATCCCCTGCCGCTCGCAAGACACAGGTAAGCAGCCACCAGGGCTCGTGGTGCTCTTGCATCACCCCCCCCAAATATATATAGTCTGGGCCCCCACAAGGTCTGAGGGACAGTGGACCTGCCCCCTGCTGGAAAAGTTTGCTGCCCCCTGTTCTAGTTTCATGCTCCTTATCTGAGAATCTCCTTTGCACATCAATAACATCAATAAGAACTGCATCTCTCAGCTGCAATTGCCTGATAATGGAAACTTGGCTGCAAAAAAATGCTGTGCTTCCTTGAGGATGCCCCTTTAGGCAAATCTGAGACTTTGAAATCTCGTATTTTATCATCAGCCCTGAGAACACTAGCAGGGGGAAATGTTCAGACTGTTAAACACTGCAAGATGAATGTTTATAAAGACAAGACCAGTCCAACTCACTGCTGTTTTATTTTTCCTTTAATTTTGGGGGGGTGCCCAAGAGATTGGGGCGCTAAGTTATAGCTTGTTTATCTCATACGTAAATCCAGCACTGCATGTATCTATGTGTTGAATGGTTTACCTATAAAATGTTGATTGTAGAAATTAATATCAATTAAGGTTGTGCATGCCCCTTTCCTGCAATGAGATTTGGGACCCCAATTTGACTGGTCTTACCCTTTTCTCCCAGTGGCCAACAAGAAACCCTCTCCACTTGGGGTTTCTAGCAACAGGTGTTCAGAGGCATAATGGCTTGGGAACCTATCCATCATGGCTTTGATAGCCGGATGACGACAGCGATAATCACTACCACAGATTTCCAAGTGCTGGGTTGTTGTTTTTTTATTAGTTTTTCTTCAAGCACACATAGTTGCCTAGAAAAATGGTCATTTGCACAGCAATAGTTACAAAGCTATCAGCAGCAGACAGTTAAGATAGTTCTGCAGATAATTCTGCAGATAATTAAGAAGACCGCATTTCAACCAGCCAGTCAGCCAACCACAGTCCATATAATTCCATAGGCACAGAGCAATAAAGCTATATTCTTAATTCTTCTTTAAATTAAAAGAGGATCTTCTTCAGGAATCATAACTCTGGGCATGTTCTCTGTGAATGACAAGTGCTACTGAGGTTTACTGGGGATGATGGGAGTTGTAGTCCAGAACATCTGGAAGGACACCAACTTGGCAAACGTTTACAGACTGAGATTAAAATGGAATGCTTAAATGTTGGAGCATCATAGTTAAAATCCCCCAAATGCCCTCTGCCTATTTTTAGTTTTGAATTTCAGCTTTCCTAAGTGAGGTCCGGAGATACATATTGCCTCCACCTCGCTAAAGCTAAGCTGGTCTGGGTCTGTTCTGGATCACAATGTATGCCACCCTGAGTTCCGTGATAAGTGTATTAAGCAAATAAACATTAGTTCCAGTTACAGGTGGGTAGCCGTGTTGGTCTGCCATAGTCGAAACAAAATAGAAAATTCTTTCCAGTAGCACCTTAGAGACCAACTGAGTTTGTTCTTGGTATGAGCTTTCGTGTGCATGCAAAAAGCTCATACCAAGAACATGTGTGCATGCAAAAAGCTCATACCAAGAACGTGTGCATGCAAAAGCTCATACCAAGAACAAACTCAGTTGGTCTCTAAGGTGCTATTGGAAAGAATTTTCTATTTTGTTTCAAATAAACATTAATTATTATTATTATTATTCATTTGTACCAGATTTGCACCCTGTTCTTCTCAAAGGGCTCAGGGAAGAGCATGTGAGTTTACTTTCACAACACCCCTGCAAAGTAGGTGAGGCTGAGAGATGGGGACCGCTCCAAGCTCAACAAGTGAGTTTCACAGGCTGAGAAGAGAATCGGACAACCTGGATTTTCATTGTCCAAAAAAAACCTAACATTGTATCTTGCCCAACCCTCCGAAAGCTTGAAACAGCTCTCTAAATGCTTGAAACAGAACAGAAAAGCTTGTTTCAAGCGTAGATGTCTTTAGCAGACCTGGAAAATATGGCCCAGAGGAGAGTACAATGAAATTTCCCTACCTACGTTCCCTGGTACGCAGGCTGAGACCCTACCTGCCCACAGACTGTCTCGCCAAAGTGGTGCATGCTCTAGTTAACTCCCACTTGGACTACTGCAATGCGCTCTACGTGGGGCTACCTTTGAAGGTGACCCGGAAACTGCAATTAATCCAGAATGCGGCAGCTAGTCTGGTGACTGGGAGTGGCCGCTGGGACCACATAACACCGGTCCTGAGAGAGCTACATTGGCTCCCAGTACATTTCCGAGCACAATTCAAAGTGTTGGTGCTGTCCTAAATGGCCTCGGCCCAGTATACCTGAAGGAGCGTCTCCAACCCCATCATTCAGCCCGGACACTCAGGTCCAGTGCCGAGGGCCTTCTGGTCCAGTGCCGAGGGCCTTCCCTCCCTGCAAGAAGTGAAGTTACAGGGAACCAGACAGAAGGCTTTCTCGGTAGTGGCGCCCGCCCTTTGGAACGCCCTCCCATCAGAGGTCAAAGAGATAAATAACTATCTGACATTCAGAAAATACCTGAAGGCAGCCCTGTTTAGGGAAGTTTTTAATCTGTGACACTTTAATGTATTTTAATATCTATTGGAGGCTGCCCAGAGTGGCTGGGGTACAAATAATAAATTATTATTATAATTATTGAGCAGATTTTGAAACAGGCAGGCTTAATTCTCAAACTTGCTCCAAAATTTTTAACTTGTGAGAAATGTTGACCACGATCAGTCAAACTTAAGTACTTTCAAGTCCTCAGGAGAACACACACATGCACGCATCAATGCTTGTATGATTGAATGGACTTAGCTGTAGCTGTGTTGCCCCACCCCCCATCCACAATTCTCTCATATCAGCCAGATTTTAAAATCTAAGCTCAAAACAGCCCTACTCTATTCTCACATCAATTCAATCACTAGGGGGTTGCTAGTTTTGTTAATTTCATGGTCTGGGGATATATGGACTGACCATATTGGCAAGGGGCACAGCTTACAGGGACCATGCAGAAGTATTTCTGCCTTAGCTCAGTCAGATGGGGGGAAGTTTTCTGAGCATTTCATGCCCCCTTTGCTCACAAAGCTCAGAGATACCCTGCCTCCCTTTCTGTCCATTCATCTATTGCATTTCCATCCCATCTTTTCCTCCAATGAGCTCAAGGTGGCTTTCATATTTCTTCTCCTACCCATTTTATCCTCACAACAGCCCTGTGAGGTAGGCTAGGCTAAGACGCAGTGACTGGCCCCTAATGTCGCCCAGTGAGCTTCATGGCCAAGTGGGGATTTGAACCCTGGTCTCCCAGGTCCTAGTCCAATGCTCTGACCACTATACCAACCCTGGCTCTCTCTTTTCTCCTGTGGCTATAAAGGACTGCACAGATCTCCGGAGCCATTAAAAGCTGCCCTTTGGCAGTTTTCACTCCTGCACATTTCTTTCCGATTGTCAGAACTCGGATGAAAAACAGGTGGGATTTCACTGAAGGTAGCCAAAAGCAGAGGAACAATCAGAGCTGCTTTATGGAAATGACAAAACCAAGCACTTCGCAGAGACATTGTTTTTTGTGGTGGTGGATAATATGACTGTTACTTTTCTCCTACAAAAATCGAAGGACTTGAGTGCCTAATCCGGTGTGTGTGTGTGTGTGTGTTTGTGTCCATAAAGCATTGGGCATACAAGGAGGGCAATCGAATTGATTAATTCATTATGTCAGGCCCTGAAATAAAATTATCTAGTGTATCTTTGCGTTCTAGCAAAACTGCTCCTGTTCAGAGATCTAGCCAGCAGCTGTGCCATTTCCTGAATACTCTGTTCCAGAGAGAGGGAGATAATGAAAAGAACTCTTGGGTTATTTGGCGGTTTATTTATCTTTGGCCACCTTGATTCTTTTTTTATAAACTTTTATTTGTACTTCTGCAAGCCTCAAGCTCCCTCTGGGCTTGCTGGTAGGAAGCCACCTTATATCAAGTCAGACCATGGATCCGTCTAGCTCAGCCTTGCCTACACTGACTGGCAGCAACTCTCTGTGGTTTCAGGTAGACTTCTCTCTCAGCCCTACCTGGAGGTTCCATTAGGGATTGAACCTGGGACTTCCTGCATGCAAGGGAGATGCTCTTCCTCCGAGCCACAACCCTTCCCCAAGTGGACACATTGTGGCTCCGTTCCCATGAACACTCACCCCTGAGTTTGCTATTGTTGTTGTTCAGTCGTTCAGTCATGTCCGACTCTTCGTGACCCCATGGACCAGAGCACGCCAGGCACCCCTATACTCCACTGCCTCCTGCAGTTTGGCCAAACCCATGCCAGTCGCTTCGAGAACCTGTCCAACCATCTCATCCTCTGTCGTCCCCTTCTCCTTGTGCCCTCCATCTTTCCCAACATCAGGGTCTTTTCCAGGGAGTCTTCTCTTCTCATGAGGTGGCCAAAGTACTGGAGCCTCAGCTTCGGGATCTGTCCTTCCAGTGAGCACTCAGGGCTGATTTCTTTAAGGATGGATATGTTTGATCTTTTTGCAGTCCATGGGACTCTCAAGAGTCTCCTCCAGCACCATAATTCAAAAGCATCAATTCTTCGGCGATCAGTCTTCTTTATGGTCCAGCTCTCACTTCCATACATTACTACTGGAAAAACCATAGCTTTAACTATACGGACCTTTGTCGGCAAGGTGATGTCTCTGCTTTTTAAGATGCTGTCTAGGTTTGTCATTGCTTTCCTCCCAAGAAGCTGGTGTCTTTTAATTTTGTGACTGCTGTCACCATCTGCAGTGATCATGGATCCCAAGAAAGTAAAATCTCTCACTGCCTCCATTTCTTCCCCTTCTATTTGCCAGGAGGTGATGGGACCAGTGGCCATGATCTTAGTTTTTTTGATGTTGAGCTTCAGACCATATTTTGCGCTCTCCTCTTTCACCCTCATTAAAAGGTTCTTTAATTCCTCCTCACTTTCTGCCATCAAGGTTGTGTCATCAGCATATCTGAGGTTGTTGATATTTCTTCTGGCAATCTTAATTCCGGTTTGGGATTCATCCAGTCCAGCCTTTCGCATGATGAATTCTGCATATAAGTTAAATAAGCAGGGAGACGATATACAGCCTTGTCGTACGCCTTTCCCAATTTTGAACCAATCAGTTGTTCGAGTTTGCTATTAGGAGGGATTTATTTAATCCTTGGTCTGATAATTCTGTGTCACAAAAGGCTTCTTTGCAGTCTACCAATAATACTGAGACTGAAGTGATCGTGAATGTACATTCCCCAAGTTTTCCATTGGTTATTTCTGTTTGGGGGAGCAGTACTTGAGGATATCTTGTAAGGGCTGGGTGGGACCTACAGACAGCAGTCACCATTTCCATTATGTTGCACCTCCAGAGTTAACATTAAACTTTCTCCCTGCCAGCGCCTAGCTAGCCCCTTTCATTGTGTTGCTCATACATTACAGGTTTGCTTTGCTGTTGGAGACAGGTTGAAAATCCCTGCTCCTAAGCAGCCTTGTTCTCTCAGACATGACCTTGTCTCTGAGCCTCCGATCTCAGTTCCTTTGACCTTCATACTGAAAATGAGAGTGCTAATTAGATCAGTGCACAGGAATCATACTGAAAATGAGAATGCTCAGGGTTGTTTCCGGGTGACCCTTTTACTGAGCTTTCATCTTGATTTATTTGCAGTTCCCCAACAACTACTGTTTATGTTGAGCACTTGTCCTGATCAGTTTGCACCAAGCAATTATTATTCCACACTTTCCTTTTGCATCTCCCCATCACTTTCCTTCCTGCAAAAAGCGGACTTGTTGCGCAAACCCACCGAAGCCTCTTTAATTGTGCAGCCAGGATTGGCTGGTTGGTGACGGAATCCCACCCGCAGATTAGCAACATTCTGGGAGCAGCCTAGATCTGTACACAGGAATTTGTATATTGCTTTCTTCTGTTATAATCAGTGATTTATTTCAGCTGATCGCTATGGGGCTATAGATGTTTAGGCAATAGATAATGAAGAGATGATATATATTTGCGTGTGTGTGTGTGTGTGTGTGTGTGAATGCTTATGTAGCCAAAACAGTCAGTACCCACAAGGCAGGTAGAAACAGATTTATCAGACTCCCAAAGTGCAAAACGTGCGGTGGAAGCAAAACCCTAAAAAGGGGGGGGGCATCCCAGTGGGAACAGAGAGTGCCCATAGAATACTGATGGATTGCTGGGTATATTAGAAAATGGAGGGGAGGAGGGGAATGGGTTTAAGTATCCTGGAGACCATGGCTGGAACACCAAATTGGTACACTGTAAAATTCTGTTGCAGATCCTACTTACACTTAAAATTCCTCAAGACAGTGCTAGGGTGGTGGGAAACTGCCTGATCGGTATAATAATAGTAATTTTTTTAATAATCCACCAAGTGTGCTGGTGGGTGGATAATTTTGATGGGTCTTTGCTCTGCCTGCTTGAAAGACAGTTAGAATTTGTTGCCATTGCTGTGAAATTGTGTTCTTAATGGAGCAAGATTAGATGCCCATCTTTCCGCCCACAAGCCCAGCAGAAAACTGTCAAGTTCTTAGGAAAATGTCTCTAACCTTGGCTGGTGGGTGATTCTGCAAGCATTCATTAAGTCTTCCTCTGACAGATCAAAACACTTAATGCAAACTTCAGTGTACCAGTCCAGGGAACTTTAAAGCAAGTGAGGAGCTCCCAGTGAGCTGGAGAGGTTTTGCCTATCTATTTTCAATGTTTTTATGGGATAACCAACCTCATATAACCAACATGCTTAAATCTAATTAACACATGAAGGGGTTAAGACCATAGAGAAAGCTGTCCTGCCAGGCTTATCTGGGTCACTCCTCCCCACCTGAGGAAGAAGGGTTATCAAGCTTTTGTTCTTTTCATTTCAGCACGTGAACCCTACCAGGAAGGAAGTATTGGGAGGAACTAGGTAATTGTTCTTCCCTAGTCTACTAGAGGAGCTCAACTTGTGAGGAGGGCTGAGCTGGTTGCTGCAGCTCAGACCGCATGGCTCTTAAAAGCCACTCTTGAGTTTCTATACCAATAATTTGGAGACTCTCACCACCGTAACAGAGCCACATTTTACTGCCCGTGCAACTTTTTCTGAATGCTGTGTGGAAAGGCACATGAATCTGACCTTTGGAGAGTTTGTAAGTAAACCGTTTTAAACTTACGAAACTTGAGGTCTTTTTCTGAGGCAAGGGACGAAGGGAGTTTGGGAACTCACAGGGGCCTATATTTTAAATCTCTGATGGGGTTCTCTCACCAAAGAGTACTTGCCCTAAAACTGGATCTTGGCATCCAGGAGTTCTCCTTGTAATATACCCATTTTTTAACTTGCACCAACAGTTCTAAGTATGCTAAGGGGGTGTTAGACTTGAAACAGTATACAGTGGTACCTCGCAAGACGAAAATAATTCGTTCTGCGAGTGCTGTCGTATAGCGAATTTTTCGTCTTGCGAAGCACCAACGGGAGAATAGCGGTTTGACGAAAAAAAGAAAAAAAAAATCGGAAATTTTTTCGTCTTGCGAGGCAAGCCCATTGAAAAATTCGTCTTGCGAGACAGCCTTCCGCTAGCGAATGCCTTTCGTCTAGCAAGTTTTTCGTCTAGCGAGGCATTTGTCTAGCGGGGTACCACTGTACTTGTGAATTACCTGAATCAATGACCAGGTTCACATGGTTTTCAGGAAGATGAATGAGATAAAGATAAGAAGAAGAAGAAGAAGAAGAAGAAGAAGAAGAAGAAGAAGAAGAAGAAGAAGAAGAAGTCAATGTGGTGTAGCCCAGGGAGATGCGCTCAAATGAAGGCTCAACCACAAAGCTAAATAAATGCCTGGGAGCTAGCCACCATCTCTCAGCCAAAGCTACCAGACAGGGTGGTTATGAAAGTCCAAGCTATGCTAAATGCTGACTAGACTGCAAAGCCAGTTTTGTTCTTTAAATCTTTGTAGAATGCTTAGTTGTTTTAGGCATAGTAGCAGTAGTTGTTGTTGAAGAAGAAGAAGAAAATTAATAATGTTGATCCTTTAGTTCCTTGGTGCAACAGTGATACATAAACATAATATTTTTTTTTTTAAAAAAAAATTACAAATATCAGGCTACATTCAAATTCCAGACTAAGGTAGCTGAACTTCAGTCCCATTGGAACTTTGGAACTCCCTGCCTGTTGACATCAGGCAGACGCCATCACTGTACCACTTTTCGGTGTCTGCTAAGAATGTTTCTGTTTAGGCAAGCCAACCAAGGCGTGCAGAAAGTTTGACGTATGTGTTCTCAATCTGTTTTTAGTTTAGTGCTGATTTTTTTTTTCTACCGGTATGTTCTTTTTTAAAATAATAATAATAATAATAATAATAATAAATGCTTCAAATATTTGTTTTTTTTAAGACTGTTTTTACTGAAAATTCCATTGCTTTCTTCTCTCTGTAGTACTTCTTAACAGGGTTTTGGGTTTTCGTTGTTTCTGTTTCACAGAAGCAAGCGGTGTGAAAACGTTACGGAATAAATAAATAAATAAATAAATAAATGGTGACCAGTTGGTTTCAATAGGACCGAAATATCAACTAACTTAGTCGGGGTGGGGTGGGGTGGGGGTACGGCATGCACGGTTATCATTTCCGGCGTCTGCCCTCCAGTGGAGATTCAGAATCAGGATCGCTCTTCATTGCAACATGCTTGTTACGCCTTCCTTTTGCTTTAAAACATTGACAAGGAATGCGAGCAGCTTACTGGGCTGTTTGCCAAATGGTTGTTTCCAGCCATTCCCCAAAAAAATGAGTTCCTGGAGCCTCTTCGCCCTCCTGCTTCTCCAGTCATATTTCACAGGGATGTCCAGTAGTTACTCGCCGGGTTTCTGAAACCCCACTGTGAGAGACAAACAGTGCGATCCTAGCTGCTTCTACTCAGAAGTAAGCTCTGTGGATTCCAGCAGGGCTTACTCCCGGGTAAGTGGGGTTAGAACGGCAGCCAGAATCTACAAGACATAGAAACACAGCAGCATATAGTCATAGAGCATACATAGGAAGCGTTTCAACATCCAGCAGACCGACACGTGAAAAAATACGTCATCTCATCAAACCGGTTACAAAGAAGTATTTCCACAAGGAGTCTGTACAGTCCATGGTAAGAGGGAAAGCGTCACATATTTCCTTCTTTTCTGATAAACTTCTGCGGGGTTCTGGTGGGGTGAGTGGTTGTCCAATGTCTCCTTTTTATGCTTTTGCAAGAATAAAAAATAGAAATTGTTTTTCTCAGGCACAGCAAGGAAAGATTCCATTTCTTTCCCAACACATTACATGCGGTAATGGTGCTCTGATGGGCAGTTTTGGTAAAGCAAAGCAGCAAGAGGAGGGGACAGCTCTGAGCAGAGAAGCGAGAGGGGAGAGCTTCACCCTTTCCCTACCTTCCGCTTTCCACCTCAATCTCCCCCTGAGCTGATTTCCCCTCCCCACAGAGTTCTATGTGTATTTCACATTGGAAGCACCCAGGGGAATTAACAGGTGGTGGGGTGCTTTGGAGTAGAACCACAGGTGGTGGGGAAAGGATCAAGCACAGTGGAGATTGGATGGAAAGCAGTAAATGTGTGAGGCTGCTGAGCAGGAACGCATGGGCATCAGCCAGGGCATGGGTTGGCTCAGAGGAGGCTGGTGCAGTAGGGCTACTGGGAAGAAGAATTTCAAGCAAAAATGCAAAGTTTGTTCCCGAAACCACACAGCTACACCCATACCTACCCCCCCCCAACTCTCACACCCTGCAGACATTTCTGTCAATCTCCCATTCTGCAGCCTACCAGCTCTTTGCATTGCTCAGCCAATTCCAAGCCAAAACTACTTCAATGGCTAGGTGGACCCACCCACCCACCTCTGGGCTTCAAAAACCATCCATATTTATTATTATTATTATTATTATTATTATTATTATTATTATTATTATTATTAGTTTGCATTTCCCCAGGGCCTGCTATCTCACACCAGCAGGCAGGGGCATAGCAAGGGGGTGGGGGTGGGCCGCCCCGGGTTCCATAATGGAGGGGGTGACAAATTATCAAGGAACAATTTTTTTATAATAATAAAAATTGAATTAATTTTTATTTTTTTATTTTTTTGAAAATGCCTGCTCTGAAGGTCTTATCTTACTATACTAGGGATTATATAGCTATATATGAAATTTCTTGCATATCGGTTAACATCTTGACCCTCCTCCACCAAAATAGCTGTTCACTTGGCTGTTTTCCTATGTCGTGAAGGCTGAAATTTCAGTTCAGAGAACACTTTCTGTTCGCAACCCAAACCCTGTGGAAAGCCATCTAATTAGACTTTAATTTGATTTTGAGGTGTTTTCAGGAGGTAATTTAATTATTGTTTGATTTTATACCAATGTTATGTATCTGATGTTAGCCACCCTGAGCCCGACTTCGGCTGGGGAGGGTGGGATATAAATAAAAGGTTTTTTATTATTACTTGTTATTATTCCTTTGTAAGAAAATATGAAATAACGTAAAACCATTTTTGCGCGGGGGGGGGGGAATCAATGAGGGAGGGGTTGACAAGAAATTTTCCGCACCAGGTACCACCTGTCCTTCCCATGCCTGGGGGGGGGGGTGACAAAAAATTGCCCCGGGTACCAATTTACCTTGCTACGCCCCTGCTAGCAGGTAAAGGTGAGTTCCTGGAGGAAGTCATCAGCACCAGCCTACATCTGCACAGGTGCAGCAGGCCTGTGCAAGCCATCACCTGGTGATGGTGGTGGGCTCTCCTCTCTCTTCCTGCTCAGCAGCTGTTTATCGCTTTCTGACAGCTCTGTTTATCGCTTTCTGACAGCCCCTGGCCTCCACAAAGTGCAGCCCCACCTCCTCACGTCTCTGCTCAAAGCTTCCTCCTTCGGAACCTGCTTTTCTCCAAGCAAAAACAAGCAAGCAAACACCCCGCCATGAGATTTTGCATGTAGCATGTAGCCTGCCCCCAAAGTGGAGTGAATAAAGAGGGTCGTATGAAACTCTTTTTTTTTTCTAGTTCTAAATGATGTTCTTGAGGCTCTTTGCTAAATCGATATATCTCTGCAGGACGTTTGTGGCTCTTTGTCGGTCAGATTGTTCCCTGAGCATTTCAGGGGGGGGGAGCAAACTCCTTCCCTCACTGTTCCTTTTGCAAAATGGGTCATTTTCCCAACAGGAAGCCATTGAGATTTTTGCATGGGTGGAACCTCTAGGGAGCCTCTAGGGTGGTATTCAACCTCAGCAATTACTCAGAGTACATCCAGTTGAAATGAATGAACACGTCTAAATTAGTTTCATTAATTTCAATAGATCTACTCGGCGTAAAACCTGGTTGATCAACCACCCGTTATGTCTCTGAATACCAAATACTAGGAATAAATTACTGGGCAAGTCCATCACCAGCCATCTACTGGGGGGGGTGTGAGGATGAGAGCAGCATTATGGATCAGATCCAATATTCTTTTCCCACAGTGGCCAACTAGATGCCTATGGGGAAGTCCGCAAACAGGCCACAGGGGCAATGACACTCTCCCTCTTGTGATCCCTAGCGACTGTTCGTTTGAGGCATGCTGCCTCCGCCACTGGCAATACAGCCATCATAGCTAGTAGCCATTGATAGCATTGATCTGGCATTCCTAGCCATTCAACAGTTACTTGGCTGTGATCCACCAAGACAGCGATCGCCATGAGTTCCTACAAGTCGACAACGCAGTACTTTGGATTCCCTGTTTTCACGCCCATAATGAACCTGAAACAGTTGTTCTTTCCACATTAAGACACTTGGATTGGTTTAATTGACTAAATGCTTCATCTCAGGTTTCCATCAGGAAACCTGCCTGGAATCCACATTGCGATATGAAAGGATAATTAGATTTAAGCAGCCCTCGGCTGTATGCTTGTCCTTAGGTACTCGATAGAGGCATAAGCACAGCAGCTGCTGCAGTTTATTGTACAGGGAGTACATGGAGCGGTCGGGGGGGGGGAGTGAGCTCATCTCTTCATTTTCCATCCCTTCAGTCGTCACTGTTCGAACGGATGCTTTGCATCTCAAAGATGTCCCTTGATTTCATTCTAGCCATGCCCGTCCGTGGCTGCTTTTGCTGCATTGCGAAAAAACCTTCCCAGGTACATTAATCAAAGTGATTAATATTTATCATCTCAGCCTCTTGGGTTGCTCACTAGAGAGATTTTGCAGATGAAGTGAGGGTGCACTTTAAAAAAAAACAACAACAACAACAACAATGCAAAAGAGATTGCATTCTCCAACACCTAGTAGGTCTTTATCCTGTATCCATGCATGAAGAGATCCTTCTGGATCTCCCTTGCTCGAGGCAGAAATGAACGGTGCAAGGTGTGCCATCGTGTTCTCGTGAACATTTTGGGGAAATTGTTCCGTCTCAACGAACATTCTGGCCTGTAGCTCCAATGAAGCTTGATTTTTAGAGCACATAGGAAATCCCCAGGTTATGTTTTCTCAATTGATTCCCTGCCTGATGATGTGTTGAAGTCACTCAAGCTGTACATAGTGATGAAATGTTCCTTGCCCACGTTGGGCATTGCCTCCTTCGTTTCAAAACAAATTGTCTCTCTCTGTGCGTGCGTGCGTGCAAAGCAAGCAAAGTCTACAGGACCTGTAGCCTTACAGAACCCAAGAGGCGTAACCAAATGCAGCCTTTAGAGAGAAAGAAGAGTGTCAATCTGAAGTCACTTTTCTGTATCATGGTGAAATTGATGCTCTCCTATGTTCTTCCTCCTGGCTGCCTGTGGGCCAAAACACTAGTACTTCAAAGAGCTGTTATCTGAGTCAACTCCGACGTGGGGGTCGTCGGGCTTTGCTGGCTGACAGGTACCATGGGGATTTCCACGCCTAGTCATGCCGGATTGTTAGTCCCATCCGAGTTCTTGCAGGCATAAGCCACATCCTTGGCAATACTGCACATGCGGTTGGACATCTGCAACTCCTTTCGGAAGGCAGACGGGAAGCAGAACTTCTTGAAGCAGGTCTTAAAGTTCTCGTCCAAGAAAGCGTAGAGCACCGGGTTCAGGCAGCTGTTGGTGTAGCCCAGGGCGGTGCAAAAGTACAAGATGGCCAGCTTGAACTCGTTGTCAGCCTTGGCCCCAAGGCACCGGACCAGGACGAAGATGTGGACGGGGGTCCAGCAGATTATGAAAACAGCCACCACCACCAGGACCAGCCGAGCAATGCGGCGGAGGTTCCTGTCCTTCTCCTTTGATCCGGAGAGAACACGGACGTTCTTCAGGCGCCTGATCATGAGGCTGTAGCAAATGGTGATCACCATGACGGGGATCATAAAGGAGAAGAGGAATATGCAGATCCCAAATATTGGATCCCAATAATTCACAGGTTCGGGGAGTCTGATCAGGCAGTCGATCTCTGCAGAGGCAAAAAAGGAAAGAAAGAGTTTGGCCACGCTAATTCTTCAATAATGGACCTCCAGCCATTCATATATCATTTGTTATAGGGAGAGAGATTCAAAACACACAGTGACAATAGGGGCATCTATAATCTTGGGGTGGAGGAGTATTACAATCTGCAATGATACCATCCGAGTGTAAAGAACTGAATCTACAAGTTACAGGTAGGTAGCCGTGTTGGTCTGCCATAGTCAAAACAAAATAAAAAACAAAAAAAATCCTTCCAGTAGCACCTTAGAGACCAACTAAGTTGGGTGGACTGCACATGTCCACCCAAGATGGCGGGCGCGATCGGCCAGCACCCCTTCCGACTGGCGCTGCACCGCGCCACGCCGAGTTTTAAGGCTGCAGCGGGCAAATAGCAGCACAGTGCGGTGCGGCGCCGGTCGGAAGGGGCGCCGGCTGATCGCACCCGCCATCTTGGGTGGACTGCGCATGTCCACACATCCACAGTCCACCCAGGAGGCTGCACACACGTCGTGACGTCACAATGCATGCTCAGTATACAAAAACACAACAACAACAACACAATTGAACACCACACATTAAAATCATCCCGATGCAGGGCTGCCTTCAGATGTCTGTGGAAGGATATGAATGTTATCAATAATTTTTAGGGAGCTAGATAGAAACACAGGCACACCCAGGGATGAAATTTAGCTGGTGAGCAGCAAGAGGACTAATCTACAGGCAAGAGGAACATCTGATGTTTTGGGCTTCATAAGCACTTGAACAAGTCTTCCCTTCCACCTTAATTCCCCAAATTGTTCTGGGAGCTCAAGCGATATGTCTTGGGTGGCATTAAAACCCCAGCCGAGCGCATGTAAGCTCAAGATTACTCGGAGTTATTTCACACTTGGCAAGCAGTCAGGAAAGGAAACATGGGCCCCTCGAGTCTTACTAGTGAGCCCGGAGGATTATTTTGGTTTTGTAACTTGTTGTCGTGCCCAGAATTGGGATGGGGTGCTGGCTGCCTGGGTTGGAGTTACGTCTCTTTACTAAATTTGCTGACAGGTGGACTAATAACTTCACAGCGCTCTGCTTCAGGGTTCTTCCAAAGATGCCGCACTTTGCATAGAGGCTTCCACTGCTGCATTTAAAGAACGATTCCAGCTTCGTGCATCTGAAGCAAAGCTGAAATGGATTTTTACCATCTCCAAGCAAAATGCCCCCTACCCAGACAATGCCAAGGTGTGGGGCAGCCTTCCCCAACCTGATGCCCTCCAGAATTTCAGGACTACAGGTCCCAACAGTCCCAGTCAGCTGCACTGGCTGGAGACGATGGGAGTTGTAGTCCAAAACATCTGGAAGGGACCAGGTTGGAGGAGGCTGATATATGAAAATGTAGCTGTGAGGTTGAGATGAATGTACCAGGTGGGGGAGAAATTCAGTTTGGTTTGCGTTTTAATGCCAAGCTCCCTATTTTGCAGTTCCGGGGGGGGGGGGGGGGACATGAGCTGAAGCACATTTATCTTTCAAAATTAACCCTTTTTGAAACAATGGGATTCAGTTCTCCAGCTGAATAGCATGAACTGAAATGTGCCTATATTCATGAAAAATACGAAGAAAAATGCTTTCTAGGGAAACGTGTATGCAAAAAACAATGGACATAAATGGACATAAATTTATGGAAATAAATCCGATATCAGGAATCACAAGACAGAGAAACCAGTAGGAGAACACTTCAATCTCCCAGGACATTCTATAAAAGATCTCAAAGCAGCTGTCTTAATTCAAAGAAATTTCAGAAATAGACTGGAAAGAGAAGTGGCTGAATTACAACTAATCACCAAACTTAAAACCACGGAGAAACCTGGTCTGAACAAAGACATTGGATTCTTATCTCATTATACATAACAAAGCTCTCTTTAGCCATCTCACCCCTTGCCTTTCCCTGCAAGACTAATTACAGTCGTCAACAGGTTTTCCACACCTATCTGCTGATCCCCCGTTCCCACCACCCTTCTGAGTAATACCCCTCCCCACTCCCTCACTATATTTAAGGATCTGGTGACTTCTGTTTCAGTGTATCTGAAGAAGTGTGCATGCACACGAAAGCTCATACCAAGAACAAACTCAGTTGGTCTCTAAGGTGCTACTGGAAAGAATTTTTGATTTTGCAAAAAACAATGTGTATATCCACAGAAATTCACATGAAAATGCTGATGAATTTTCATGATAACTCGCCCTAGACGCAAGCTGAAATGGAATTGTTTAAGACTGGGGAAATGATAAACTGAGAGAAAATGAAATCGGCAGATTCATCCATCATCCTAGATGAGTGGGTGGGTGGTTGTTGCTCACCCCTAGACACTCATAGTTTTCCCCTGACCTTTCCCTTCCAGCCTGTTAGGTATTGCTTTCAAGCATCGCCATTTAAAACAAACTACAAAATTAATTATACAGTGGGGGGAAATGATCCAAAATTCAATTGACACAAACAAAAACAAGCAAAAACCCTAACACTGCATGATGGCATTGGAAGACTGTGAAAGTTCTCTGCTAAGACATTTCAGCTTATAAAATTGGAGGGTGGCAAGGCTTCCCCCAAGTTTACCTGATGCTGCTTTCATTCCCTGATTTGCAGTTGTGTCAGGACTCTTGCCAAAGGCTGGCAGCTGAGATTTTTATTTTCCCCAAACGCCCCTTAGATTGAGGTCATGATATTTATGTATGGCAGGAGTTGGCCCTCAAAAAATTGCCCAAACGCCCCACTACCAGCACACACACTTTTGAAGATTGCAAAATGGGGGAGTGGGCATTTGGATCCAAATGCACACACATACACACACCTTCTGAATGATATGCATTGCAAAATTGGATGGGGACATTTTGCCGTGTGTGTGTGTGTGTCTATAGTGAGTGGTATATATATTGCCGGCAGATGATTCTACATAGTGAATCACTGCAAAAATATATTGCTGCACCTTAGCCAACCCCATCAGAGCCATCTTACAACAAAGTAATATCTTTCTACAGGTAGCTGAATTTGAATTGTTTGTATAGTCTGAAAAGCAAAGCTGAACGTCACAGAAGGTTGGGGAAACAGTGAAAGAAAGAAATGTCCTTTCTTGTGATTTTCTTCTTTTCAAAGCACTCCAGGAAGGGACCTATATCCCTACAAGTGCATCATCTTCTATAATTTCTGGTAGATTTCTCATTCAATGGGTAGGAAGTCATTCATTTGTCTCAATCACCAATAAATTAAGGAATATCCAGGTCATGAGAATTAGTCTTTGAACCATGGCTGAAGGCCTTGCTGCCAACAGTTTTTGGCTATTTGGTGCCTTCTGGATGTTCTGGGTTTTAATTCCCATCAGCCTAGTCAACATGGCCAATGGTCAAGGATGATGGGTATTGTAGTCCAGATCATCTGCAAATGATTTTCTAGTCTTTTTCCCCAGCCCAATATTGACACACATTTTTCAAACCTGCTGCACGTTGGGTCCATATTTTTACAAGGTTAGCAAAGGTTGGCATAAGTTAAAGGTCAATGTGGCAGTTATGCATTTTAGGAAAACATTGGGACTCATTCAACTGCATTTTACTCAGAGTGGAGCTGTTGAAATGGATGAACCAAAGTTGGATTTAATCCAACTCGTTTGCTACCAGTGCAATCCTAGCCATGTCTACTCATGCAAAAGTCCCCTTGAATTTCGGTGTCTCCGAAAATTTTTACACATCACTTGGGAAGACAGGCGAACTGTGTACTGGAAGAAGCAAAGATCACCAGTGTCAAAGCAATGATTCTTCAACATCAACTTCGTTGGACTGGTCATGTTGTGCGGATGCCTGATGGTCGTCTTTCAAAGCAACTACTCTATTCCAATCTTTAAAATGGAAAGGGTAATGCTGGTGGTCAACAAAAGAGGTTTAAAGACTCTCTCAAGGCAAATCTTTAAAAAGTACCATAAACACTGACAACTGGGAAACACTGGCCTGCGAGCGCTCCAGTTGGAGAACAGCCTTTACCAAAGGTGTCATGGGCTTTGAAGACACTTGAACTCAGGACGCAAGGGAGAAATGTGCTAAGAGGAAGGCACGCTTGGCAAATCCACACCATGATCAACTCCCACCCGGAAACCAATGTCCCCACTGTGGAAGAACATGTGGATCCAGAATTGGCTTCCACTGTCACTTACGGACTCATTGTTAAAACTGTGTTTATGGAAGACAATCTTACTCAGCTACGAGTGATCGAAGAAGAAGAAGAAGAAGAAGAAGAAGAAGAAGAAGAAGAAGAAGAAGAATCCAATGAGGCTTACTCCTGGGGAAAGTGGCATTTAGGTTGCAGCCTGAATGAAGAAGCAAGTTTATAGATTTTATTTAAAAAGGTAAAGGTAAAGGACCCCTGACAGTTAAGTCCAGGTGCAGACGACTCTGGGGTTGCGGCGCTCATCTCGCTTTACAGGCCGAGAGAGCCAGTGTTTGTTCGCAGACAGGATTCCAGGTCATGTGGCCAGCAATGGAACACTGAAACCAGAGCAGCGCATGGAAACGCCGTTTACCTTCCCGCCAGAGTGGTACCTATTTATCTACTTTTAGCATGCTTTCGAACTGCTGGGTCCAAGCAACGGGAGCTCACCCCGTCGAGGGGATTCAAACCGCCAACCTTCTGATCGGCAAGCCCAAGGGGCTCAGCGGTTTAGACCACAGCGCCACGCGTCACACCATAGATTTTAATAATGACCTTTTAAAATAGACAACCCATCTTGCATTCTTTACATATTTCATTTCACTCACCGTCGTTTTCGTTCTCGGTCGATCCCATCACCATCACGGGAATGCCAAAGACGGAGGCCAAAGCCCAGATGCAGACGTTGACGACTTTAGCTTTGTGGGGAGTGCGGATATCCAGGGCCTTGATAGGGTGGCAGATGGCGATATATCGGTCCACGCTCATCATCGTCAGCGTGAAGGTACTGGTGAACATGTTGTAGTAGTCAATGGAGATGGCAATCTTGCAGAGAGCATTTCCAAACGGCCAGGAACCTAGGAAGGTATCGGTGCCTTGGAAAGGCAAAGTTATCAGGCACAAGGTATCAGCCAGGGCCAGGTTAAAGATGTAGATGTTGGTTGCCGTCTTCATCTTGGTGAACCTAGTGCAAGAAAGACGCAAAAATGAACAGATAAACGGGTCTGGTCTTCAGTGCGACATTTTAAAACTCTACTTTTTAAAAAATAATAACCATCTTGTTACAAGGAATTGTAAAGCCATTCAATTATGTATTGGCCAAGTTCAATACATAGAATCATAGGATTGTAGAGTTGGAAGGGACCCCAAGAGTCATCTAGTCCACCCCCTGCAATGCAGGAATCCTGCCCCAAGGCTTCGAACCACCGACCTTCTGGTTAACAGCCAGATGCACTGACCCACTGCACCACCTGGAGAGTAATTTGCTAAGCTCCTGCCGCCTTTTAAATCCAGCAGCCTCCACAATTAGGCATGTTGGAAGCAAAATCTGTTTCAGATTGTTGCACACAGATTCCAACTCGGATGGGTTGGGAGAGCAGCAGAGATACATTCTCGGTTCATTATCAACCTATTAGACACCCAGAGAGATCTTGCTTAGCTCCAGTGGAAATTTCCATGTTCCCTTCACAGATACAGAGCCATTTTCCATCTCAATGTGCAATTAAATAATTATACTTAGCCATGTCCTGATTTAAAAAATATTCTACTTTCCTTTTGTGTATTCTCCACAACTGTGGTTATTTGCCATTGTTCGACGATACCTGAAAAAGTATTTCAAGCTTCAGGATTTAAAGATTTATTTATTTATTTATTTATTTATTTATTTATTTATTTTAAGATGCAGGGATTTCAAGATTACACTATCCTCTCTATGATCACAAACACTCTCGTTCCTCTTCAGCTTCCTGATGGCGGTTTATGTGTGCAACTACCAGATGAATCTAGGTGTGCATGTTGCTAAAAGAATACAAGCACACAGCCAGTTATTTACTATTAAGTGAATCTTTACCATTGTTGGGGGGAAACAGATAAAAATATTTCCAGGTGTGTGTGTGTGTGTGTGTGTGTGTGTAGGGAAAGGGTTCATTGACTCCAGAATAAGGGCCGATCACTGCATCCATATATTTAAGCACAAAGGACTGCATGAGTCATCAGGCAAAAAAACTCACTCCGTAGATGTGTTGGTCCAGAGAAAAGAGCATGTATATAGCTCAGTGACAGAGGACATGTTTTGCACGTAGAAGGTTCCAAATCCAATCACCAGCAACTCCAATTAAGAAGATTTCGTGTGGCAGGGTTGAGCCAACTGGGCTGAGTCACCACGGCAGGTCTGCCGCCACCGGATGACGTATGGAGACTGCAGGAAGTGCCCCCCTGCTGCCAGGATCAAATCCTCCACCATTGGGTCCCATGGCTGCTGCTAAAGCAACGGCCAGCAGCGACTGGAGCTGTGGGCTCCATGCCTAAACTAGCTGGCTTTGCCATTTTAATTGGGGGGGGGGGAGCCATAGCTCAGTGGCGCAGCATCTGCTTCGCATGCAGCAGGTCCCGGGTTCAATCCCCGGCACCCCCAGGTAACGTGAGGAACAACCTCTGCCTGAAACCCTGGAGAGCTTCTGCCAATCAGGGTAGGCAATATAGTGGTACTTCGACGGGTTACATACGCTTCAGGTTACAAACTCCGCTAACCCAGAAATAACGCTTCAGGTTAAGAACTTTGCTTCAGGATAAGAACAGAAATTGTGCTCTGGCGGCGCGGCGGCAGTGGGAGGTCCCATCAGCTAAAGTGGTGCTTCAGGTTAAGAACAGTTTCAGGTTAAGAACGGACCTCTGGAACGAATTAAGTACTTAACCAGAGGTACCACTGTACTGATGTTAGGGAGTGGCTGGATGAGGAAATGTACCAGGTAACACCTGCCCAAGAGCCCTCCACAGATGACACAGAAGACCATGGCTTAGACCCTGGGTCATGGTGGTGGGTGTCAGGGGTCCGGGTTCCCAGCTTCCTAACACAGTAAGTGTAGGTAATTAAAAAGGCGGATTTATTGCAAAAAAAGAAGAAGCTCCAGATGGCTCTGACAAAGCCTTTGGCATCATTACTCAAGATGACCCTTCTGAAGACTCTTTCCGGCATCCACATAAGATATTGAACTTACGACTCTTACATCTCTTGTTTTTCTTCCTATTTAGCAGCCCTCCCATTCACCAACTCTTTGGACTTAGTGGGTCAGCTCCAACCTCTTCCTGTTCTGAGAGGCTGTCTATTTGTGCCTATTTGAGCTTCCTGTGAGCTTTGGCTGTGTTCTAGCCTGCTCTCAGCTACTGCCTTATCAGCCTGCCCGTCTAGGTCAGAAAGAGCTGAAGTCTGCAACTGCCGGCTCTCCCCTGCCTGACTAATATCTAAGCCTTTCTGTTCCTGGCCGCTTTCTGCAGTTGGCTCCAAACCTTCGCTTGGAACTGGCTCATTCCTGACAGTGGGACACTGGGGAGCAGTATGGGGAAGGAATGAGCTGGGAGGTGCTAGAGGCAGGGGGGTTGAGTGATCAAGGTGGGTCAGATGAAGGAGGCCCTTCCAGGACAGGTGTAGAGGAAAAGAGTCACAGTGTGAGTGCAGACTCAGACAGAGAGGAGTCAGAGGTTGCCGTTGCTACCTAGCAGCAGGAGAGTCCCAGTCCTGCTGGTTTTCCTCCCTTTGACACTTGGCTAGAGGAGAGTCCTGCACGTTGCTGAACAATGGGCCAGACAGTGCCCAGAGGAAGAGCTCCCCTCTCGAGGCAGCATTTGTCTGCTTGGGATGGATCCAGAGTGAGAGCCTAGAAGGGGAAGGTGGGCCCAGTGGTCAGTCTCAGCAATGTCTCAGCAAGATGAGCCAGAGGATCTCTGCTGTGTCATTACTTTCTGTGAATAGAAGCTAATTGTATTTTGTTCCTCACATTCTTTCCTGCCCTTTGGATGGCCTGTGCTTGCCTGACAGCTCCTTGACTACTGATCTAGGTGTACCCCATGTTCCTAATGGAAAAAGAAGAAGAAGAGGAGGAGGAGGAGGAGGAGGAGTTTGGATTTGGTATCCCGCTTTATCACCACCCGAAGGAGTCTCAAAGCGGCTCACATTCTCCTTTCCCTTCCTCCCCCACAACAAACACTCTGTGAGGTGAGTGGGGCTGAGAGACTTCAAAGAAGTGTGACCAGCCCAAGGTCACCCAGCAGCTGCATGTGGAGGAGCGGAGACGCGAACCTGGTTCACCAGATTACGAGTCCACTGCTCTTAACCTCTACACCACACTGGCTCTCGATGGACCCCTCAATGGACTCCACAATGGACCACTAGGTTCCTAATTACACCAGCCCTGTGTACATCAGGTCCAGCATATTTGAAGTAGTTGGGTCAGTAAGGTCAGGCACGCTGCCTGGTGCTTGAATCAGTGGTATTGCCAAACTACCACGTCACCGCTGCCAGGTGAGCAGGCACACAGACTGCCTGCCTGCAACAGAAAGTGGCTGGGTTGGGTGGCCCATCGATGGCATGGCTCATCGGAGAACTCCCCACCACTGCTCTCTTAATGATGAGGATGCATAATTATCCTTGATTATCCTGACATTTGCATAGCCTCTGTGTAAGTGTGACACGAAGCCAGAGTAGGTGTGAATCCTAGATTAGCTTTTCGGCAGTGGAATTTGCTACCAAGGAGTGTGGTGGAGTCTCCTTCTTTGGAGGTCTTTAAGCAGAGGCTTGACAGCCATCTGTCAGGAATGCTTTGGTGGTGTTTCCTGCTTGGCAGGGGGTTGGACTGGATGACCCTTGTGGTCTCTTCCAACTCTAAGATTCTATGATTCTATGAAGAAGACAGCATTGTTTGGAAGAAAGGGATTTCTGCAGGTGTTGCATGCATGACAACCTGCACCTGCTGAAATGCCATCTTCTGCATCTTTTTTTTGGGGGGGGGGCTTGGAAGCCCTGCGGCCAGACAGCAAAATAAGTTTAAAAAAAATTAAAATATGAGAATCACTGCATCAGTACTGAATCTTGTTGCAGCAAAATCCCAGAGGCCAAGAACTGAGAATTCCAACTTTATCCAGCATCTGTCACCCTATCCATGTAATTGATATGCAAATTGTGTTGAATACGTGCAACTAAAATATGCCAATTAGCATTGGCTTGCTTGCTTCTAATATTCTTTAGATGTGCCGCTCATTGCAGAACATGTTGTCTGTGCTTGATCTAAATAAACAAGCGAGGCTTTTTGCACCAGTCCGTCCACATATGGGCAAGCTAATCTAGGATTCTCTCCGCTTTATCGCCAGCCATCAACACATATTTGAAAGCTGGAAAGGCTGACCTGTAATGCCTCCCAGAGCTAAATGGTTTGACCATGTCTCAACATCGGTTTGGGTGTCATTAGGCAGCCGTCTCTTAATTGAAAAGCAGGATGGAAGGATTCCCCCCTCCCTCTGGTGGTGAAGGAGACTGTGAAGTTTTAGGGCAATTGGTGAGTAGTTTTATTATTTTTATTAAATGTATATACAGCCCTTCATCTGAAGATCACAGAGTAGTTTACAGTATAGAAACAAAAAATACATAACAACAACAACAACAACAACAACAACAACAACAACAACAACAACAACAACAACTGGCTCATGTACTAGAAAGTATAGTACCGGTATATGCTGATAGCTAGCCTATATGTAAAGAGATGTAAAAACTGAATATAGAATGTGAAAGCATACTGTTAGAAGCAGTGCTTTTTTCTGGAGGCATGCAGGGGTACACATACCCTTAAACATTTTGTGAATCTTTGTACTTTTGTCCATTTACTGTATTTATTTTCCCCGATTTGAACTATAAAATGGTGGTTTTCTTGAGTCAAAATGAGAGTACCCCTAAACATTTTTTTTAGGGGGGAAACACTGGTTAGAAGAATCTACATAGGCTGGCTGCATAAGGGATGTGCCAACACATGTTGCGTGTCTGAGAAGTGATCTGCTCAATTTTGCACCCCCTTGGCTCTGCACCCTGTGTGGGGGAACTGCTCGTGCCACCCTAAATCTGGCATTCCCACCATTGGACATCTTTTGCAGAAGGAGTTTGCTTCTTCCCTGACTTGTGGATGTATGTTTCCCTGCCCTGTCGATATTCCTATATATAGCATGGCTTTTGATTACTCTGCACGAAGACATTGACTCAGTGCTAATTACATTTGCATTTGACTTGCTCCACTTGCCTGTTGCAACTATGTGTCTGTGCATAAGGACTGAAATGCAAAGAAGAATGAAAGGCATGGGAGCACTTTCATGGGCTTCTGATAATGTACTTGTCCTCCCCTGCACTCAAATTTAATTTAATTTTATCCCTCCTATGCGCAGCCAATTTCTTTGAGGTCATCATTAGAGATCAGATTATTGGAAGAATATTAACTTCATTTGTCTCTGTCTTCCTGCTGCCCATTTCCCTCCTCTGCTGCCTGTTTTCCTTGGTGGTCAATTAATAAGGAAGCAAGAAAACCATTCTTCCTAAAGAGGAACGAGGCCATGGCCCAGTGTTCTCTGCTGCCTTGGTGGGACATGAACACAATCATGATTACACTAAATACTCTGTAGACCAGAAACCCCACACCAGGGGCAGCAGAGATGAAATGGAAAGGTGCCCCCCCCATGGATGCCTCCCTTGCCTGGGTCATGTGGTGGGGCCCATGAAGCAGTGGAGACAGTGGTTCTGGTGAGATTTCAGTGAGATACCCCAGTGGGGGGGGGGGAGAGAGAGAGAGAGAGAGAGAGAGAGAGAGAGGACCCACCCTGCTTTTGTGATTGTTATGTTGTTTTTCACTGTTTTAATACAGTGGTACCTTGGTTCTCAAACTTAATCTGTTCCAGAAGTCCGTTCCAAAACCAAAGCGTTCCAAAACCAAGGGACGCTTTCCCATAGAAAGTAACGCAAAAGGGATTAATCCATTCCAGCAATTTAACATAGTATAGTAGGTTAAAATAGTATATAAGAAGTTAAGATTGGATTTCTTTTTATGCTTTATATTATGGTTATGAATAAATTGATAGAGATAAGATGCTAGATTAGGATTAAGAAGTGTGCATGCACATGAAAGCTCATACCAAGAACAAACTCAGTTGGTCTCTAAGGTGCTACTGGAAAGAATTTTTTTTTTTTTTGTAAAATGAGAGTTAAAGTAGTTACAAAGTTACTAAAGTAAATTTGAACTGAACGCAGAAGAGAGGATGTGAGGAAGTCCCCTAAGAAAGATCTGAAATAAGGTTAAAATAATTAAATTGCTGTGTTCCTGTGTTCCTGTGGTAGGTGGGTTGTTAGGTATGTATTTGTTTCTTTTGTTTGTTCTTTGTATTTTGTAGTTTGTTTTTTGTAGTATGTATGCTTTTGCTCTGTTTGCTTTGTGTGGAAATACCAATAAATTTCTTGTAATAAAAAAAAAGAATTGCGACCCAAGTGTGCGCAGACGCAGCGCTGCGGGTTGCAGACACTGCAGGTTGCAAACGTGCCTCCCACAAGGATCGCGTTCGCAACCCGAGCATCCACTGTACTGGCAGTACTTGGCAGTACTGAAAAAAAAAAACCTTAGAGAGACCCTCATTGGATATTTAAAGAAAGCTACCCTATTGTTTTTCAGTCTGGTATGCTGTAAGTCGGACCAGGAGTACATGAGCCTAAGTATCTCTACTGAGGGTGAAGCGAGAAAACCTTTCACGACTGCATTCCGTTTGATTCGAAATGCACGCAGGGCTGAGAAAGGCGAGTCGCGAGAGAGACGCAAACAATCACACAGCTACCCAGCACGTCATTGCAGAATAATTGTGAGCGGTGCTTCTCAGCAGGAGCATTCATCAGCCGTGTGGCTGCTTTTATTGCCGCTCTCAAATAAGGATATTAAATGGAAGGCAGGGAGAGGAGAAAGAAGCCAGCAGATTTGGAAATACAGACGGATGGATGAATGAGTTGATTTGGAGAGGAAATGCAGGCACGCACACACACATACACACACCTGAAATTTACCCCTCTCAGTTTAAGAAAGCATGTAAGGTTCTTGGAGAATATAACCCCTCCACAGTGCATAACTACAGACAAGTCTTAGGATTTTTTTTTATTTTTAAGAACCCCCAGGAGGCTAAATGATGAGAAGCGGGAAAGAAAGAAGACTGGAAGAACTGCCTGCTACCTGCTACCAAAGGAAGATTAACAGGTAGTGAACAGGGATCAGGACTCCCTGAGTGCTTCCATTTAATTACTTCTCAGAAGTATGAATTGTGCGGATGATTGACTGGGCTATTAAAAATAGACATCTTCTTAGCCAATGGAGGAGGAGGAGGAGGAGGAGGAGGAGGAGGAGGAGGAGAAGAAGAAGAAGAAGAAGAAGAACTAATATGAAGGAATGGACAGAACTGTCAGTTTCAATTTCACATTTTCTCCATCTTAAATTCAGTTCCTCACATCTCCGGATCAGTTTGAGATTGGAAACGGGGGAGAAATCCTCTCAAAAATCTGCCAGCATTTGAATACACTTTTCTCTTGCAGCCAATTTGTCTTCAAATACATTTTGCAATGTCTCCTTCACTCGTCCTAATTGTATGTTTATTTTATTTTAATAATAATAATAATAATAATAATAATAATAATAATAATAATAACTTTTATTTGTATCCCTCCCTCCCTGGCCGAAACTCGGCTCAGGGCGGCTAACATTCAATAAATTACACTGGTATAAATTCAAACAATAATTAAATTAAGAGGGCCTTCTCGGTGGTGGCACCTGCCCTGTGGAACGCCCTCCCAGCAGATGTCAAGGCAATAAGCAACTATTTTACTTTTAAAAGACAACTGAAGGCGTCCCTGTTTAGGGAAGTTTTTAATGTTTGATGCTGTATTGTTTTTAATATTCGGTTGAAAGCTGCCCAGAGTGGCTGGGGAAACCCAGCCAGATGGGCGGGGTATAAATAAATATATTATTATTATTATTATTATTATTATTATTATTATTATTATTATTATTATTATTATTATTATACCTCCTAAAAACAAGTCAGGATCAAATTAAAATCTAATTAGATGGCTTTCTGCAGGACTGGGGTTCTGCATGGATTTTATTTTATTTTATTTTAATTATAAAAACTCTAAAATACCCCCCTCCCAAATTGCTTTGGGGCTGAATCTGGGGTGGGTTAAGGGGTCCCTGGGTGGGCCCAGAGAAAGTTAGCCTGATTCAGGAGCCCCATATTGAGGCTATGGGGTGGATGGAGAGGAGCTGTGCACAGACCAAGTAATCGCTTGTTCAATTGATTGCACCAAAAGTTGCCTTTCTTGCAGTGTTTTGTCAGTGCACACAAGCACGGTGGCAAGATAGGAGAGGAGGAAAGACACAAATGAACTGATGGTGGAACCCAACACTGCAGTGAACTGGTTTAGCATGGATAGTGGTTAGAGCGTCGGACGACAACATGGGAGACCAGAGTTCAAAACCTGACTTGGCCATGAAGCTCACCGGGTGACCTCAGGACACCAAACTGGGAGTGGTAGCTAATGCCACAGAAGATAGAATTGGGATTTAAGATGAGTTTAATAGATTAGAGAACTGGGCCCAAACTAACAAAATTAATTTCAATAGGAACAAGTGTCAAGTTCTGCACAAATATAAGACACCAGGCTTACTAGCAGTACATGTGAAAAGGATCATGGGGTCTTGGTGGACCACAAGCTGAACATGAGCCAACAATGTGATGCAGCAGCAAAAAGAAGCTAATGCTATTCTAGGCTGCATCAACAGCAGTATAGTGTCAAGATCAAGGGAAGTAATAGTACCACTCTGTTCTGCCTTGGTAAGACCACACCTGGAATACTGCTTCCAGTTCTGGGGACCACAATTTAAGAAGGATGTTGACAGTCTGGAACGTGTGCAAAGGAGGGCAACCAAGATGATCAAAGATCTGGGAACCAAGACTTATGAGGAATGATTGAAGGAGCTGGCTATGTTTAGTCTGGAAAAGAGGAGACTGAGAGGAGATCTGATCAGTGGGGGTGGAGGGGACGGGCCACCCCGGGTGCCATCTTTGAGGGGATGAGAAGAAGACACCCCGTGGGGGGGGGGCTTGCTTCACCGCCACGCCCGGGCGCAGTGGCACAAACTGCCATTGCTCCACCGCAGCCTCGTGCGGAGGATCCTCCACTCGCAGCTGAACCCTCTGCCGCCGGATCTGATAGCTACTATGGAAGAATGGTTATTGAAATTAATGGACTTGGCTGAGATAGCAAAACTGATGTGTTTAATTAGAGAAAAATCATTGTTGACTTTTATTAATGATTGGAAACCGCTTATGGACTTTTTGTGCAAAAAAGGATAATGAGCTTGTGTTATCTGGGTTTGAAGACTGAAAAAAGGAACAAGGAGTTTGCATAAGTCTAGAAAGCTGATAGACAGAAAATTGGAAGTATTTTCTTTTCTTTTCTTTTCCTTCAGTTTTTATGTTAATTTTTGTATATCGCTTTTTGTTACATGTTTTTAAAGCTTTAATTTAAAAAATAGCTTTTGAAAAGACGAGAAGAGACATGATAGCCATCTTCCAATATGTAAAAGGCTGTCACATGGAAGATGGGGCAAGCTTGTTTCTCCTGCTCCAAACGTTAGAACCCAAACCAAGAGCTTCAAGTTACAAGAAATGAGTTTCCAACTAAACATCTGGAGGAACTTTCCGACAGTAAGAACTATTTGACATTGGAACACTGTCTTAAGTGCTAATCCTCTATCTATAAATCACTTCTCAACTGTCCTCTCCAATGTCTATAGAACCAGCCTCACTCCTTGCCTTATAAGACAATTCCAGCTACATCAGGCCAATGGGCCACCTGGTCCAGCATCCTGTTCTCACAGTGGCCAGCCAGGTGTCTGTGGGAAATGCACGAGAAAGACCTGAGCGCAACAGCTTTCTCTCCACCAACGGGTATTCAGAGGATGACTCTGCCATTCGTTGGCCGTCATAAAACAGCAATGAGAAATTCATCAAGTTAATAAAGGGAATGGTAATGGGCAACCAAAATGGTCAAAGGCCTGGAAACGATGCCTTATGAGGAAAGGCTTAGGGAGCTGGGTATGTTTAGCCTGGAGAAGAGAAGATTAAGGGGTGATATGATAGCCATGTTCAAATATATAAAAGGATGTCATATAGAGGAGGGAGAAAGGTTGTTTTCTGCTGCTCCAGAGAAGCGGACACGGAGCAATGGATTCAAACTACAAAAAAGAAGATTCCACCTAAACATTAGGAAGAACTTCCTGACAGTAAGAGCTGTTGGACAGTGGAATTTGCTGCCAAGGAGTGTGGTGGAGTCTCCTTCTTTGGAGGTCTTTAAGAGGAGGCTTGACAGCCATCTGTCAGGAATGCTTTGATGGTGTTTCCTGCTTGGCAGGGGGGTTGGACTGGATGGCCCTTGTGGTCTCTTCCAACTCTAGGATTCTATGATTCTAATGAGTTGTAAGAAAGAATGTGGAGTAAAAATTATTTAAGAATCTACTGGAAATTATGTATATGAGATAATACTGGGTTGTAAACATTCAAATCAACTTATGTTGAAGCAAAGGGATTTGTCAGGAAGTCGGCGTAGAGGGTGTAGAAATAGAATATTTGGGGGGGTGATTGGGGATGGGTTTTTGTTTTTTGTTTTGGGTTTTCCCCCCCTTTCTTTCTTTGTTTTTCGTTTTTGTTTTTGTTCTTGTTTCTTTAGATATGACTCTTAGTTAAGGTATAGAGTTACTAGAAGAAAGTACAACCTAAATAACTTATATAATTATAAAAGCTAATTTATTTGATGGTGTAAGTGTTTTGGGGAATGGTTGGATAAGATGATTATATTTATTTGATATTGCTTAACGTATTCTTTTTTGTCTGTGTAAATCAATATAAATTCAATAAAAATTTATGTTTTAAAAAGAGAAATTCATCAAGTAAATAAATACATGATAAATTATCAATAACCTAATCAGCCCCTTTACAAGAAAAGCGTTTGAAAAATAATGATCACAAATTGATGGCGCTCATCTCACTTTCAGGCCGAGGGAGCCAGCGTTTGTCCACAGACAGTTTTCCGAGTCATGTGGCTAGCATGACTAAACCACTACTGGCGCACAGAGGACCGTGACAAGTGCCAGAGCCCACGGAAACACCATTTACCTTCCCGCCGCAGTGGTACCTATTTATCTACTTGCACTGCCGTTCATTCGAACGGCTAGGTTGGCAGGAGCACTGGGAGCTCACCCCGTTGCAGGGATTCGAACCGCCAACCTTCTGATCAGCAAGCCCAAGAGGCTCAGTGGTTTAGACCACAGCGCCACCCGCATCCCGGAGAGAAAACCAATGTTGGCAGACCTACCCATCCCTAGGATGGCCTGGTTAGCTCACGCCCCCCTCTGATACGTTCCTGTTACCCAGCCCCACCGGCATCCACACAACTGAGAAGAAGATCTGCTCTAGCTAAGGAGAGTCCATGCATGTTGATTGCGCCTGGTTCCAAACCATGAAGAAGATGGAGCAAGTATGTTTTCTGCTGCTCCAGAGGGTGGGACCCAAACTAATGGATTCAAATTGCAAGAAAGGAGATTCCAACTAAACATTAGGAATAACGTTTTTTTCTGGTAAGAACCAATGGAATAGACTCCATTGGGAGGTGGTGGACTCTCCTTCATTGAAGGTTGGCTGTTAAGGATTCTTCAGCTGTGATTCTCGCATTGCAGCGGGTTAGACCAGATGACATTTGTGTTCCCTTCCAACTCTACAATTCTATGATTCTATGATTTTAATCATCTAACTTAAATGCCCAATGGTTTTGGCCCTAGTGGACTGAATTTAATTGAGGGTTGAGTCCATTTGCAGGTGACCTAGGACCTCTCAGTAGAGTTGCCAGATATATATTTCAAAAAATGGTTGAGCTTTTCTTTCTTTTTTTCAGGAATACCTCAAAACACCAAAAAATAAATAAATCTAGGCATACTACTCAGAGACTGTGCTTCTATTTCCTACTTCTTCTCTGTCAGATGGGCAGCAGTAGGGCATTTGAGGCTTCCTTTCCTACTCATGAAATTCTAATTCCACAAAGTGTAGAAAAACTGAATACTGAATTGGAAAATCCAGTTAGCCTAAAACATAATGGGAAAATCTGTAAATAAGGTGTGGATGACATGATCATGTTATTATTTAACAGAATGTACATACTACTTGATTGTAATGAAACTCCTAAGCAGTTTACCAAAATAAAAAAAAATGAAACTATCAATAAAACACAGTTTAAAAACAGGTATTTTAAAACAAAATAAAATAAAAAATTCATTCCAGACCAACACGGCTAACCTACCTGTAACAGGTATTTTAAAATCATCCAAAAGATAATTACGGTAAAGTCAACAGCAGGATTATTATTATTATTATTATTATTATTATTATTATTTAAAAGGTGTTTTAATCTCAGCTTCTACATGATTGTATAGGCTTACCTAAACAAAAATCTTTTCAACAGGTGCCAAAAAAGTGGATAATAAGCACACGTGCCTGATTCAATAAGCAGGGAGTTCCAAAGTAACACATGAAACAGTGCCACCTCCACAGATAAAAGTGGTTGAGTAGTTAAGGAGATCCTTCAAACAAGCTGGTCTGAAGCGGTTATGCACTTGCTACGCTAATAGTAACCCCTTGAACTTGTCTTAGTAGCAAACCAGCAACCAGCTCAGATCTCTAAGCCAGTGCTTTACCAAGCAACTCTATTGAGAAAGCTCTGTCAGCAGAGCATGAGACTTTTAATCTCAGGGTTGTGGGTTTGAGCCCCACGCTGGGCGAAAGATCCCTGTGTTGCAGGAGGTTAAAGCAGATGACCCTCATGGTCCCTTCCAACTCTTCAGTTCTATGATTCTATGATTTACAGATACACTGATGTCCAGCACATTTCTGGGCCTAATTCAAAGGAGAGCCCTAAATGACTTGAAGGATCATCTCCTCCCACGTGTACCTGCCTGGATCCTGGGATTAACTTCAAAGGCCCTTTTCCAGGTTCCTCACCAAGTGAGGTACAACAGGTGTCTACAGGAGAAAGGGCTCCTAAATGCTGGCACCCTGGTTATAGGATGTCCTCCCCAAAGAGTCTCTCCTGGCACCTTCTTTGTGGCCTTTGTAGGTTGGGAACCTGTAAATCCACAGACGTTTAGATCTGGTGCTTGCTTTTGAAGATGCTGTGCATTTCTCTATACCGTCTTACGCCTTCCTGTAAAATGTTTACATGTAATGTTTCCCCTGGATTTGCGTACTATTTTATTGTTCTGGGGTTATCTAGAATTGTAATGTTTTATTGTTTGCAAAGCTGTCCAGAGACCATTTTTTTATCAGGTGGCATATAAATAGTGATTTTAAAAAACTGAAATAAAGAATGCATTTTCAGTTCCTTCGGTTCATTTGTGCTTCCCCCGTCCCCAACATGGAAAAAAAACCCACTGCCAACCACCAACACCCCACAAAAAACCCAGTCTTGCACTGACTGTGTACCGGTATATATCTTTGCATCATGTTCCATTTTGTGCTCTGTGTTTTACCCATGCAGAGGACATCATTGTATATATTAAACACCCCACAGCAAGAATTTTGAGGCAATGGTGTGTCCCTTCTTCTCTCTTGCAGTGTTTTATGAATGCATCGGTAATGAAAATTTGATGCAATTGAAATGATGGAATAGACACCTGCAGCAAACTCCAGTTCTGGAATTAATTTAAGAATTTTCTTCTTAAAGGTTTCTGCAATGGGCTGTGCACTATTGTGGCAACATATCATCACTAAGGGGGAAAAAAACGTAATCTGTTACATGAGGGTGACCAACCATATGTCGATAGTACTTAAACATACATAATTGAAAACAGCAACAAGAGTATTTGAAAATGCGGCTGTGTACATGGGATAAGAAAGCAAATCCAAGTTCGTTCTCTTGTATATGACTGTAGCAGTGATGGCAATGTGTGCCTAGAAAACATGGGTCCAAGCAGTTTTCCACTTGTCTTGGGCTTTCTAGGCATGAGTCCTAGCTGTTTTGCCTTTGCCCCACTGTGCCCCCCCAAACCCCACTCTTTAGTGTTAAATCAGAGCAAGCATCAATCCAGAGAAAACCTGATGGATGTTTCCTCTGATCCAGCAGTAAACAGTGAGTTTTCCTGGGGGGCAGGTTCTGAAGCAAGCGGAAGTATGGTTGAGCCCTGAGATAACACTATCTCATCCAGGGCCAGCCTATGACGCACATGCCTAAGCAGGGATTGGTACCCGAGTTTACCCATGTTCAAACAAAGCACTCCCCACAATGGTCATACCATTGGGACCCCCCATTGGATCATTCCAAGCCATTCCAATGCAGACAAATTGGCCTTCCAGAAAGTTACTCCAACCTGCCTCAACCTTCTGCCCTGTTTTGCAGATCTAAGCCGCTTGTGACATAGAAAGTCCTCAGTTCAAATCCACAGCAAGTATCCTAATAAATGAAGAACGAACCCATTTGCTTTTGAGGAGGGCTTTGGCAAGCCACCCTTCTCTCATGCGGCCAGACCCCGTTTGCAATATGGAGTTAATAACGCTGGCCTACTCTGCAGGGTTGCTGTAAGGATTGGAACAAGGCGGTGCTACTGGGTGGGTTCCGAACAGTCTGCACACGCCTCATAAAAGCGACTGCTTCAAGTTGATGTCCTAGATAAACCTCCATTCTCTGTTACAAGACAGTGAGAGGAAGGAATCTAGCACATGCTCAGAGAAACCCTCGCCTTTATTGACGTTTCTCGAAGGCCAGAGAAGAGATGCTCAAAGGTAAGCAGCGATGATCTCCCGTCAAGGAGAGCCCTTCTCTGCACAGAAGGCTGCACATTCCTGGGTTAACCCACCTGCATGCTTGGCTTACCTGATGATCACATACATGACCAAGCAATTCCCCACCAGCCCCACGATGCAGACGATGGAGTAGACGATGACAATTGTGACCTTGATGCCCATAGGCAGGAAGCCATCCGCTGTCCCATTGTGGAACCACTCGCCCAAGCTGAGGTTCCAGAGGGACGAGTCGTTGACCAGCTTCCTCATATAGTAGACATCCTCCGCTTGGATGTGGAGGAGGGGGTCCATGCTGGGTGCAGCGAGGCGGGAGCAGCGAAGCTCTGGAGGTGCAGAGAGAGTGGGGACGAGACGACACAGGGTTAATCGCGGTAACCCAGATTTCTGGCACAGCTACGCACAGGGCAGGGGCGAGATTATTTTGGCGTGCGGAGGGAAAGAAAGCAGTATCCCTGCAAGGGCACTGCACGCGTGCCAATCACGTCATGCCTTTGTAACCCGCTTGAAGAAGGAGGTCTGCCAGAGAGAGACTTTGAAAGGGACTTGCAGCTGGATTTGAGACAGCCGCTGCTGCCTGCCGCACGCCCCTTTGCACAAAGAAAGAAGCCGCAGATCAGCAAGACACCCGCCCCCCCCCCCTTTCCCGTGCATGCGGGGAATAATCTATCGCCCGCACTTGCTTTCTGCTGCAGAGAGAGACCTTCCCTTCCAAGTGCCTCTCGCAACGCTGGCAGGTGAATGATGGCAGAATGCAAGGCTGTAGGGCTGAAAGGGGAAGGGTGGGGGGGCGTCTTTTCTTAAAAGCAAGCAATTATCTGGGAGAAAGCACCCTGCACGGTTTTGTTGCGAAAGCTGCATCAAGTCTGGTTCCCCCAAACCCTAAGGAAAAAAAAGAACCCAACACCAAGTTAACTTCAAAGGACACCTTCCCGCTTACCTTGGGGGACACGTCTTCTTTCCTGGAACGCAGCAGGTCTTTGGGGATGGGTGGTCTTCTTCCCAAGGGGGTCTTTGCTTTTCAACAGTGCCGTGGCCCAGGCATGACGTCCCCTAGAAGGGAGTTGAGCGAGACAAAGCTCTCTCCCTCTCTCCTCTCTTTCTCGCAGGCTGCTTTCCCCCCACACGGCTCCGAGGAGCTGACGCTTCAGCAGTGATCTGGACGCGATGCGGAAGAAAAATCCAACTTGGAGAGGTGGGGGAGGGGAGCGGGTTGTGCCAAGAAGAGCAACACACACACACACACACACACACACACACACACACACACACACACACACACAGATTTCTAACCTAAGTGGGAGTGGAGGAAGGGAGCTGGCTGGGCGGGGGGGAAGCAGACTTGCTTTTGCTAGTCATCAGGAGGGAAGGTCCAGCCACTGGGGCGGGCGAGATGCTCGTTCCAACGCAGCCCTGTCTGGCTTGCTGTTGGGAGAGAGGAGACTCGGAGGAGAGAGGCTTCGATCAAAGCTTGAAACACCTGTGGGGGTGGAAGGGACGGGGCGGGGCGGAAGGGCATTTCTCTGCTGCTTTCTCCTTCCCCTCTTCTCTCCCGGCTGCTGTGGGCATCATCCGTTGTATCTCTGGACCAGTCTCACCCAGCAAAGTTGGGGGAGCAGCGATGGTGGAGGCAGAGGACGTGATCTCCTTTTGCCAAGTCGTGCGGGTTAACCTGCTGCACACCTGCTTGGCAGTGCCTCAAGGCAGGGCTGGATAATGGAGACCTTTAGAGGCCCCGAGCAAACACCCCCCCCCCAAAAAAAAAATTGTATTAAAAAAAAGATTTATTTATTTTTAAAAAAAGAGAAGAATACTAAACCACAAACTATTTTTTAAAAATAAGAAATATAAAATAGATAGATTGCAACACTTGTCAAGATTTGATTCCCTTGCATTATTTTGATCTGCATCAGCAGGATGAGCCCCTGGTTTAGGTGGGGTTAAGTAATAAAAAGAGAAGAGAAATATGCCCTTTTATTACATTTCTATCCCACCTTCCCTCCAAGGAGCTCAGGTTGGTTGGCATTGTTCTCCCCCTGTGAGGAAGGTTAGGTTGAGAGGCAGTGACTGGCCCAAGGTCTCTCAACCAGCTTCATGGCTGAGTGAGGATTTGAACCCTGGTCTCCCAGGTTGTAGTCCAACACTCTAACCACTGCTCCGCATTACCTGGGGAATCAGGGAAGAGTATGTAGTGGAGTGTAAGAAGCCTAACAAAGTCCTGGTTTACCCCATGATTAAAACTTTGATGCTTTCCTTGAAATATCAAATGTCAAATTCTTTCCCCCAAAAAACCCCCCAAACCCTCTCTCCTTTGGTGGTGCCCATGCTTTTCTTGAGCCTTGAGCGTCCTAGGAAGGCACAGATCTCCAAGCTACTGTTGTCTGGACCAGATGGAGTAAAGTCACTACTTTGGAAGAACTACAGCAGAATTTGAGCCTTCTGGCAAAATAGAAGAGGCAGCTGCCTGGTGCTCCACTGCCCAATTTAGTGCAGAAAAACTGGAAGCAGTTTTTTTTTTGGGGGGGGGGGGTCATCTTTCTCAGGTCTACCTGGAGAACCTGGGAATGTTTTTCATGTGCCTTCCCACTGAGCTCTCTCCCCTCCCCTGTCACAAGGGTCACTCTAAGCATAACAAAACTCTGCATGTTGGAAGCTATGCACCAGCCGCACACTGATCATTACATGTGGATGTCTTCTGTGTGTATGTGCATGCCTCAGTCCACCAGGTGGAAATGCACATATGAAGAAGAGCTGTCTATGCGCATAGGTAGCTGCTGTTGGCAGGAGAGTCCTACTCTTGTGTAGGACCCTGACAGAGACACATGCCCGATTGGCATGTTGTCTCCCTCCTGGTCGATCGTTTGGAAGCTTCAAAAGCTTGATCCAACCCAAACATCACAGCGACCGATACCAAGAAGCACCAGCACACTTAGGGATCCGCAGACTCTTCGCAGCATGCATAACAGACCTCAGCAACTCAGCGTTTTGGCTAATCTACTTTATTTACATATAAACACACACGGAGCACTGCAACATGGATCCCTCTCTCTCTCTCTAGCACCAGACAGCAAAGAGAAAGAACCAAGGACAATAGTCCCACTTCACGGAACACAGGAAGACAAACATCCTGTCTCGGTCACGTCCCGCTCTGTGGAATGAAAACATACACCGTCATGTGATAGACAACAATCTCATGACTGCAGACACAGGGAACGAATCTCCAACAGCTGCCTCCTACTGAGTCATGCCATGGATCTGTCAAGCTCAGTGTGGCCTGTACACTGGCAGGCTCTCTGGGGTATCAGGCAAGGCTCTTTCCCAGCCATACCTGGAGATACTCTGTCAGTGGGCTATGGCCTTTCCCAGGGCTCAAACCCATGATGCAAGTGGGCAACCTCCACTGTCTTCAGTGACATTACCTGCTTGGCTCAGTAAGCTCTTTCTATAGAACCATAGAATTTTACAAAAGGGGCCCCAGGGGTGAAGAACCTTACATTTGTCCCCTGAGCATCCCCTCAGTACCTTCATCCAAGTTGTTTGTAAAGGCATTGAGCAACCATGGGCCCAGGACAGAACTCTGCAGCACCCCTACATTTCTCCAGGATGATGAGAAACCATTGGTGAGCTCTCTTTAGGCTCAGTTAGTCAAACAGCTACAAATCCACCTAACAGTTTCCTTGGGCCCATGGTAGCTCCAGCCCCTGCAATAAAATATTTGAGGGGCATTGCCATTCAAATGGTTTGCATGCACTGTGTCATGTGATTGATTTATAGGGGCAGCGCTTACCTGGGCCCCCGCCATATTTCATTCAAGTTGGCACCCATGGTCTGCCTATTGGGTAATCCTACCCTGGCTCCACCCATGTGTTTGTACTGTACCAACTTCCCTGCCATCTTGCTCCTCCCCTTCCTGAAAAGCTACATCTCACCTGCTGAGAAGCTAGCGCTCCATCTTCAGCCCATCCCACCAGCAGCTTCTAATGGTGCCTTCTTGAGTCCATGCCTCCTCAGTATACCTCACTGTGCGAGAAGTTAGGTTACAGCGAACCAGGCAGAGGGCCTTCCCGGTAGTGGCGCCCGCCCTGTGGAACGCCCTCCCGTCAGATGTCCAGGAAATAAACAACTATCTGGCTCTTAGAAGCCACCCAGAGTGGCTGGGGAGACCCAGCCAGATGGGCGGGGTACAAATAAATTATTATTATTATTATTATTATTATTATTATTATTATTATTATTATTATTATTATTATTAGACATCTGAAGGCAGCCCTGTTTAGGGATGTTTTTAATGACTGATGTTGTATTGTGTTTTTAATATTCAGTTGCGATCCACCTAGAGTGGCTGGGGAAACCCAGCCAGATGGGTGGGGTATAAATAATAAATTATTATTATACATTATTATTATTATTCTGTATCCCACCTGATATGTTTGCTGGCGGACTGCTTGTTTCCACAACCAGTGTGGTGTAGTGGTTAAGAGCGGTAGACTCGTAATCTGGTGAACCGGGTTCACGTCTCCTCTCCTCCACATGCAGCTGCTCGGTGACCTTGGGCTAGTCACACTTCTCTGAAGTCTCTCGGCCCCACTCACCTCACAGAGTGTTTGTTGTGGGGGAGGAAGGGAAAGGAGATTGTTAGCCACTTTGAGACTCCTTTGGGTAGTGATAAAGCGGGATATCAAATCCAAATTCTTCTTCTTCTTCTTCCTCTTCTTCTTCCCCTTCCCCAGCTGGAACATCAGAATGCCCTGGTCTGCCCCTGATATCCAGTGACAATGGACTAACATTTTATAATGCCAGAACTCCCCTCTCTCTTTTACTGGTCCCTGCTCCAGTGCCTTCAGACAAAGACATTAGCAGATAATGCCTACTTGATTTTGGCAGTGCATCAAGCTGGCATGAAAGGACAAGAGCAGGCGAAATAGATTTTTCTAGTTGCTTGGCATCTCTACAACTCATTAACTAAGCTAAGTGTATGTTATTTCGACCAGGGATGGCCAGGTGTGCTTCCTACACGCATAACAGAAATTCGCTATGGAAATACTCAGGAGTAGCAGGATCGAGTTAAGCGAAATCAGCTTCCCTTGATTCCCAGCTCATGCAGGTGTAAAACTTCTGTAGCCTTCAAGACAAATGAAGCACTGTCTCTGATGTCCAAAGTATGGGGCGACCCCACACACTTTGACCCTAGACCTTAGATGCACCCATAAGGGGTAGACATCCTACATTCAGGGTGGGGAGAGACTGCTACCATCTCCAAGTTCCTTTTCCTTCTTTATCTGGTTGGCATCCCTCGGTTTTGGGAGTCAATTGAAGGATGTGCTTTCGGGGATGAATTCCTCCCATCACCCATGATGTATGAATGACATCATACTTCAGGAGAAGCTCCCTGCAAAAAGGAGCAAACACCTGCAGGATACACACACAAAGAGAGATTCTAGGCTCATCCACACTTAACTTTTGCTCCATTGCTTTCCCTAGGAAAACTTGTTCTTTCATGCTGAATCGGAACAAATGGCACTTCGGGTTTTCTGTGGATTGGTGTCTGCTCCAATTTGGCAGTAAAGAGCAGGTTTTCATGGGGAAAGCACTGGGGCGAGGGAAACAGTTCTTGGAAATGGAGCTTTAAAGTGCATTCCTGTGCCTAGAAACACAGCACAAAAGTAAGTCTGGATGAGCCCTTTGTCAGGTGTTAAGATCAGCAGAGGAGACCCTTTTAGTACTTCCACACACACACCCCAGTGCCACCCTGCAGTTTGCAGCAAGCGGTCTTGAAATTTCCCCCCTCCTCCCACCAAATAATAACCATGCAAAGCCAAGAAATGTTTCATGATGCTAAAGCACACACCCCCTGTCCTATTTTGAATGCACTCAGCTTGGAGTTGTGTCACAAAACTCTGTGTAAGCCGATGTGTCAAGTAACAAGCAGGTCGGCTATGACTTCTGTTATCGACAGGCTGCATCTCCAAGAAGGATGTGGAGAGCAATTGGCAAGGCAGAGAAAGGAGCATTGCAGGGTGGGGGGACCAGTAATGGTGACAGGCTGAGCGGAGAAGATGAACAATGCTAACTGATAGCTATTTCTGTACTTCTTGGCCACTTCCTGATCTGAAATACACCACCAGCTTTTTTGATATTCATTGCATGCAAATTTATGCAGCAGAGTCACTGCTGCAGAGGCTACTTGTTTTGTGGCACTTGTCTGTTCTGACTTGCGCTGATACACGAGGTTGCAAATGGGTCGTGGAAAAGAAGGGGCTGGGTGCAAGATGCAAGATGCAACTAGCTGGGATCTGCAAGAGGTTCCCCCAGATTCAAAGAAGAAGAAGAAGAAGAAGAAGAAGAAGAAGAAGAAGAAGAAGAAGAAGAAGAAGAAGAAGAAGAGTTTGGATTTGATATCCCGCTTTTCACTACCCAAAGGAGTCTCAAAGCAGCTAACATTCTCCTTTCCCTTCCTCCCCCACAACAAACACTCTGTGAGGTGAGTAGGGCTGAGAAGTGTGACTAGCCCAAGGTCACCCAGCAGCTGCATGTGGAGGAGCGGAGACGCGAACCCGGTTCCCCAGATTATGAGTCTACCGCTCTTAACCACTACACCACACTGGCTCTCCAGAGCTTCCAGGCCCAAAGGAGAAGGACGAGGGATGAAAATTTGCTTCATTTTTTTATTTTAATGCAAAACTACCTAATGCACCTTTCCCAAAGGAAGACACAAACTTGAAGCAAACAGAACCTCTAAAGCAGAGTTTTACTTGCACAGCCCTTTGGGTCAGCGTTTAATTCTGCTGGGTCGCCAGGTCACATGACAGAGCAGAAAGAGGTTTTGAACGGGTGTACGGCACTCCTTGTCACGTCCTGCTCCTGGCCTGCCCCTGAAACAACCATTTTTATGGGGGGGGGGATTAGGCCGGCATAAATCCTGCCAGCTTAAATTCTGCTTGGAACAGCTGAAGATAAACCTGTTCCACACTCATGCCCTCCAACATTCCTCTGATGAAAATCAGGACAGGTGTATTTTAGCGCTGTGTTGCTGCTTGAGTGAGCTGCAAGAGCCAGCTCCTCCTCCTCCCTGAGCTTTGCAGCACTGGAGCGAGGAAGCGGGACATTCCGGGATCAAATCAGAAGCTGGGATGGCTTCTGCAATTCTGGGAATGTCCTGGGAAAATAAGAACATTTGGGGAGTACCGGTATATGAACTCCCTTTTCTCAGCAGATCTTGGATCTGGACTGTGCTGTCAATCTGTCAGACTGATTTACTGAATGAAGAAGAGGTAGGAAAGAAATCAAAGCGGCTAACAATATGAATATTTTGGATATATTTTTCATTTCCGCAATAAAGCTCTTAGATCAGCTGGAGCAAATTGCATTGTGCTTCGTAGTTATGTGGATGGATGGATTATACCATATTGCTAGTTGGACGTGGATTAATTCTGACAATATTGAATGATACTGTGCATTGTTGTTTTTCACTTTTAAATGTCTTCAATTGTTTCTGGGCACCTGTCATATCTCGACCCAACGGCTATTCCACAGAACAGAGGCTAAAAGCCCTGCTCTGAGCTACTGCAAAGAGGATTTCTGGCACCTTTGTTTCACACTACAGGTGCTCAGAACAGCAGAAAGTCCCAAAATCCTGCCATCCCCGCAATCAGGGCTTTTTTTTTTTCAGCGGGAACCTGCCGGCACACAATTCCAGCACCTCTCAGGTTGGTGCCATAGCCATTCTAAGAGAACGAGGGAGGCATTCGTGGTGAGTCCGGGCACCTCTTTTTCTAGACAAGTAGCACCGCCCGCAACCAGCAACCAAAAGCCTCAAAGGGAGAGCACTTGCGTAACAGAACAGGATTGTTCGCAACAGTGCACTTCTAATGATCTGCCTATTTCCAAGGTGCTTTGGGAAAGAATGAAGGCATGAGGAACAGCTGCCTGCAAGGACAATGATTGCAGAAGTGGAATCGTTGCCTGCTGCAGAGTCCAACAAGCTTAGATCGCAGTAAGCGATTTCTCTTTCGCACGCCGAGAAAGCCAATGTAAAATGTACTTTTAACTAGAATTGCTGCAGCTCAAGTTCAAGGTGAATTCGGAGCAGGTCCAGAGTCAGTGGGGACCTGCCAAGGCCCACGATCAAGTAGGGGGTCCAGAGCAAGTGCCAAGGCTCAGCACCACTGGGTATCTGCTGAGGGCCCAAACCCCAGCAAAGCCTACACTGACTGGCAGCAGAGTTCCAGGGTCCCGGGAGGAAATCCTTCCTGGCCTGCCTGCAGATACTGGAGACTGATCCCATTACCTTTTGCATGGAGCTTCAAGAAGAACTTTCTGACAGTAAGAGCTGTTCAACAGTGGAACAGACTCCCTAGGGAGGTGGTAGTCTCTCCCTCCTTGGTGGTTTTTAAGCAGAGGATGGCCACCTGTCATGGATGCTTCAGCTGAGATTCCCGCATTACAGGGGGTTGGACTAGATGACCCTTGGTGGTCCCTTCCAACTCTACGATTCTATAATTCTATGAAAGCAGACGCTCTGCTGCTGAGCTACATATTTTGTCGATCTCGTTGGAGACAACTGGTGTGGAAAGCGGTCTACAAATGATGAGAAATTAACAAGGAGAATAAAAATGGACAGCCTAACTCAATGTGACTTCATGTTGACATTTATCTTTTTTTATCCTCACCCCCCCATTCCATATCTCTCTGATCTCCACCATCAAGCTTCAGGGCTGAATTTTTGCTGGTGGGGTTTCTTCTCTTTTGATGGCACAGTATAAGTAATAAGCCATATTAGCAACTGAATATTGCTTGTGGCCTTTAAGGAATAAATATTTCATTCCAAATGAAAGGCATTTCTTGCCCTGTGGGATGAACACAGCTAATAATTGGGCACATTGCGCATTTGCGTGTTGAGCTGACGAACATTCTTTTACGGGCTTGTGTCTGGCTTTTCTTCCGCGGAGGCAAAGATGTCACCACAGCACAGCCTTCCTCGTCATAATTTAGCATCCGTTGCTGAGATGTTTAATCAAGGGAATCATGAGGGGAGAATTAATCTCCAATAGGTCATCTACCCCCCCCCCAAGCTGGTCTTGCAGAAGAGCAAACCAATCAGCTCCTCGGCCACCGGAGTCACTTCAAGGAAAAGGTCAGGGCGTAAAGGCAGCGCCTGCACGATGACAGCCAGCCGCAATCCCGTTTGAGGCATGCAATTAAAGAATCCTGCACTCCTGTAATAGCCTCTTGATAAAGAGCGTTATTAATCATCATTATTATTATCACCCATTCAGAGCTTTTGCAGGTGAAAAATATTTGCAGCAACACATTCCATTTCCTCCTGAAAGAGCTTGCAGTAGCAATGTGAGCTTTTTTTTTTTTTACTCTGGCGAGACAGCGGGCAGGTAGGGTCTCACCCTGAGTACCAGGTGGAGCTGGTAGACAGCTGCCCTGGACACAGAATTGACCTGCGCCTCCACGGACAGCTGTGAGTCCAAAATGACTCCCAGGCTGCGCACCTGGTCCTTCAGGGGCACAGTTACCCCATTCAGGACCAGGAAGTCCTCCACACACACACCCTCTTTGTCCCCCCCCCAAAAAAAACCAGTACTTCTGTAGACCCATTAATTGCCATGAAGCTAGGTCCATTAATTTCATTAGGCCTACCCTGAGTAAAATAATCCTATAGAGATTGGTCCGTATAGTTAAAGCTATGGTTTTCCCAGTAGTAATGTACGGAAGTGAGAGCTGGACCATAAAGAAGGCTGATCGCTGAAGAATTGATGCTTTTGAATTGTGGTGCTGGAGGAGACTCTTGAGAGTCCCATGGACTGCAAGAAGATCAAACCTATCCATTCTCAAAGAAATCAGCCCTGAGTGCTCACTAGAAGGACAGATCCTGAAGTTGAGGCTCCAGTACTTTGGCCACCTCATGAGAAGGGAAGACTCCCTGGAAAAAGACCCTGATGTTGGGAAAGATGGAGGGCACAAGGAGAAGGGGACGACAGAGGATGAGATGGTTGGACAGTGTTCTCGAAGCTACTAACATGAGTTTGGCCAAACTGCGGGAGGTAGTGAAGGATAGGCGTGCCTGGCGTGCTCTGGTCCATGGGGTCACGAAGAGTCGGACACGACTGAACGACTGAACAACAACAACAACAACAACAACAACAACAACAACAACAACAACAACAACATAGAGATTGTGCCTTCTCTTGAATGGGAATGAATCTATGGGCATAGTGAGCCTTCTGGGGCTGGAAATGGGAAGTGGGGCTATTGTCACCTGCCCAGAAGGAACAGGGAAGAGTATAAGGAAAAGGAGCGGGGGGGGGGGGAGAGGCTAAATTAATTATCCACACTCCCCCTCCAACCCACTGCCTTTCCAACATCTTCATAAGCTTTTTCTCACACCTGCTCTCCTGAGGTTGAGAACGCAATAATCTGATGGATGTTCAGATGTCCCTGCCAGATGGGTGCCCATCTCCACCCGCCCTGCTTCCTTGCTTCCCCTCGTGCAAACATCTTGCTGGTTTGCAGAAGCAGCCACGGTTATTAGACAATCAAACAATTTATTACAGAGACCCAGCTGGTACCAAAGCAGGACTTGACAGCAGCGCTCAACCTCAATTGATTCCTGGTTCTGCCCCCTTTGCAGGGCAGTAAATCAAGCTGGCCATTTGCACATGTCTTGCCTACAATTTTGTCTTTATTTTTTTTTCCTTCTCCTTTGAGGAAAAAAATAAATAAATCTGCAGCTGCAGGTTAAAAAACAAAGCAAAACACATGTCTAGACCAGCAGAGCGAGAGTCGCAAGGAATGGAACGAAATCTTCCAATACTCACTCCCGCTAAATGAGCTAGAGTTTGGGGGTAGCTTTGGATCCACCACTGTCAATGGCAGCACAGCTGAGACCATCCTACTGCCTGAAATCCTATAACTGTTTCTAAATAAAAAAGCAATACAAGCTTAATTTTAATCCTAAATATTTTAAAGAAAAAACTTAACCTAAAATCTAGATCTACACCGGAAACCTATAACAACTTCCCTAGGGTATATTAAATACAACAATTATTATTATTCAAATATAATTTTAATTTCTTCCAATCTTCTTCCACCGTCTCTTCATCCCGCTCGTGGAGTCTTCCAGTCAGTTCGGCAAGTTCCATAAAGTCCATCATCTTCATTTGCCATTCATCTACAGTAGGAATATCTTGAGTCTTCCAATTCTTGGCTAATAGTAACCTCGCAGCTGTTGTGGCATGTTGTTGTTCAGTCATTCAGTTGTGTCCGACTCTTCGTGACCCCATGGACCAGAGCACGCCAGGCACCCCTATCCTCCACTGCCTCCCACAGTTTGGCCAAACTCATGCTAGTCGCTAGTTGTGGCTTACAGAAAGATAAATAAAGAAAATATAAGCAATCCAAACCTCCCCTTACACAAGACCCAAAATGGGGTGTTCAGAGGGCAGAGAGGGAGCAAGGCTGAGCTGGCCTGGGATCTGCTTGAACCCGAGCTGGTCTCACAGTCATTGTGTGGTTATATCAGGCTGGATCCAGACCTGGTCATCCTTTCCCCCAGCAATGCTCTGCAAGGCCCCACTGGCAGGGATAGGAGTTAGGATTGTCCCCATGGCCCCATGCAAATCACCCCACCTTTGTCTAAACCAGACTTTACTTTTATTTATTTTATTTGGGATAATTTGTCACCTGATAGCATCCATCTGTCTCTAGAGACAATGGAGTGTGCCTGTGGGGGTGAAGTCAAACTGCTGTGTTAGCAACACTGAAGTGACCTCTTTAAGGCTCAGGCCTGGGCTGTGTGTATGGAGCTGCTGGGCTGGACAGACAACAAGACCCCTCCCCTCTTGACCTCACTGATGTGGTCCAAAGGAAGCAGAGCAATATGTTTGGCACCAGCTTGGCTGTAGGAGTTGCCAGAAGGAGGCATACAAGGCTCCACCCAACCGACTTAGGGACTCCACTCCAGATTTATGTAGGGTTTACTCTGCAAAGCAGCGGTGGTTTAGGATCAGAGTTTTCCTTCTCCTTGTCTGGCCCCCTTCCCAGGTGGGTGAGCCCCATCCACCCCTCACTTCCCTCTACAGAATGTGCAGGAGCCACCTTCTTGACTGTTAGACCCACTTTTGGGACTCAGCTACATTAGTAAAGAAAAGGCGTTTTATTTGCCTTATAACACTGTGACACCAGATGGCGCTATGGAGTCCCATCTTTCGCCAATGTGATTTCCCACTATGAGATTTACAACACGTTTTCCTGAAACGCTTTTTCGATGTGTGTAGATCCAGCCTTGGTCTTATCTGCTTAATCGGCCAGAGCCTGTCTTTTCATGCGGTCCCTACCTCGCTGAGGGTTTGAGACCCATCAGTGACCTTCACACGGTTTACCAGCCAGTCGGAGCTATTCCTGGGGTGTGGCCACTGTTGCTGTCAAAAACTCCTTAGTGGGTATATCTAAAGTGTTTCAGACTACAACTATGGGGAAAGGCTGTAGCTATGTGGCAGAGCATCCACATTCCATGCAGAAGATCCCAGGTTCTACTCAGTAGAAGGCAGCTTCCTATGTTGCTTCAACACCTTTCATCCTTCTTGGTTGGCCACGCTGACTGCAGCTGATGGAAATGGTAGCTTCACATCTGGGTTTTTCTTGACTGTGGAAATTTGGCTCCTCAGACTGCGTGCTCATGTTGCTAGGGAGAGAATAGATTTTATGGATTGTTTGTTTTCGGTTTTAATTGAAATGATCTGAACTACGGAAGCTAGACAGAAACCCTTGCTTGTTGTACCTCCTAAATGGGAACAAAATAATTCAGTAAGAAATCATTTGGATTTTATTTCTTAGGAAGCTTGTAATATACATTAATTATGATGTCTGGGCCCTTACCAATATCCAGAGAGGATTGAGTAATGGATAAAATGTGTCTGCTGCTTATGACACCAGAGCCAATTATATTTAAATGCTGGCATCTTGCTCAGTTTTAATGACCAACATGCCTCTGTTCATTGGTACTATTTGTTTTCATCTATAAATCAAGCTCCCAATAACTGTAAGGAAACAAAATATCAATCGCATTTTCATTTTCTTTCTTTTTTTAATGGACTAGTTGTCATTTCGAATTTTGCAAACTGGCGATTTTTCACCTGGAATCGAAGGAAGAGTGAAATGTTTTTCAGTCAGCTGGTAAAACTTGCCAATTCCACTCCAGGGTTTGTTTGTCATTTCTTACAATGTATAAATGGCAGAATTCAACCATTTGCCAGCCCATCAAGAATTCAAAATACAGTTGTACCTTGGTTTTCAAATAGAATGCATTCTGGAAGTCCATGTGACTTCCAAAATGTTCGGCTTCTGAGGCAAAGATCGCAAACCAGAACACCTACTTCCGTGTTTGCAACGTTCGAGCTCTGAGTTGTTCATGAACTAAACTGTTCAAAAACCAATATATGACTGTACTAGCATTTCATCATCTGCCCCTCCCATTTTTTAAGGCTTCAAAATTATCAAGCACCAATTTATTAATTAAAATATTTCCATGTTGTTGTTGTTTAGTCATATAGTCGGGTCCGACTCTTCGTGACCCCATGGACCAGAGCACGCCAGGCACTCCTGTCTTCCACTGCCTCCCGCAGTTTGGTCAAACTCAAGTTGGTAGCTTCAAGAACGCTGTCCAACCATCTTGTCCTCTGTCATCCCCTTCTCCTTGTGCCCTCAGTCTTTCCCAATATCAGGGTCTTTTCCAGGGAGTCTTCTCTTCTCATGAGGTGGCCGAAGAATTGGAGCCTCAGTTTCAGGATCTATCCTTCCAGTGAGCACTCAGGGCTGATTTCCTGAAGAATGGATGGGTTTGATCTTCTTGGAATCCATAGGACTCTCAAGAGTCTCCTCCAGCACCTGGAGCAGGAACTGGAAAGCCACTCCAGTATCCCTGCCAAGAAAAATCCATGGACACCAGTGTGGTGTAGTGGTTAAGAGCAGTGGATTTGTAATCTGGTGAACTGGGTTCGATTCCCCGCTCCTCCACATGCAGCTGCTGGGTGACCTTGGGCTAGTCACACTTCTTTGAAGTCTCTCAACCCCACTCACCTCACAGAGTGTTTGTTGTGGGGGAGGAAGGAAACGGAGATTGTTAGCCACTTTGAGACTCCGTCGGGTAGTGATAAAGCAGGATATCAGATCCAAACTCTTCTTCTTCTTCTTCTTCTTCTTCTTCTTCTTCTTCTTCTATACCAGCTTTCATAAATGGTAATGAGGCAGTATACCATCCCAATCCCCAAAATGCAATAAAATTGCAATCCTTAATAAAATGTTAGCCACTAGTTCTGGCCATGAGGTTTTTGTGAAAACTTTTAAATTTTTCACTTGCAGTTCTCTTTGGCAGGGCAGTGAGCAATTTCTCCTAGTAAATGAGCTTCCACAGAATACTTAAGAATGCAGGGAGGAGCTTTTGTGGCAGCAGTTGTGAAGCAACATCCCCAAAAAGACCTGCCCAAAAAGACCTTCCTGGTGCCAACATTGCAATAAATCTGGTGACAGGCCTAGTCATGCTAACTTACCTAGGGATTATAAATGGCTGTGAATTGGATGTTCTTTATCTGATGTTTCGGCTGCTGTTTTTGTTGTTTTGTTTTTGTGTTTTTGATGTCCCTGGCTATGTGCTGCCCTGAAATCCTAAAACAGGGGTGGGGGACCCAGGTGGCCATCCAGACATTGTTGGCCTCCAACTCTCCTCAGCCCCCACCAGCATGGCTGATGTTGAGTTGATGGGTGTTGTAGTTTGAGAGCAACTGCAGGACTGTGGCTTCCCTATCCCTGTGCCAAAATGGAAAGATGCAATGGAAATGAATATCATAAATAAACCAGCAGGTTCTGTGTTTCTTTTTTACAGTTAAACATAGAATGTCAATCATCCCAATGCCTGGTTGAAGAGAAAAGTTTTCACCTGGCACCTAAGATCTCTTCTCTTTGGCGATCACTCGTAGCCGAGTAATATTGTGTTATGTACTGAGTTGAATAGGATCCAAAATGCAGCAGTCTGATTGGTCCTAGAACAATAGGATTCAGAATGCAGCAGTCTGATTGGTCCTAGAACAATAGGATCCAGAATGCAGCAGTCAGTCTGATTGGTCCGCAGGAGCCACCCAATCCAGCTCCAGGTAGAAGTGAATCCGCAACCCGATTGGCATACAGGAGTTTCCTGGAATTAGCCAATCACGTTGGGCCCATTGTTTAAATAGTGTATATAAAGCAGACATTTTGGGGGAACTGCATTCCTTACTACTATGAGCTGAATAAAGAGCATGAAATTCACACTTGACTCCGAGTATATTTCAGATTGTCTTCCATAAACATGGTTTTAACAATGAGTCCGTAAGTGGCTGTGGAGGACAATTCTGGATCCACACGTCCTTCCACATTGGTTTCCGGATGGGAGTTGATCACGGTGTCCATTTGCCAAGCGTGCCTTCCTCTTAGCACGTTTCTCCCTTTCGTCTTGAGTTCAAGTGTCTTCAAAGCTCATGACACCTTTGGTAAAAGCTGTTCTCCAATTGGAGCGCTTGCAGGCCAGTGTTTCTCAATTGTCGGTGTTTATACTACATTTTTTTTAAGATTTGCCTTGAGAGTCTTTAATCCTCTTTTGTTGACCACAAGCATTATGCTTTCCATTTTTAAGTTCAAAATAGCATAGTTGGAAGACGATCATCAGGCATCCGAACAACATGACCAGTCCAACGAAGTTGATGTTGAAGAATCATTGCTTCCACACTGCTTCAACGAAGGCACCGGGCGAGCTTCTTTAAGGAGAGCCAATCAGCTTGGGGTGGGGGGGAGGGACAAGAGCACCCCCAGAACAGAGTGTGGGGTGAAGAGAGGGACAAAGCCCCATTCCTTGCAGTGAGAGAACGGTCATATCAGTGTGCCTTTGCATTCCACTTCTTGTCTTCATAGCATTTCTGACAGGGATTCCTTAGCTGTGATTCCTACATTGCAGGGGGTTGGACTAGATGACCCATGAGTTCCCTTCCAACTCGACAATTCTGTGGTTCTGTGACTAGGCTCCCTGGCCACTTGGTGGTATGATTTGACACTTCCTTGCTTTTCTAAATGCATTATTCAAGCTCTCTCATTGATCAAATCATTTGACTTTCTTTCTTTCTTTCTTTCTTTCTTTCTTTCTTTCTTTCTTTCTTTCTTTCTTTCTTTCTTTCTTTCTTTCTTTCTTTCTTTCTTTCTCTCTCTCTCTCTCTCTCTCTCTCTCTCTCTCTCCCCGGGCCAGAAAGAGATGGTTTTGTGCAGACGCAGCATTCCATTTAACACCCCTATAAACTGAAATCAATTACATGCCTGAGTGGGATGTCTATGAAGACAAGAAGTGGAATACAAAACTGGTTTCGCTAGCACTTTAGGGCCTTTGATGGGCTGCAAAGGTACAGGGAGGGATCTGGGAGCCTGTGAATCCCTGCCCCCTGATGAGAAAGGTGGTAGCTCACCTGGGGAACATCTGCTTTGCATGCAGAAGGCCCCAGGTTCAATCCCTGGCATCTCCAGGTAGGGCTGGGATTATCCCCACATCTGAAATCCCGGTGTAGACATTGCTGAGTTACACGGACCTCTGGTCTGACTCTGTATAAGGCAGTTCACTCTGTTCCAGAGATAGGCCAGGTACACAGAAACATCAGGTGAGGTGGTAAAATTGGGATGACTGAATACTATCGAAAGGTGATCTAGCCTAGCCTGTCTCTGTATGCTAAGCTTAGAATATGTAATGACTTTGTTTCTTCTTCATGCGAGAGTGGTGCAGGCCTGGAAAGAGGTTCAGCTTTGCAAGATCAGAAGAACAAGATTCAAGTCCTCATTGTGGCAGAGAGAACACCGTTTCCTGCAAAGTTCATTTCCATTGGGACACACACTATATAGGCAAATATGCATCCTCTACCCATCCATCTGCTGCAACCATTGCTTCATCATCTCTCATCCAGCCACAGTCCTTTAAAACCCTTACTCAACCCCTTTTTACTGCATGTGTCAGAACCTTCCTTGTACCTTATATGGAGTCAGTCATTGATTTCCTCTTTAACTTGTACTTACCAGCCTTGTGGTAAAGTCACATTCCTCCATACATCACACAGGCCACAATAATTATGGGCCTGACAGTAACCCCGCCTCAATTATTCAAAGCAGGTTGTATACTGCTTAGAGATTCTTTTGTTCCTGCTTCGCCCTGAAAATGGCGCACGTATGCGCGATCATGCACAACTCGAACACACACGAATGGAGAGTTGCTTGTTGTCTGCCTCAGGAGGTTGCGGACTCTCTTTCCTTGGAGGTTTTCCAGCAGAGGTTGGATGGCCATCTGTCATGGATGCTTTGACTGAGATTCTTGCATTGCAGGGGGTTGGACTAGAAGACACTCGGGGGTCCCTTCCAGCCCTTCAAGTCTATGATTACAGGATAGAGTCTGCAAGAGCATTTCCATTAAGACACACAATATACAGGCAAAATATTCCCTTCCAGTAGCCCCTTAGAGACCAACTAAGTTTGTTATTGGTATGAGCTTTCGTGTGCATGCACACGAAAGCTCACACCAATAACAAACTTAGTTGGTCTCTAAGGTGCTACTGGAAGGGGGGAAAAATTATTTTGTTTCGACTACAGCAGACCAACATGGCTACCTACCTGTAACTAGAACTATACAGGCAAATATACATCATCTCACCCAATCACCTTCTGCCATCCCATCACCTCTCATCCAACCTAGTTTTACTCTGTGTATTAGAGCCCTCCTCCTACCTTATATAAGGGACACAGGTGGCGCTGTGGTGTAAACCACTGAGCCTTGGGCTTGCCGATCAGAAGGTTGGAGGTTTGAATCCCCGCGACGGGGTGAGCTACTGTTGTTCGGTCCCAGCTCCTGCCCACCTAGCAGTTCGAAAGCACGCCCAAAAGTGCAAGTAGATAAATAGGTACCACTCCGGCAAGAAGGTAAGTGGCGTTTCCGTGCGCTGCTCTGGTTTCCCCAGAAGTGGCTTAGTCATGCTGGCCACATGACCCGGAAAAACTATCTGTGGACAAATGTTGGCTCCCTTGGTCAGTAAAGTGAGATGAGCGCCGTAACTCCAGAGTCGTTCGCTACTGGACTTAACTGTCAGGGGTCCCTTTACCATTACCTTTACTTATAGCTTATATGGAGCTGTTTTTCACTTTAACATTCAGCTGTTTGGTTCCCCCATAACAACTCCATATAACAGTTTTGTGGTCAGGTCACATACATAACACTGGCCTTGCTGCTAGTGAAATTCCATGTCACCTTGTAGCTCTCCCACAGGTGTGAAGCTTGGGTACATCATAACCAGAGGAGGAATAGCTGGCTTCATTTGTGTATCATTAATCCTGGACACAACAATTATCTACCATTCATCCCTTTGTTCCTTCCTCATTGTTCTGGTACTCTAGAGTTTGTTTGAGAGAGAGGAAAAATTTCCTGGCAATGTCTTGCTGCTGGCAAAATTACCTACAGACCCCTCCAAACTCTCACAATCTCCATCAGCCTTGATTGTTGTTGTTGTTTAGTCGTTTAGTCGTGTCCGACTCTTCGTGACCCCATGGACCAGAGCACGCCAGGCACTCCTGTCTTCCACTGCCTCCCGCAGTTTGGTCAGACTCACGTTGGTAGCTTCGAGAACATTGTCCAACCATCTTGTCCTCTGTCGTCCCCTTCTCCTTGTGCCCTCCATCTTTCCCAACATCAAGGTCTTTTCCAGGGAGTCTTCTCTTCTCATGAGGTGGCCAAAGTACTGGAGCCTCAGCTCCTGGATCTGTCCTTCCAGCAAGCCCTTGGGGCTGATTTCCTTCAGAATGGGTAGGTTTGACCTTCTTGCAGTCCATGAGACTCTCAAGAGTCTCCTCCAGCACCATAATTCAAAAGCATCAATTCTTCGGCGATCAGCCTTCTTTATGGTCCAGCTTCCACTTCCATACATCATTATTTTGATTGTTAGGAGAAGCAAAACTCTCTCCTGGCAGGCACTGCCTATTCATACAGAAGAAGACAGAGACAGGGGAACAATAGCTGATCAAATAGTTGAAACAATGGGGACACAGAAAACTCCAATCAGCTGTTTTTTTAAAAAAAACAAAACTATTTTTACATATCAGGTCATAGCTATGAGTCACACTGAGACTGACTGGAAGCTATGAATCTTTCTTTGGCAGCACTGAAAAATATCTCCCTTAATGAGTGAGTTTTCAGAAGAAGTGGAATTATGCCTTTAAAATGGTCTCAGTTGCCCTTATTCTCAGTTTTTTTCTTTTACCTTGGTGGCATTGTGATATAACCAAATATGTTCCACCTACAGTGTACCAATTTTCTGAATACAAATTTGAAGAATCAAATGCAGGGAGAGTGCTGTTATCCTCAGGTCCTGCTTAGAATAACAGAATCACAGAAATGTAGTCGGAAGGGACTATAATAATAATATTTATATTTATATTAATATTATTTATATTTATTTATACATACCCTGCCCATCTGGCTAGGTTTCCCCAGCCACTCTGGGCAGCTTCCAACAAAATATTAAAATACAATAGTATTCTTCCCTAAACAGGGCTGCCTTCAGATGTCTTCTAAAAGTCTAGTAGTTGTTTTTTCTCTTTGACATCTGGTGGGAGGGCGTTCCACAGGCCCATCTAGTCCACAGAAACATCAGATGATGAAGGAATCTTTTGCCCAAGGTGGGTCTCGAACCCACGACCCTGAGATTAAGAATCTCATGCTCTACCAACTGAGCTATCCCAGGAGGCTTGGTGGACACCTGGTTGACCACTCTAAGAGCAAGATGGGCCATTGCCTTGATCCAGCAAGGCTCTTCTTATCTTTCAGTTTATTTACTGATGAAGGTATGGCAAAGGAGGCAGTGTTGGCTACCAAACACGGATGGTTTTGAAAGAGGATTAGAAAAATACGTGGAGGACAAAGTTATCTACGACTGCTAGCCTCAGTGGCAATGTTCTACCTCCACTGCAATTTCCCTCCAAAATAATGCAATTTTTCATCTGTTATCTTTGATTAATATACAGGTGAAACTCGAAAAAAATTAGAATATCGTGGAAAAGTCCGTTTATGTAAGCAATTGTTTTCATTAGCTACTGGAGTTTAATATATGAGATAGACTCATGACATGCAAAGCAAGATATGTCAAGCCTTTGCCTGTTATAATTGTGATGATTATGGCGTACAGCTGATGAAAACCCCAAAGTTGAAATTGTTAATTTGGGGTTCTCATCAGCTGTACGTCATAATCATCACAATTATAACATATAAAGGCTTGACATACCTCACTTTGCATGTCATGAGTCTATCGTATTTTTCGCTCCATAAGATGCACTTTTTCCCTCCTGAAAAGTAAGGGGAAATATCTGTGCGTCTTATGGAGCGAATGGTGGTCCCTGGAGCTGAATTGCCCAGGGGCCAAAAGACGATCATGCTTTTTATTTTACAAAGAGAAAAGGGGGTGTTGAAAGGACCCCGCTCAGCAGCTGAGCAGCAAGAGATCGGGAGAGAGATAAGAGTCCCGGCTCCCTTTCAGCCCCGCCCTCCATTGTTGAATGTGCTGCAGAGGGAGGTTGTTTGTTTCCCCAGCAACATGTGACTGGCTGATTAGATTATCTGTCTGGAAACTGTAGAAAAGGCTCCTTTTCCTTTAGAAGGTGCAGAAATGTGAGTTGAACCCCATAAAAAGGGGGCTTTTCCTCTTTGCTTTTCCCCCTTTGCAAAAGGAGCTTTGCTTTTTCCCCTTTGCAAAAAAAGCTGCAAAACTTTTAGCTGATCCTCAAAAAACCAGGGTTTTCCCCTTTGCAAAAAAAAGCTGCAAAACGTTTAGCTGATCCTCCAAAAAAGGGCTTTTAGAGAAGGAAAACCAGAAAAGTATTTTTTTTTCTTGTTTCCTCCTCTAAAAACGAGGTGCGCCCTATGGAGTGAAAAATATGGTATCTCATATATTAGTTTCACCTTTTAAGTTGAATTAGTGAAAGAAATGAACCTTTCCACGATATTCTAATTTTTCAAGTTTCACCTGTATGTATTTCTGTACAGATCTTTCGGCTAGGGAACTGCAAACTTCAGAAATGTGGAAATTTCAAAGGGCAGCAGAATTGTGATTAGCATATGGTTGAGGGAAATGCACCGTGGGTACGTTTGCATTAACTACATCCTCAAAACACACACCCCTACTTCTGAGCAAACACACATGGGGTGGTGTGTTTACTTGTTTCTCAATATAGTTCCTGGCCCCAAGTCTCCAGGAAGAAGGTGGGCCTTGGAATCCAAATGAAAATCCACACCTGAACTTATATTTCCACCTGATGCCAACAGGCAGCTCTGCCACCGAGGGAGCAATTGCCAAATATAAAAACCAATCCAGCACACCTCCTGGTGTAGCAAATTAGGCTCCTGCCAAGGTAAGATTCATCTGTTTGCCTCCTGCGGTGGGAAGAGGAAGCCATATGATCTCTGGGTGGCTGTGCTGGTAAACATAACCAAGCAAACACCATTTCACACCTGTTAAATTCTGCACAGAGGCTGGCCTGCTGCTGTGAGCTGAGCTTTAAATGGACTTTTTTCTCTCCAGGTGTTTCACCTTTTCAGTGTGCTGGATTCTGATGGCTCTGCGCTCGAGGAGATCCGCTAATGGGCAGACGGTGTCCGTCCAATTAAATCCCTGCAGGAGACAGTCTGAAAGAGCCATCTCCACAACACTTAACCAGCTTCCTTGTCATAGAATGGCTCGCACCTGCACTGGAGAACTGCCAATGAAATCATAGGGCAAATTCGTCCATTTTGGTTTCAGTTTCTCCTTTTATACAAAACAAAATAAAAAATAAAACAAAATAAAAAATTCTTTCCAGTAGCACCTTAGAGACCAACTAAGTTTGTTCTTGGTATGAGCTTTCGTGTGCATGCACACTTCTTCAGATACGAGACCAACTATTATTATTTTGTTTTGACTATGGCAGACCAACACAGCTACCCACCTGTAACTAAAAAAAAAAAAATTCCTTCCAGTAGCACATTAGAGACTAACTAAGTTTGTTCTTTATACAGTCATCCGTTCTCTACCTTTCCAGATCAGTTTGCAATTTTCATTTTTTACAGCCCTCGTGAAGATCCACCAGCGTTTTAGCGTGAATTCTTCCTAGTATACACTTTGCATGCAATTTTGCCTAACGGGCATGTTTTGGGGAAGCCAATTGCCCTGGTATAATGCATTTTGGTGCCATTTTCATTTGTGTGTTTTCTTGGGCACATTTACCACAATATATTCTGTTTAGGGAAGTTTTTAGTGTTTGATGTTTTATTGTGTTTTTAATATCCTGTTGGAAGCTGCCCACCGTGGTTAGGAAGGCCTGGCCAGCTGGGCGGGGTATAAGTAATAAATTATTATTATTATTATTATTATTATTATTATTATTATTAGCAATTTGTGCATGATACATGGCTAGAGAACTGGGTTGCCAAATTAGGAAAAGTGTGAATGCTTGGGGGGGAGGGGAGGAGAGAGAGACAGCTCTGCTAGTCCAATATCTAGCTCAGTACAGTGGACGCTCGGGTTGCGAACAAGATCCGTGTGGGAGGCGTGTTCGCAACCCGCACCGCTGCATCTGTACATGCACGTGACGCAATTCAACGCTTCTGTGCATGCACAAAGCGCGATTTAGTTTTTCTGTGCATGCGTGAGCGCCGAAACCCGAAAGCATAGCTGTCAACTTTTCCCTTTTTTTTATTAAGGATTTTCTTGATTTACAGCAGTAATACAATGTCTCTCTCGTATTTTTCCATATAACATTTTTACAAATCGGTTGTTGTTGTTGAGAAGAATAGGGAGAGAAGGGGGAGAGAGGTGGGTGGGATGGGTGGGGTAGGGTGACGATGTTTCTGTTTTACTTAATATGTGTAGGGTTTGGTGTCAGCGTTGTTTGTGCAGGTTCTCTGTTGCTCGCTTGTGCTCCTTTAGTGGTGAGAGAGGTCGGGGTTGCCGTGAGGCGTGATTGTTCTTTTGCGGTTGGCTGTGGTGTTCTTTGGTCTCCTGTGTGAGTGGGGTGGATGGGTGTTTTTGGTCAGGTTAGCCATATTGATTTGTATGCTGTTGGTACATTTTTGTCATTGTCTTGTTGGGCTGTGTGTGTGATGCAGGGGGACCATACCGGGGTGAAAGTGTCTTCTTCCGTTTGTCCCCTTGTCAGTTTTAGCTTACTGGTTAGTTTTTCTAAAAGAGCTGTTTCCCATACTACTTGGTACCATTGGTCCATGCTTATTCCCAACAGGTCTTTCCAGTGTAGAACTCATAACCCATCTACTCTCAGCAGCCAGAAACATCATAACTTTTCCATTTTTTTTAAAAACAAATTTTATTAGCATTTTCGTAATATAACACAAACCCAACCCCACACCTACAAATACAAAAACAAATACAAATACACATAATGTCAGGATTCTTCTTCTTATTTGTATATCTTGCAAAAAAAAAAAATTCTACTTCTGAATCTTGACGTTTGACTTCCCCCGCCTTTTCACCTTCGGTTTTAAATCAATATACTATTTCCTTAACAACTTTTCTCTATAAAAAAAAAAAAATTAACTTTACTTAAAAATAACACAATTATCTTGATCTTTTTATTATAACCTAAATCTTAACCATATATTCTTATAACTAAACTTATTTCTTCTGTCCTTTATCATGCTGCTTTTGACTTAAGATTCAATATCTCCTTACTTATTTAAAATAAACTTACAATTAACAGACTTCACACTCCGATTTCGGATACCATGACAGACCATTTGGATTATACATTTAATACTTCAACCCACTCCCCCTCTGTCCATTGTCTTTTTCTGTCTTTCACCAGAGCCGGATCTCCCATTATCTTCTTCTGAGTGTCCACAGATCCAGGCATTCACAACAAACCTAGCATCGAGCTTCAGGGTGTTCATCACTTCCTTTCTGGGCTCCTCCGTACCTTTGTACCATACTTCTTCTTCTTGTAGAAATCTTAATTCCATGTCCCTTGCCCCCGAGCTGCCACCTCGGAGTCTGGATATTATAAATTTTCCCGTTCCAGGGCTGCCACCCCCAGAAATCGGTTCCTTTTCCCGGAGTTGCCCAGCCATTTCGAACCATCCTTCAAGCACCCCTCCCAGCTCTTTGCCAAGGTTTGATTCCATTGTATAAAACTTTTGAAAAGCCTCCTCTGTGGAAAGTGAGTGCTTTTTATTTATAATTCCACTCAAAACTTGCAGTTTCCGATTAAGCAGTTCCAGCTTCAAGACAGTGAGCATTTCCTCATCCTTTAAACCAGAGTTCAATACCAGTGCGAACACAAAGTCCATCATTTTAGAAGGGAGGGTGAGTGTCAAATTTCAGTTCCTGTCTCTTCCTTCCTTTGTTTCAATTTTTTTCCCACGACAGTCCAAGTCGTCGCCATTTCTCCGAAGCCGGAGTATAAAGACCAAAACTTCAAATGGAGATATTTTTTCCCCAGTTAACCCCCGAAGGGAAATCTCAGCAGTCTCAGTTTTCAAATTCCAGATACTTTCTATCGATTGTTGTAGCAGCAGTCACTTAAACGGTTAATTTCTTTCACCTCCCAAAGGGAGAGAGGCGGGCTGCCTTTCTTCTTTCCCCCAGATCGTTCCAAGAATACAAAGAGTCAATCAAATACTCACAGCCACTGGGTTCTTATCAGCTCGTTAAAGACAGGTAGAACTTAGACGCTCATCACAGGCTTTGTCGCCGCATTTACATCCCGGTTGGGGCATGTCCCCTATAGCCCGGCTCCGTCGTCCCTTCACCCCCACTCCCCCTTTACAGGGGGAGCGGGGGAAGGGTTCGGAGCCACAACGGGCACAGCCGGGGAGCCCAGGGTGCGGGACGCTCTTCCCGCACCCCAACCGGAGCCCCGCTTTGCGGTAGCAGGGCTCCTAACCCCCGGGATGGACTGGGTGCTTCGCAGCCGAAGCAACCCACGACCACCCGCAATGGCGTCGCCGCCGGAAGTCCAACTTTTCCATTTTTTTAAGGGAAATTCCCTTTTTCTGAATAGAATTCATCGCAAGAAAAGGGAAAAGTTGACAGCTATGCCCGAAAGTAACCCGTTCCATTACTTCTGGGTTCGGCGCGGTGCGCAACCCAAAATTGCACAACCTGAAGTGGCCGTAACCCGAGGTATGACTGTACAGTCAAACTTCGGTTTTCAAATTTCTCAGCTGCTGAATGTTTCAGAAGCTGAACACTGAAAACCCGGAAGTGAATGCATCTGTTTTCGAATGCCCCTCAGAAGTCCAACGGCTTCCAAGGCGCATTTCTCAATTTCCCCCTTGTTGACAGCCGTTTGATCCTCGGTTTTTTTTTTTTTAATGTTTTGGAAGTCGAATAGACTACTGGAAAGGATTACATTTGAAAACCGAGGTTCCACTGTATTCTGTTCTCACAGTGGCCGACCAGATGCCTCAGGGAAGCCCATAAGCATGACTTGCCCCCGACTCTCCCTGCTTGCATTTCCCCCTCCTCGTAGAATCATAGCATCATAGAATTGTAGAGTTGGGACACCACGGGTCATCTAGTCTGACCCCCTGCAATGCAGGAATCTCAGCACACGGTTGCCCATCCAATTTGAAACTATACCAAAGCAGGGAAGGGGAGGAATCTGCTGTTCCCAGTAAGGTTGCTCTGTCAGCTTGGTTTTTCCAACACTTCATTGAAAAAAACCTAAACCTAGTGAACCTCCCTTGACCCCTGCCTACATTTGTGGTTCTGTACTATCCATCCCATTGCTCACTCTGATCTTGACAGATCTGCCAGTCTTGCAACTGCAGCCTTCTCAGGTCCAACAGGTAATAACTAGCAAGTGTGAATCATAGATCAAACACGACAATAGGCAGGACTTGAGCTCAGACACAACACTTTGCAAAGGATTCTGGAATGTCTTCGTCCCCTGACCCCAGAAGTGGAATGGCGGATTGCACTGGCTTCAGAGTCACGGCTTGTCACATCCATCACTTACCTCCAGTACCCCTTGGTGCAAAATTGTTGGCATCTGTCTGTCTCAGGAGACAATGGAGCAATGCACCTTCAGAGAGGAAGTCATACTGTGCTGGCCCCAAGGGTTTGTCCATGAAGCGAGGTCCAAGTCCAGTCCTGGGTCTAGGGGTCCAAAGGAGGTCAATCCGGCGGGGAGCAAGGCAGGGAGCAGGTCAAGGTCCAAGGCGGGTTCAGGCACAAGGTTGCAGGTTGAGCACACGCTTGCAACTAAGTTGCTCACGCAACTTGGGCTGGGTCTGGCTGGCTTTTATCTGGCCCTATGCTTAGGGCGGTCCCGATCCTCCGGAGACTCGCCTCTCCTCCGGGCCTGGAGGCGAGCACTCCTCCTGCAGACACTTAACTCCCTTCGCCTCTCTGCCCTGAGCCTCTGTAGCTCAGGAGAGGCTGGTGGGTTACTAGACCCAGGGGATGCCTCCGCTTCTTCTGAAGAGGCTGGGAGTGGAGCACCTGCAGGCAATGAGTCCTCCCTCCCATCAGGAGCCAGAGCAGACTCTGCTGATGCCTGCACCTGGGGATCCAGCACAGGTGGGGATCCTTCAGGCTCAAGCCCTGGCCCCGGCTCAGCTGGTTCTGGAGGCGGGGAATCCTGTGCAGGCTGGGATCCCTCAGGTTCAGCATCAGAGTCTGACTCCCAGGCCATCACACCATCCCCCCTCCCAGGCCTCCCCCTCAACCGAGGGGCCGGACCAGGCTTGCTGGGGTAAGCTGCATGGAAATCACGGAGGCAGGCAGGTGCGTGGACGTTTCCCGCTGGTTCCCAAGAACGATCCTCAGGCCCATACCCCTTCCAGTCGATGAGGTATTGGAGCTTCCCCCTGCGGTATCGTGAGTCGAGAATGCGCTCCACCTCGTACTCAGGCTCCCCCTCAACCAAAACTGGCTGCGGTCGTGGATTGTCCGGGTGGAACTCGTCGGGCGGGGCGACTGGACTAAGTAGGGACCGGTGGAATACTGGGTGAACCTTGAGCGATGGAGGTAACTGGAGGCGAAACGCCACCGGCGACACCTGCGCAGTGATGGTGAATGGGCCGGCAAATCGTGCATCCAGCTTTCGTGAGGGCCGAGAAGGATGCAGGTGACGGGTGGAGAGCCACACCCGATCGCCAACACGGAGTTCTGGCCCCTCCTGACGATGTCGGTCAGCCTGGGCCTTGTATGCGTCCTTGGCTTGGCGCAGTTGCTCCATCAATAATTGTTGCTGGGACTGAAGCTCCTGAAGCCAGTCTGTCACTGCGGGGACCGCGGAAGCTGGCAGCACGTCTGGGAACAAACGTGGATGGTAGCCGTAGGAGGCCTGGAACGGGGTCTGCTGGGTGGAGGCGTTCACTGCATTGTTGTAGGCGAACTCCGCCAATGGCAAGTGATCGACCCAGTCATCCTGCTGAAAGCTGCAGTAGCACCGGAGGTACTGCTCCAACACCGCATTTGCCCGTTCCGTCTGGCCATCGGTCTGCGGGTGGTGGGCCGAAGATAGACAGACCTCCGTCCCAAGGGTCTGGTGCAGGGCTCGCCAGAAGTGGGATGTGAACTGGACGCCGCGGTCAGAAACCACACGCTCGGGCAGGCCATGCAGGCGGAAGATGTGCTGCAAGTACAGCTGCGCCGTTTCCTTAGCTGTGGGTATGGACGGGCAGGGGGCACAGTGCACCATCTTAGTGAAATGGTCCGTGAAAACCAGGAGGCAGGTACAGTGACGAGATGGGGGCAAGTCCACCACAAAGTCCAGCGAGACCGTGTGCCAGGGACGTTGTGGGACTGGTAATGGCTGGAGCAGACCGGGGGGTCGCCCGGTAGGACCCTTGGCCCGCCGGCAGACGTCGCAACCAGCAACATAGCGTGCCACATCAACCTTCAGGCGGGGCCACCAGAACTCCCGGCTTACCAGATGGGTGGTCCGGTACCGCCCAAAGTGCCCTGCTGCTGGGGCATCGTGGGACATCTGGAGAACCTCAGCCCGCAATGGTCCTGGTGGGATGTATAGACGACCCTGGTGCAGCAGTAGGCCCTGGTGCAGGGCCAGCCCCGGATATCGAGGGCATGACCCGTCAGACAGTTCCCGGAGCCGTTCCTGTGCCCAAGCGTCGACCCGTTGCTGTTCTCGCACCCGAGCCTGCAGCGGCTTGGCCTCCTGAGTGGCCAGGAATGCGGCTGGTGGTAAGATAGTCGTCGGTACTGCCTGCTGTACAGTGTCTGCGACGTCCTCAGGTTTCCGGGACAGGGCATCCGCTTTCCGGTTTTGGGAGCTAGGGATGTAGCGGATCCGGAACTGGAACCGGGAGAAAAACAGCGCCCACCGGATCTGCCTTTGGTTCAACTTGCGGGTGGTCTGGAGGTACTCCAGATTCCGGTGGTCCGTTCTCACTTCCACCGGGTGTCGTGCCCCCTCAAGATGATGGCGCCAGACCTCAAAGGCCACCTTGATGGCCAGTAGTTCCCGCTCCCACACGGTATAGTTACGCTCCGCCGGAAGGAGCTGCCGGGAGTAGTAAGCGCAGGGTAACAGTGGCGCATCAGGTCCGTGTTGCTGAGACAGGATGGCACCGAGAGCCGTACTGGAGGCATCAGTCTCCACCACGAAGGGACGAGAGGGATCAGGATGCTGTAAAATCGGCGCCCTCTGGAAACAGGCTTTCAACCCCTGAAATGCCACTTCAGCCTCCTCATCCCAGGAGAAGGGCGTCTTGGGGCGCAGCAGTCGGGTTAATGGGGTGGTGCGATGAGCATAATCTGCAATGAAGGTCCGGTAATAGTTGGCGAACCCTAGGAACCGCTGTAAGTCCTTGCGGTTCCGGGGCGCTGCCCACTCTCGAACCGCAGCCACCTTCCCAGGGTCCATCTGCACCCCGTCAGGGGAGAGTCGGTGTCCAAGGAAGTCCACTGACCGCTGGTGGAACTCGCACTTGCTGAGCTTGGCGTACAGGCGGTGCTCCCGCAAGCGCTGCAACACGGACCGAACATGACTCTCGTGATGGGCTGGGTCACGGGAATAAATCAGAATATCATCTAGGTACACCACCACGTATTTGTCTAGCAAGTCCTGGAACACGTGGTTGATGTACCGTTGAAACACGGCGGGCGCGTTGCATAATCCGAACGGCATAACCAGGTATTCAAACTGCCCATACCGGGTCCCGAATGCAGTCTTCCACTCGTCCCCGGCACGGATCCGAATCAAGTTGTAGGCCCCTCGGAGGTCCAGTTTGGTGAACATGTGCGCCCCCTGCACCCGCTCCAGCAATTCTGCAATAAGGGGCAAGGGGTACCGGTCTGGGATGGTGATCTTATTCAGGGCCCGGTAGTCATGGCAGAGGCGAAGCTCCCCACACTTCTTCTTAACGAAGAGTACAGGAGCGGCAGTGGGTGAGGTAGAGGGTCTAATGAACCCACGTTCCAGGTTCTTGCGAAGGAAGTCCTGCAAAGCTTCACGCTCTGGCTCCGAAAGAGAATATAGGCGGCTCACAGGCAGGGGCGCCCCAGGCTGTAGGTCTATGCCGCAGTCGAAGGACCGATGAGGCGGCAGCTTGTCTGCTCCCTGTTCCTCGAACACGTCTAAATAGTCCTGGTACACGGCAGGGAGCGTTGACACAGCCTGCCCCATGGGGGCAGCTGCTACTAACTCGGACTGAGCACGGGAACCCGGGTCTGGGAAGCGTACAGTCCGATTGACCCAGTCGATCTGAATATTGTGTGACTCCAGCCAGTCCATCCCAAGCACCAGGGGAAACCGGGGCATGGTGGCAATGTCCAGGGTTCGCACCTCCCGGTGCTGCTGGTAGCACAGGACCAAGGGCTGGGTCTCCCGAGTAACAGCGCCCGAGCGTAGGAGCCGTCCGTCAATTGCCTCCACCTGTACTGGTTCCGGCTTGTTCTGAAGCGGCACCTGATGCTGAGTGGCGAAGGCAGAGTCCATATAGGAGCGGGTTGCCCCCGAATCCACCAGAGCGTGGGTGAGAATCCAGGGCCCACCGGGGGGGTATAGACGCACCGGTATCATGAGGTGTTGCAATTCCACTGGTGAGGGCCCATCATGTGATGCTTGGGTCCCCAGGTAGCCTGGGCCATCGGCTACTGGGGTTGGCAGTTTTCCCTGCGGCTGGCGTTTCTCAGGGCAGGTTCGGGCGTAGTGTCCACTCCCACCGCAGTAGAGACACAGGTTCCCCTCCTGACGCCGAGTCTTTTCCGAGGGGGAGAGGCGAGGCCGCGCTGCCCCGAGCTGCATCGGCTCCTCCAATGACTCAGCTCTGGCCACGGAACTGCAGGGAAGCACCGGCGCCGGGAGCCCGGAGTGCCGGCGGCCCCGGGCCTGGCGACGGTCCTCCAACCGATCGTCTATCTGCAGACTCCGTTGGATGAGGGCATCCAGTGTGGCAGGGCGATCCAATGTGGCCAGCTGATCCAGTATCTCGTCTGAAAGTCCCTCGAGATACTGGTCCCACAGGGCAGAGTCGTTCCAGGTCAAGTCCTGCGCCAGCAGCCGAAATTCCGTGGCGTAGGTGGCCACTGTGGACTTGCCCTGTTTCAACCGCCGAATTGCCCGATTGGCTTGACTCCCCTTCTGAGGGTTGGCGAACGTGGTTTCCAGATGATTGCAAAACCCCGTATAGTCTGTCAGCAAGGGGGAGTCTTGCCGGAGCAGCGGCAACGCCCACTTGGCCGCCTGGTCCTTCAGCAAGCTGATCAGGAAGTGCACCTTGGTGCGGTCGTCAGGGAAATCCCGAGCTCGCCCCTGAATATACAGCTTGGCCTGGGCGAGAAACATGGGAAAGCTGGCTGGGCACCCATCAAATTTCTCTGGCAGGGCCACTGGGTACTTGCCAGGAGCTGGGGCGGCGGCCCCAGGAGCCGGTAGGGCATCCAAACGCTGCTGAAGCGCTGTAACCGCATTGCTTAGCTGCTGCACGGTGTGGGTCAAGGCCTGGTTCTCCTGGGCCAATGCCACTAGCGCAGCCGCCTGGTCTGCCATGGCTACTAGTTCCTCCCGAACGCACCCCAGCGAAGGGGGAGTGCGGGTGTGGCGTGAGCAAACTGTGCTGGCCCCAAGGGTTTGTCCATGAAGCGAGGTCCAAGTCCAGTCCTGGGTCTAGGGGTCCAAAGGAGGTCAATCCGGCGGGGAGCAAGGCAGGGAGCAGGTCAAGGTCCAAGGCGGGTTCAGGCACAAGGTTGCAGGTTGAGCACACGCCTGCAACTAAGTTGCTCACGCAACTTGGGCTGGGTCTGGCTGGCTTTTATCTGGCCCTATGCTTAGGGCGGTCCCGATCCTCCGGAGACTCGCCTCTCCTCCGGGCCTGGAGGCGAGCACTCCTCCTGCAGACACTTAACTCCCTTCGCCTCTCTGCCCTGAGCCTCTGTAGCTCAGGAGAGGCTGGTGGGTTACTAGACCCAGGGGATGCCTCCGCTTCTTCTGAAGAGGCTGGGAGTGGAGCACCTGCAGGCAATGAGTCCTCCCTCCCATCAGGAGCCAGAGCAGACTCTGCTGATGCCTGCACCTGGGGATCCAGCACAGGTGGGGATCCTTCAGGCTCAAGCCCTGGCCCCGGCTCAGCTGGTTCTGGAGGCGGGGAATCCTGTGCAGGCTGGGATCCCTCAGGTTCAGCATCAGAGTCTGACTCCCAGGCCATCACACATACTTTAGAGAGTTACTTACAGCGCCTGCTGTGGCCGTAGAAACCGATACAGGAGAGACATGCTTTTATTGCATCTGGGGCAGAATGTGACAGCCAGATTTCTGATGGCAATGTGACACCATTGTTATAGCATCTTGTGTTGATTTACAAAGTCCTGAACAATTCAGTTCCAGGATACCTGGGGGAACCCTTGAACCATTATATCCCAGCTTGATCTCTGAGATCATTTGCAGGAGCATCGTTGATCATTCCCTAAATTGGTGAGGCTCGCTTGACAACAGGAAGGAACCAAGCCTTTAGCGCCATCCACCCAGTCCTGTGGAACTCTCTGCCAGTTGAGATTCAGCAGGCAACTTCTGTGCCAACATTTAAACACCTGCTGAAAACTTTTCTATCTCACCATACCTATGCCGGCAATTAAGAATACACCTTTTCACGATGGTTAATTGATGTCTGCTGGTAACTTTTAAAATGTGGTTTGCATTGCAATGTTTTATCCGCAAACTGCAGTAAACTGCTCTGATTTCTTTTTTTAATGAGCCAGCAGTATATAAATATTTTTAAAGATAAAAATAAACAAATAATTGCCCAGACACAGGTGAGAACTTGGCCTAGTTGTGTCATTTTCTCTCTGCTGATGAACCTCAACAACATCACTGTTTTGGGGGGGTTGTTCTTTTTAGAAACCTGATATGCTCTGTGTGATTCATTGCTCAGCTTTCAGCTGCTAGGATTAGAATGAGCTCTGCAAGGGATGCCATTAGCTCTGCGGCTGGGGCAGTTTCCAATGATGGCTTCTGAAGTTAGAAGCCTTGTAAAACCACATAATAGAATGTGCATCAAATATTCACACACACACACACACACACACACACACACACACACACACGGGGAAACTACCCAGACCTTTCAAAACAAGTCTAAGATGTCCTGTTTGTGATGGGAGGGGATGGAGCTTGATGGGAGTGGAGAGCGTTTGCATACCCTTCAACATTCCTCAGATGAAAATATACCCCACCCACCTGGCTAGGTTGCCCAAGCCACTCTGGATGATTTTCAAGACAAAAAGGTAAAGGTAAAGGGACCCCTGACAGTTCAGTCCAGTCGCGAACGACTCTGGGATTGTGGCACTCATCTCACTTTACTGGCAGAGGGAGCTGACGTTTGTCCGCAGTTTTTCCGGGTCATGTGGCCAGCATGACTAAGCCGCTTCTGGCGAAAGCAGAGCAGCGCACAGAAACGCAGCTGCGGTACTTATTCATGTACTTGCATTTTTGGCGTGCTTTCAAACTGCTAGGTTGGCAGGAGCTGGGACCGATCAACGGGAGCTCACCCCATTGAGGGGATTCGAAACGCCGACCTTCCGATCGGCAAGCCCTAGGCTCAGTGGTTTAGTTCAAGACATAAAAACATAATAAAACATCAAACATTAATAGTAACAATCTGATGCAATATAAAAGTCACAATAACTTTAAAATAATGGTATCTGAAGAAGGGAGACTCTTGAGAGTCCCATGGACGGCAAGAAGATCAAACCTATCCATTCTGAAGGAAATCAGCCCTGAGTGCTCACTGGAAGGACAGATCCTGAAGTTGAGGCTCCAGTACTTTGGCCACCTCATGAGAAGAGAAGACTCCCTGGAAAAGACCCTGATGTTGGGAAAGATGGAGGGCACAAGGAGAAGGGGACGACAGAGGATGAGATGGTTGGACAGTGTTCTTGAAGCGACTGGCATGAGTTTGGCCAAACTGCGGGAGGCAGTGGAGGATAGGGGGGCCTGGCGTGCTCTGGTCCATGGGGTCACGAAGAGTCGGACACGACTGAACGACTGAACAACAACAACAAAAATCTGAAGAAGAAATAGAGGTATCTGAAGAAGTGTGCATGCACATGAAAGCTCATGCCAATAACAAACTTAGTTGGTCTCTAAGGTGCTACTGGAAGGATTTTTTTTATTTTGTTTTAAAATAAACAACTTACATGTTTAAGGGGGCAGCATGTTTCATGTTGAAGAGTGCAGGAAAAGTGCAGGTAACTAAGCTGGAAGGAGGGCAAAATGTTTTCTGTGCACTGTGGGTTTATGAGGGGGTATTTGTTAAGGCCTTTTTGCAGGCACTATAGGACTTAAGGATGGGGAATGCCACGAGTGCCCCCTGCTCTGTACGTCCAGTGGCGTAGCAAGGTTGGGGTGATGGGGGCGGTGCGCCCCATGTTCCAGCCTGGGGGGTGACACTTGGCACCGCCGCTCCCCGGCAGCCCTTCTGCGTGAGCAGCTGCCGCACGGAAAGGGTGCCAGGCGGTGGCTTGGGAGTCCAGACGGGCTGCGCATGTCCGCACATGCGCAGTCCCTGAGGGCTGCTGCACTTCCGCATGCAGTCCGTCCGGGCTGCCAGGGCGGATGTGAGCGGTCCCCCGTCTGTGCGGCAGCTGCTCACACCTGGCAACTGCATGCACAAGTACAGCAGCCTGCAGGGACTATACATCATGATGCATGTGCGCTACAGAGCGACGCCCCGCCCCAGGGGCTGCCGCTGCGCTTGCCGCTCCCGGCAGCCAAACGGCTCGGTTCTCCACTTTGTACGGCACCATATTTTCTGCAGTCACATGTAGTCTCTTAAATCCACAAGTGATTTCTCATTTCACAGCAGCAAAAAGGGAAAAGATAAAAGCATTGCTGTCTTGTTGTGCTTGGTGTAGCCAGCCAATCCGTTGCATTTGCAGCTGGAGATTTTAGGAAATTTGAAGAGGCAAATTAGGCCTGCTCACAACTGATCACTTAAGAGCCCATTCATCAAAGTGTATAATTATTTTTTCCACCCTCCACTGAAACAACATCAGACAATGGTTGAGATGACTCACTTCCAATATCACATTGAAATATATTTTGCATATATTTTACAGGTCAAGCTAATCTTCAGATAAAGGATTCTGTCACAAATGTGCCTACCAGTTTATTGAGATATCTCAAAATTCACAGCCCAGGAGAATTGAGTTACAGAGATTTTTTACTTGCACCCTATCCTACCCCATCCCTCCTGGGTTGCCATATGTCCTCCTTTTCCAGGACACGTCCTCCTTTTCATGGGTGAGTAAAACGTGAGTCGTCATAGTGATCCATGAGTAAAAGTAGAAGTCGGCAAACGTGTCCTCTCTTTTGCTCTTCAAAATATGGCAACCCTAGATTTGGTTGACTTTCAGACTTGTAATATTGAATGCATCTTGGATAGGCACATCAAGTTTTATACAGCCTGCAATAGGACCAAGCTGGTTTTCAAACCTGAAATATTATGCTCTGAACATGGAAACTAAATTACATTCTGATATTTCATTGCTCAAGAGAGAGTGGGGGGGGGGGAGTCCATTGATAACAAGCAACAGGGTTGAAATGGGGAGTTGAAGGAAGGATTCACATAATTTGATGAATTTAAAGCAATTTTTCACTGCAACTTCTGCAAAAACACTTCTAGACACCTACCCCACCCAAACTTTTATTCCAATATCTTCATCTTAAACATTTACACCCTTAGATTTCAAGGAGCAGGGAAGGATGAATCCATTCATTCACACACACACCCCACTTCAGTTCACCCATTTTTTTCATCACTTAGCATTTTTTAAAAAAAATGACTGCACAAAAAATGTAGAAAATTCTGCCTGGATTTCTTCTAATATGTGTTTCCATGCAATTTTTGCTAATGTAATTCGTTTTTGTATCTTGTATTCCTTTGTAAAATTTTTGGTTTTTTCCAGCTTGGAGAACTGCATTGCAAAATCCGAAGAAGTAAGAATTTCTAAGGACACCTGCATTTCAGGAAATATATATAAGGTAGACTTTCATTAAAATGTGAACCAAAGAAATTTCTACCCCATCCCTGGTATGGAATGGAATGAATAATCAAACTGGCTCATCAAAGCACTGTACATTTGTGAACTGAGAAAGTACAGGGAGACATATTGTGCATTGTACATTTATGAACTACATTTGCAATAGAAAAAAGTAGCCAGCAAGATTATTTTCCTCCTAAAAGGCAAAAAGGCTGATATGCTTCACCATTGAGCCTCATAGCGTTACTTTACTGTAAGTTGCTCTGAAAGGCAGTCCATCAAAATAAATGGAACAGAACTGGTAAGTGTTATTCTGGGGAAGTCGAAATTACTTGGCACTTTGCTCCTGATGAGTCACAAATGCAATTGGGACACATCAAGTGTCCCAGGCACCTGTTCACACTGGCCTGTCAACGCTGTTCGCTTATTACTGAACATTGTAAGACTTCCTTTGGGCGACAGGCAACCCAGTTTGTAGAAGAAGAAAGAGCTGGTGGAAACTAAATCCGGACAAAATGGAGGCAGGAAAGATTTGTGGGTCCTGTGTTCTGGAAACACTGAGGGTGCTTATTGGCGATGGCAATAATAATAATAATAATAATAATAATAATAATAATAATAATAATAATAATAATATAGTTACAGGTAGGAAGAATTGATGCTTTTGAATCATGGTGCTGGAGGAGACTCTTGAGAGTCCCATGGACTGCAAGAAGATCAAACTTATCCATCCTTAAAGAAATCAGTCCTGAGTGCTCACTAGAAGGACAGATCCTGAAGTTGAGGCTCCAGTACTTTGGCCACCTCATGAGAAGAGAAGACTCCCTAGAAAAGACCCTGATGTTGGGAAAGATGGAGGGCACAAGGAGAAGGGAACGACAGAGGATGAGATGGTTGGACAGTGTTCTCGAAGCTACTAGCATGAGTTTGGCCAAACTGCGAGAGGCAGTGAAAGATAGGCGTGCCTGGCGTGCTCTGGTCCATGGGGTCATGAAGAGTCGGACACAACTGAACGACTGAACAACAACAACAACAACAACAACAGGTAGGTAGCCGTGTTGGTCTGTCATAGTCAAAACAAAACAAAAAATAAAAAAATCCTTCCAGTAGCACCTTAGAGACCAACTAAGTTTGTTCTTGGCATGAGCTTTCGTGTGCATGCACACTTCTTCAGATACCCGAAAGCTCATACCAAGAACAAACTTAGTTGGTCTCTAAGGTGCTACTGGAAGAATTTTTTTATTTTTTATTTTGTTTTGACTATGGCAGACCAACACGGCTACCTACCTATAATATATTTAGATATATTATTTAGATATATTAGATATTCAGATACATAACATATTTATAAACCACCCAGCTGGCTGGGTTTCCCCAGCCACTCTGGGCAGCTTCCAGCAAAATATTAAAATACAATAATTCATCAAATATTAAAAGCTTCCCTAAACAGGGCTGCCTTCAGATGTCTTCTAAAAGTCAGATAGTTGTTTATTTTATTGACATCTGGTGGGAGGGCATTCCACAGGGTGGGCGCCACTACCGAGAAGGCCCTCTGCCTGGTTCCCTGTAACTTGGCTTCTCACAGCAAGGGAACCGCCAGAAGGCCCTCGGTGCTGGACCTCAGTGTCTGGGCTGAACAATGGGGGTGGAGACTCTCCTTCAGGTATACAGGGCCGAGGCCATTTAGGGCTTTAGAGGTCAGCACCAACACTTTGAATTGTGCCCAGAAACGTGCTGGGAGCCAATGTAGGTCTTTCAGGACCGGTGTTATGTGGTCTCGGCGGCTGCTCCCAGTCACCAGTCTGGCTGCCGTATTCTGGATTAGTTGTAGGTTCCGCGTCACCTTCAAAGGTAGCCCCACGTAGAGCGCATTGCAGTAGTCCAAGCAGGAGATAATCAGAGCATGAACCGCTCTGGCAAGACAGTCCATGGGCAGGGAGGGTCTCAGCCTATGAGCAACCTATGAGCAAGGTTCTTCTTTGTGTGCCTCATCCACAAGAGGTCCGGAGGGTGGCAACACAAGAACGGGGTCTTTTCTGCAGTGGCCCCCTGCTTGTGGAATGGTCTCCCCAGGGAGGTTCACCTGGCGCCATCATTATATATATTTTAGGCACCAGGCAAAATTAATATCTGACTGATTAATATCCTTCAGCCTTTTAAACGTGTCTGTGTCAAGGTGGGGGGGGATTGTTTGGCTCTTTTGATTTACTTATAAACTTGATTTATCCTGTACTTTATTCTGTGAACTGCCACCCCCCAATTTGCACTTCGTTCTCTTTGCTTTGAAATGAATGGGATGGAATAACGTGACGACAACACAATTGTCTCATTCATGTCATTCAGTGGTGGCCAAACTTGGTCCTCCAGCTGTTTGGGGACTACATTTCCCATCATCCCCCTGACCACTGCTCCTGTTAGCTAGGGATGATGGGTGTTGTAGTCCCAAAACAGCTGGAGGGCCAAGTTTGGCCACCACTGATTGTCATTTCACCACAGCAGACAGCAAGATGAATAACATAACTTTTGCCGGGAGATGAACTGCAGTGGAATAGAAACAGAGCTGCGTGCAATAAAAATGATGCCGTCTTACACCCCTATGTCCAAGCTGCCTGAAGCACACTTAAAATGCAGCACCAGCCTTTCCCCTGACCTAGGTTTTTTGGTTTCATGGGGCCCGGCAGCCAAAATCCTCATAAAATGGAAAGGTGCTGCAACATGTTGACATGGACCCCTCTTCCCCCTGTGAAAGGTTACCTCCTGCCCCTGAGGTATGGGGAACCATTTGAAGTTAAAATAAGCCAGCTAAGGATTCGAACAGCAGCATCTGGGAAATGAAACAGGCATGAAGCAGGAGAAATTTCAACAGGGAGACAGAAAAGCAGTGAGGCTAAATCATATTTGGATTACCAGACGCTGCCAAAAAGGTTCTCCTTTAAATGCACAGCCGTACTTCCAATTGCTCAGCTTCTCTCCTGAATAGGTCAATTTATAAAGCCATTACAGGAGCCGGTGCAGAAAAGTGAGCGAGCTTTAAAAGTGAATGGGCATTAATTACATTGCAGTCCCAGAAGCTGAGCTGTTTCCCACCTGCAGATCACCAAGCTTGCCTGCTCCATTTCTTTCTCCCACCCTCTCCAACCTCAACAGCAACAGACTGCTCCATTTCTGGCCAAGGAAATAACGGGCAGTCCTGATTCAGGGAGGACCCTTGAGATGGCGTAGGTGCATCGTATGGGTTGGCTAGCTCCATTTGTCAGTCTTTTTTTTAAAAAAAATATTTATTAAGTTTTATAAAAACAGCAACAATCAATACAAACAAACCAGTACTAAACAATACAACCATAAGGAACAAAAACAAAATTTACAAAAAAAACTTATACTATCCTTAAACTCTATCCTTAACATTGTATCCTGACTTCCTCCTATCTCTCCTTCCTGCGTTCCTTGTAAATCATCTTTAGTAATTTCTTACCATCTTAAAACATCTTACTTTACTATAACTAAATCATTAATCTAATCTAATATCTTAACTCATTTCCTCACAATTCCAACACATTTAACCAAACTTTGAATCTACAGTCTATCTTTTCTTCCAAATTATATCTAATTTTCAATCATACAATAATTTTCAAAGTATATTTTAAATTTCTTCCACTCTTCTTCCACCGCGTCGTCCCTCTGGTCACAAAGTTTCCCGGTGATCTCAGCAAGCTCCATATAGTCCATCATTTTCATCTGCCATTCTTCAATCGTTGATATTTCTTCTGTCTTCCATTTGTCAGTCTTTTTTCTTTTTTTCTAGAACAGAATCCATGCACAGATGTTCAAAACCTAGCAGACTCTCTGACCATGCCCATTCATATTTTGCATGTGAAATTTTCAAATTTTGCAATTTGAATGTAAGATTTCCCCCCTTTGTGATCTCATGTGCATAAATATGGGAGAATCCCCAATGCAAGGATTGGCTCCTATAGGCTAGCTGATGCTAGAAAGATAGTGCAAGGTCAATCAAGCAGGGAGGAAATGTGAAGGGTGTGGGATGTAAAATGCAGGAGCAGTCAAACACAACATTGCTAGAGTAGACATAGAAAGGGAACTCTAGGCCAGCCAGTTGGAACTCGCTGTCTCCCCTGGGCTGGGACGGATTTCCTCTGTGTAACTGGAGATGGGTGTGGTCTCACCTGGACAGGTTAACACAAAACCACAGGGACCACACTCCATCTTCCTCTCTTTTGGACCATGCTCTCAAGGAATGAGCACCACTGCGATGCTCTCTTGGCTTCCAGCCAAGAGACCACAAAGGAACTGTTTTCCTTATGGAACAGTGTCCTGAGTAAATGTAACTTTTACTAAGTTTAAGTCTGCCGTCTGGGATCCAATTGTGAACAGATGATTTCTCGTGAGTATATGCTGTAATACTTTTATAGAAGACTGTGTAGTGTCTTATTTTGAGAGGGATTAAAGGGGAAAATACCAGGATGTTTATTAGAGGTTTTAACAAACCTGAGCAAGCTTTCCGCTGTGTGTGTGTGTTTAAAAAGGGAATGAGAACTCTGCTAATTTCTGGGACTTGTAAACACAAATTGGAATAGGATTATCTTAAACAGTATATCCCATCCTGCATCCCAAAACATTCCCACAAAGGGGACCCCCAGATGAATCTGCACTCTCATTTTCAGCAAGCAACAAGTCCTCCAATTAATCATTTCTCCAGTCTTCCAATCTGCAGCCAACGAACAGCATGAGATCCAGCAAGCTGCTTTCTGTTCCGAGAAAGCTTTGATTCTACCTTTGAACTCAGCACACACTTAATCTCAAATACCAACTGGAATCTTTCCTATGTTGCTAGAAAGCCAGGGGCAAGTTATTTTTAACCAATGTAGAAACTTGGAAAAGATTTGTTCGGCAGTCGGAGAGATTAGGCAGAGAGATAAATTAAGTGAGGAAGGAGAGTGACCAATTTATGACAACGCAGAGATGAACTATTGAAAGCAGGGCCGAGGGGTCAATCACAACCTGTAAGGACTGAGCTTCTGAGGCCTTTGGTATCGGCTGAATGGCGGAGACCTATAATAGCCGGCTCTGCGCAACTTGTGAGCTGCCAAGCTGAGCACAGTCCACCTGTCATGGACTGGTTGGACGCAGTGGAATGGGAAGAAGGCTCAGAGACCGGAGAGGGGTGATGGGACAATGATGAGTGGTCAGAGGGAGAAGATGGGGAAGAGGAGGTGTTGGAAGATGAAGCGGTAACAGGGCTTAGTGAGCTGGGAAAGTCTGTTGCAGAGAGGTCCAGTATCAGAATCTGAAGCAGGAGACTGGGGCGAGGGAGGCCAAAAGGCAGAGATGAGTTAGGCTGAAGAAGAGGAGGAGGAGGAGGAGGAGGAGGAGGAGTTTGGATTTGATATCCCGATTATCACTACCCGAAGGAGTCTCAAAGCAGCTATCATTCTCTTTTCCCTTCCTCCCCCACAACAAACACTCTGTGAGGTGAGTGGGGCTGAGAGACTTCAGAGAAGTGTGACTAGCCCAAGGTCACCCAGCAGCTGCATGTGGAGGAGCGGAGACATGAACCCGGTTCACCAGATTACGAGTCTACCACTCTTAACCACTGCAACACACTGGCTCTCTGTCCCGGGATGACGGGAGGGGCCGCTGGCCCACAGATGCCCCTTAACCCATTCCGACCCTTCAGGAGAGTGGGGGGGGGGCTGGGCTGAAGCATCTGCAGGGGCCGAAACTCCTGGAGGCCACCCTGTTTGTGCATGAGTCCCAGAACTTGGAATTTTAATTAGGCAAAAGGTTTTGGGCATGCCTCAGACAAAGGAGTAAAGAGAATATTGCTAATGGATCCAGCCCCGAGCAGCTAAGAAGAAAACTGGAAGAAGAGATGGACTTTATAATGGTATGTGAAGGCGGGGAAGAAAGGGGGGAGCCCTGGACCCTATGCTTGTTTTGCCTCAATATTATATTTAACACGGGCCAAACCCCCTCCCCAGAAAAAAACACTTTCACTTGGAAAAAGCAAGTGGACTTTAAAGACTGAGATTGATTTTGGCAGAAAAGATCTGATCTTATATTTATAAACTGTGTGGAATTAAAAATAAGACTCTGAAAGAATTATTAGTAATGGAGGATCTTCGACTTCCGACTATGCAAGTAATGGCACTGCAAGAATTGAATTGAGTTGGGGAGCCCGTGAGGCAGAACACTACTCCATAGGGAGAAGCCAGTTCGGGTTCTTTATTGAAATTTGATTTATATTAGAGCCTGCACTCCTGGAAAGGGGTATGCGCAAAGCAAGTGGGGGAGAGTAGCAGTGCGGAGAAGTTTGATGAACAACAGGACGAGAAGATGGCGACGGTCGGAATGTGTCATTTGGAATCAAGAAGATCGACCTTATCCACACAGAGACACTGTTTATTATAATTTAGCCTGCTTGCTGGCATATATCAGAGGCTGTGTAAATATTGGAAAGAATTTTTAAAAGCAATTGATGCAGGTGATCAGGAGCTCCGGCGTTCGAGGCATGGGAAGTCCATATATATATATATTAAAAATTATTATAATAATTAGGCATAATTGGAATGTTTTTTTTTCTTTTTTAATTGGGAATTGTATAATTAATTTGGATTGTGATTTGATATGCAATTGGGAATAATTTCAATATGATTTCCTGTGATTTGTATTGGGAAATTTAATAAATAGATTATTTTTTTAAAAAAAATAGTTGCTGCTTGCAAAGTGCTGTGTGCAGGTCTTGGCGGTTGCCACCAATCAGCTGATTAATGATGCTTGCAAACCCATTTTTTGGCCCAGCTGTGTCTTTAGTGGAACGGACCCCCTCCGGAGGTTGTGGACTCTACTTCCTGGGAGGTTTTTAAGCAGAGGTTGGATGGCCGTCTGTCAAGGATGCTTTCGTTGAGATACCTACATTGCAGTGGGTTGGACTAGATGACCCTCGGGGGTCCCTTCCAACTCTATGATTCTTCCAGCCCAACAGCATAGTGTCAAGTGTAAGGCAGATGGGCATGGCTTGGCCTTAATAGACCGAGGGTGCCTAGGTTCCCCACTGCTGGCACAGGCAATTCTGAGCGAGATGAACCAGTGGGATTGCCTGGGTAGAAGGCAACTTTTTCTATGAATTTCTGGAGTCTAGAGATACTTTTCAGAGGAAGGCAAAAAGGAAATGAGTTTCTCTCTGGGGCCTACAGAAGTAAGACGCCCCCATGTATTAGACTACCCCAATTTTTTTAACCCAAAATTAAGAAATTAAGTTATTTAGCTTTTTGGGGGGTGGAGGAGGTCACTTTCACCAATTGCTCACCCGCCTGCCTGCCACTGCCGATCGCACACCTTTCCGCAGCCACCAATTGTCTGCCTCCTCGCCAACGCCAACAGCCCACCTGCCCACTTGCCGCAGCCACAGATCGCCTGCCCGCCTCGCCACAGCCGCCAATCGCCTGCCCAATTGCCGCAGCCACAGCCAATCGCCAGCAGGCCTTGCCGCAGCCACCAATCTCCAGAAGAAGAAGAAGAAGAAGAAGAAGAAGAAGAAGAAGAAGAAGAAGAAGAAGAGGAGTTTGGATTTCATATCCCGCTTTTCACTACCCGAAGGAGTCTCAAAGCGGCTAACATTCTCCTTTCCCCTCCTCCCCCACAACAAACACTCTGTGAGGTGAGTGGGGCTGAGAGACTTCAAAGAAGTGTGACTAGCCCAAGGTCACCCAGCAGCTGCATGTGGAGGAGTGGAGACGCGAACACGGTTCCCCAGATTACGAGTCTACCGCTCTTAACCACTACACCACACTGGCCGCTGCCAATCTCCTGCTTGCTGCTCCCATTAATCACACGTCCCCCCTCTGCATTCACTATCCGTTTATAAGACAACACCCAATTTTTGCCTCTCTCTCTCTTTTTTTCTCTTTTTTTAAGCAAAAAACATTGTTTTACACACGAAAAAATATGGTCATCAATCCTTGCAGTGGAATGGGCAAGCATAGCGAAGGGACCTGATTTTGTTAGGTCTAGAGGCAGGAATGAATCAAACAGACAAGGAGATGTGGGACAGCTCCCTGCTGTTTAGCACAGTCAAGTAGAAAAGGAAATGAAAGCTAGGAAAGATCCCTTCTGCAAGGGACCATAGCCTGCAAACATCTCCAAAAGCAGACTGAACACAGTTGCAAAAATTCACATAGGAAAATATTCTGGTAGTTGGTTAATCCCATACGAAAGAGGCAAGAATGAATTTGTAGACTGAATTCCAATAAAATAAAATAATTATTCCTGCATTGCAGGGGGTTGGAATAAATGACCCTTGGGATCCCTTCCAACTCTACATTTATAATATTATATGATTGTATATGGAGGAGAATGAGTTGTTCTAGATGTATAAGACTCCTTTATGTGCAACCAGCTGGTTGCCAAATTAAGCATCTCATCTTTTTGACCTTGTCTACAGCCCTCCTGCTGGGTTTCAGACAGATCATTTCTTCTGAATGATACATTTCTTATTCCGAATGGTATTTTCTCTGCTTTTTTTCCCTCTTGTTGCTTCTATTTAGAGATGTTTTGATTTTGTCTACATTTTAATGAGAGACTGCATGCACTTCTCATGAACCGATATGCAAAGTAGAACACAATCGACCTTTGAAATGGCATGCTTTTGTACATTAGTCTAAATTGCTTACAAAAATGTATGTGTGATGTGAAATTTGCGCTGAAATGTTAATGAATTTTCATGATTTAAGAAAAATCCCAAATTGTCATGGAAACATAGAGAACTGAATTTTAAAATGGGAAAATGAGAAAGTGAGAGAAACCAAAATGGAAAGGGTCATCCATCCATACTTTTGTCTCTTTTGCTTCTCCCAGAAACACAAGTTCTCCTTCCGGATCAAGGCTATAGCAACAGGAAGCTTTTGGGGAGGGACTGACCCCCTATTCCAAAACTCCTCCATGAACTTTTAGTTTTAAAAAACTACTGTATATTCTGGCGTATAGGACTACTTTTTAATCCAGGAAAATCTTCTCAAAAGTTGGGGGTCGTCTTATACGCCGGGTGGAGAATCTGCGGTCGAGTATATCTCAAATTCTATATTTTAAGTGGAAAAGTTGGGGGTCATCTTATACGCCCAGTTGTCTTATACGCCGGAAAATATGGTAAGTCTCTTTACCTTTTTCTTGTGAAGATAAAAATGAGGAGAATACATACAACAGTCTACCCATTTGTTCACCAAGTAATGCAATTAATAGTGAAACTCTATTCATGTCTACTCAGAAGTAGGCCCCACTGAGTTCAATGGAACTAATCAAGAGGTAAGTGTAAAGCATCACAGCCTAAGCTAAAATGCTATTGTCATGGACTTTCTGGATGCAGAAGACTGGTGGAAGGAACCAGCTGGGGAACCCCTAAGGCAGTCAGTGATGGCCAAACTTGGCCCTCCAGCTGTTTGGGGACTACAATTCCCAACATCCTTGACCACTGGTCCTGTTAGCTAGGGATGATGGGAGTTGTAGACCCAAAACAGCTGGAGGACCAAGTTTGGCCATCACTGCCCTAAGGGAACCCCCCAGGGGAAGAAGGCTCAGAGCCAGGAGACTGGTGGTGGGATGACTATGTGTGGTCAGAGAGAGAAGAAGGAGAGGACTGGGAGGAGGAGGTGGCAGAAGCTGAGGAGGCAACGGTGTTTAGTGAGCAGGAAGAGGCTATGACAGAGAGCAGTCGAGAATCAGAGGCAGAAACGGAGGCTGGAGAGGAGGGGGAGCAGGCAGCTGAAGAAGCCAAGGAGTCTCTCCCTCCTGCTATGACCAGCTCCCCACCGCCCTGGTCTCCAGAACATGGAGAGGAATGAAGAGCACAGAGCAAAAAGAGACAAGGCGAAGGAGTCTGAGATTGCTGGTGAAGGACCCAGAGGAGGAGTCTTACAGAGCAGTGGGATGGCAGAGACCTTTGCTCATTGGGACAAGACCTACTGGGAAGAATTGCTATGATCACTAGACCTGAGCTGCTTTGCTTTTTTGAATAAAGAGTTAACTTCACTGACACCGGGTGCAGGAGCGTAGCAAGGTAAATTGGTACCCGGGGGGGGGGAAATTTCACCCCCACCAGGCATGGGAGGGTCAGGTGGTACCCGGTGCGGACAATTTATTGTCAAACCCCCCATTGATTCCCCCCCCCCGCAAAAATGGTTTACGTTATTTCATATTTTCTTTGTTGTTGTTGTTCAGTCGTTCAGTCGTGTCCGACTCTCCGTGACCCCATGGACCAGAGCACGCCAGGCACTCCTGTCTTCCACTGCCTCCCGCAGTTTGGTCAGACTCACGTTGGTAGCTTCGAGAACATTGTCCAACCATCTTGTCCTCTGTCGTCCCCTTCTCCTTGTGCCCTCCATCTTTCCCAACATCAGGGTCTTTTCCAGAGAGTCTTCTCTTCTCATGAGGTGGCCAAAGTACTGGAGCCTCAACTTCAGGATCTGTCCTTCTAGTGAGCACTCAGGGCCGATTTCCTTGAGAATGGATAGGTTTGATCTTCTTGCAGTCCATGGGACTCTCAAGAGTCTCCTCCAGCACCATAATTCAAAAGCATCAATTCTTCGGCGATCAGCCTTCTTGATGGTCCAGCTCTCACTTCCGTACATATTTTCTTACAAAGGAATAATAACAAGTAATTAAAAAAAAACCTTTTATTTATATCCCGCCCACCCTCCCCGGCTGAAGTCGGGCTCAGGGTGGCTAACATCAGATACATAACATTGGTATACAATCAAACAATGATTAAATTACCTCCTAAAAACATCACAAAATCAAATTAAAGTCTAATTAATTTGATTTTCCACAGGGTTAGGGTTGGGAACAGTAATTGTTCTGTGAACTGAAATTTCAGCCTTCATGACATAACAGCCAAGTGAACAGCTATTTTGGTGGAGGAGGGTCAAGATATTAACCGATAAGCATGAAATTTCATATATAGCTATATATGCTGCTGCTGTGAGTGTCTGGGAAGACCGCTCCCTCCTCCGGCCAACTCCATCGGGCCTAGGAGGCAGGCCTACACTCACCAACACAGCTTAAGAGGCGCCGAGAAGGGCAGCCTCGGCTCTTGCTCTGTAAATTACTATTGTTTGTATAATGTATTTTACATTGTAATGTAGCCAAAGCAAATTCCGAGTATATTGAAAAATGTACTTGGCCAATAAATTATTATTCTATTTTATTCTATTCTATAATCCCTAGTATAGTAAGATAAGACCTTCGGAGCAGGCATTAAAAAAAAATTCAAAAAAATTTCAAATTAATTTTTTTTCAAATAAAAATTGTTCCTTGGTAATTTGTCACCCCCTCCATTATGGAACCAGGGGTGGCCCGCCCCCCGCACCCCCCCTTGCTACGCTCCTGACCGGGTGTTTTATTGTGACTTGCTCCAGACTCCAGCTCCTGACACCTATATACATTTACTGGTGAGTAGACATTATAGGTTTGCATCTGTAACCGCTTTCAACCTATCGGGTCACATTCATTTATGTCCCTGGTGCTCTGAAACAATCCCCTGCTCACTTAACCCCCTTAACCACAACACTGCCTTTTGCCCCACAGGACAGAAAAAGGATGGTTTGCATGAAGGACGTTCACGGAAGCTAGGAATTTAGGTTTGATTTGGATTCCTTCCTCCTGGAAAGACCTTAACACTCATAGAGCTTCAAGGGCACTAAACCAAGAAATCGTATCAGAATCTAGGACAGTGTTCCTGCAATTCAATCCTGGCTTTTCTACACCTAGTCATTAATTTTGCACATAATTCTTGCACACACGGCACTTTCTGCAGAGAACAAAAAAAAAAAAAAAGCACCACTTGGTAAAGAGCGATCCGAGCTCCAGGAAACTTCGGCATGATCAAAAGAGCCACAGAACAGTCGCTGCAGCCCCAGAAGCCCGAGGAAATCAATAATAGACGAGGGCTGGATGCTGTCTGCCTGGGCCATGTGATACAGATGAGCTCAAGCTCCTGGAATTTGCAAAGTCTTTAGCTAGAGACCTTTGAATTATTCCCTTAGGGAGCCCTCCTTTCATGTGTTGGGATGAAGCTAAAGACACAGAGATGGCTTCCCCTGGCCTAAAGGCACACTTAACGCGCTCTTGAGAATTCATTGCACTTATGCTAAATCGGGCCAAAATGTTGGGTCAAAAGGGAGGTCTTTGGATTTTGCTGCTGGCAAAAATGGGAAATGCTGGTTTCTTGCAACTGCACTCATTACCATGAAAGTAGAAGATTGCATGGCTGTGGAACTGGAAGATTTGATATCCCGCTTTATCACTACCCAAAGGAGTCTCAAAGCGGCTCACATTCTCCTTTCCCTTCCTCCCCCACAACAAACACTCTGTGAGGTGAGTGGGGCTGGGAGACTTCAAAGAAGTGTGACTAGCCCAAGGTCACCCAGCAGCTGCATGTGGAGGAGCGGAGACGCGAACTCGGTTCACCAGATTACAAGTCTATTGCTCTTAACCACTACACCACACTGGCTCCTAGCCTCTCAGTCTGAGCTGCCAGCCACTCAGCTATGGATGGAAGAGTCCATCCATTTTTGGCTCCCTCGGTTTCCCATTGTTCCCCCATCTTAAATTCAGTTCTCCACATTTTGCAGCCATTTGTAATTAAAATGCTTTAAAAAATAATAATGAAAATTTATCAGCATTGCAGTGCAGATTTCAGGGCATCTTTGCAAGCACTTCCCTCTGCTGTGATGCACATTCGTATGCTGTTGTCACTAACATCTGTGTTTTTATGCACGCTTTCCTCTAATACATGCATTTTTGGTCAGCATTCTTTGGGCGCAGAACTGCAACATAAGAGCATCTGCTGGATCAGATCAATGGCCCGTCAAGTCCAGCATCCTCTTCTCACAGTGACCACCCAGATGCCCATGGGAAATCTGCAAGCAGGACCCTGAGCACAAGAGCATTCTCCCCTCCTGTGTGAATTTTGAAGAATATCTGTGGTTCGGTTCGCATGTCGCTTTGGAACGTGCGGGTTTGAATGTTTCAGGGTAAATGCACATGGAATTGAATTTATCCTCCATCCCATCCTGTCATCCGCTCATGCTCCATCTCCTGTGGCAAGAGCTTTTCTTCACTGCACGCACATTCCATCATGTTTGCATAGGGAACTGAGAACACGTGAAAGGCAGGATTAGACCCAGGAGCTCGCTCTGCTTCTGGCAGCTAGCTTGGAACAGCTTCCTTGGTTCACTCCTCTAAGAACTCTGAGAGCATCAATTGGAAACACAACTTGGTGAAATGTTTTCTCAACCAAATACATTTCTGGCTGCAATCAGTCTTGTAAGGGTTACAAATGTCGATAGCTGCTCGCAAAAGGTATGTACAAGTTACATGCAACGTCCTTGATATTCTTAGCTGGCAAACAGAGAAATGTGCCGCAGAGTGGGAACCTTTGTGTTTTGTGGATGAAAGGAAAACAGAGGATCTGTTTTACTGTTTGGCATATAAAGTGTTGGGGAGGGCAGAGGGGATGGATTTATGATCTTGCAAGCAGATTGTCAGCCTCTACGGAGGCTAAGAAAATTTGTTGACTTCTCTCAGAGCTAGGACAGGAGATAAAAGAGATGGCAGTGCTGCTTGCTGCCACAAATCATAGCATGCCATGATCCACTGGGAGAAGAAAGGAAAATGCATGCCCAATGTGATGTGTTCCAAGAAATGAATATTATAGAGGGGAAACAGGACCCCAAATGGCTGGGGGGGGGGTTCCCCCAGCAGCAAACCTGTTTTTAGTGTTGCATCTAGTTCTCCCCTTGGAAATTGGCTTGAAAGCAGTACATGTGAAAAGGATCTAGGAGTCTTGGTAGACCATAAACTTGACATGAGTCAACAGTGTGATGCAGCAGCTAAAAAAGCCAATGCAATTCTGGGCTGCATCAATAGGAGTATAGCATCTAGATCAAGGGAAGTAATAGTACCACTGTATTCCGCTCTGGTATTCCGCCCTGATGTTGGGAAAGATGGAGGGCACAAGGAGAAGGGGACGACAAAGGATGAGATGGTTGGACAGTATTCTCGAAGCTACTAACATGAGTTTGGCCAAACTGCGGGAGGCAGTGAATGATAGGCGTGCCTGGCGTGCTCTGGTCCATGGGGTCACAAAGAGTCGGACACGACTGAACGACTGAACAACAACAACAACAACATTCCGCTCTGGTCAAACCTCACCTGGAATACTGTGTCCAGTTCTGGGCACCACAGTTCAAGAAGGATACTGACAAGCTGGAACGTGTCCAGAGGAGGGCAACCAAAATGGTCAAAGGCCTGGAAACGATGCCTTATGAGGAACGGCTTAGAGAGCTGGGTATGTTTAGCCTGGAGAAGAGAAGGTTAAGGGGTGATATGATAGCCATGTTCAAATATATAAAAGGATGTCATCTAGACGAGGGAGAAAGGTTGTTTTCTGCTGCTCCAGAGAAGCGGACACGGGGCAATGGATTCAAACTACAAGAAAGAAGATTCCACCTAAACATTAGGAAGAACTTCCTGACAGTGAGAGCTGTTTGGCAGTGGAATTTGCTGCCAAGGAGTGTGGTGGAGTCTCCTTCTTTGGAGGTCTTTAAGCAGAGGCTTGACAGCCATCTGTCAGGAATGCTTTGATGGTGTTTCCTGCTTGGCAGGGGGTTGGACTGGATGGCCCTTGTGGTCTCTTCCAACTCTATGATTCTATGATTCTTTGAATTCCACCGTGGGTTGAGTCTCACGTTCCCTCCTCCTTGCAGACAATATTATGAGCTCGGTGTCTCTTGGGTGAAGAGGGAGTGTGCAGGCAGCCCTGAGAGTTCAGAGACGAGTTTTCTTCCCTCACCTGTAGTCTCAAATATGACATCCCGGCTGAAATATATTGCCTAGTTTTTTTTTACAAGAAAGGAGATCTGCCGGTGTGTTAAGCGAAGTTCAGTCTGGGCCTTATTTATCAGCATTCGTTTTGTCATAGAAGCTGACAGCCTGCTTGTTGAGATTTATGGAGCCCCTGCAAGCTGCACTGTGGCTCTTTCACGCTCGCAAGATGTCAGAGATGCTCTGGTGGAGGGAAATATATATATTTATCTCTGTGCTTCTTGCAGTACTGAAGAAGAAATTGGAAGCGCTGTGCTTATTATCCAAGTGAGGGGACTGCAGTATCCCATGGGGTTTAGGAAGGATGCTCAATGCGCAATGTACTGCAATGTGCTCTACGTGGGGGTGCTTTAGAAAGTGACTCGGAAACTGCAACTAATCCAGAATGTGGCTGCCAGACTGGTGACTGGGAGTGGCCTCCGAGACCATATAACACCAGTCCTGAAAGACCTATATTGGCTCCCAGTACGTTTCCGAGCGCAACTCAAAGTGCTAACATTTAAAGCCCTAGTTACAGGTGGGTAGCCGTGTTGGTCTGCCATAGTCGAAACAAAATAGAAAATTCTTTTCAGTAGCACCTTAGAGACCAACTGTGTTTGTTCTTGGTATGAGCTTTCGTGTGCATGCACACTTCTTCAGATACACTGAAACAGAAGTCACCAGACCCTTATATATATATATATATATATATACCCCTCCCCACTCTCTCACTATATATAAGGGTCTGGTGACTTCTATTTCAGTGTATCTGAAGAAGTGTGCATGCACACAAAAGCTCATACCAAGAACAAACACAGTTGGTCTCTAAGGTGCTACTGAAAAGAATTTTCTATTTTGTTTCATTTAAAGCCCTAAACGGCCTCAGCCCAATATACCTGAAGGAGCGTCTCCACACCCATCATTAAGCGCGGACACCGAGGTCCAGCTCCGAGGGCCTTCTGGTGGTTCCCTCCCTGAGAGAAGCCAAGTTACAGGGAGCCAGGCAGAGGGCCTTCTCGGTGGTGGCACCCGCCCTGTGGAACGCCCTCCCACCAGATGTCAAGGAAATAAGCAACTATCTGACTTTTACAAGACGTCTGAAGGCAGCCCTGTTTAGGGAAGTTTTTAATGTTTGATGTTTGATTGGGTTTTGGGGAGTTTTTTTTTTCTTCTGTTGGGAGCTGCCCAGGATGAGTGTGGAGGTCCAGCCAGATGGGCAGGGTATAAATAGTATATTATTATTATTATTATTATTATTATTATTATTAATGAATTAATTTTTTTTATAAGAATTTATTGACCTTTTTCTTATAACAACATATACCCACACCCACACCTACAATTAAACAAATACAAAACAAATACATTGATAAAACAAATACAAACAGTGTCAAGTTTTCTTGTTGCATCTTTTCTTTAAAAAGAAAATTTCTATTTCCATATCTTGACCATTGACTTCCCCTGCCCTTTCTCCTTCGAGTTCATATCCTTAATCTATTTTATAACCATTTCTCCTGAAATTCAAATTCAATTATATAGTTACACACAATTATATATTCAACATTTAACTAACAATGCATCATCGTAGTAATATCTCATCATAATTCTTCTTCCATTGATATCTTCACCAATCATTTATATCATATCTATCTCTTCTATCCTTTAAACTGCTGCTAATAACATAGTAACTCAAAATATCTCCTTTCATATTCAAACAAAAAATAAAACAGAAAGATTGTTGACAGTATTCACCCTCCGATTTCAAAATTCCATGACAGGCTACTTCAAATTTTACTTAGTGTTTCACCCCACACCCCCTCTGTCCATTATTCTTCTCCTGGTGGCCTCAACACTGAATTTCCCTGTGGCTTCCCTCTCCAAGCGTCCACAGATCCAGGCACAGTCCAAAACTCTCCTTGCCACGAGCTCCAGGATGTCCATCTCGTCGTCTCTCAGCTTCTCCGGTTCTTTGTAGCATTCCTTTTCTTCTTGTAAAAACCATAAATCTCTGTCCCTGGCCCCCGAGCTCACACCTCGGGGACTGGATATAACAAATCTTACCGTCGCCTTGGGACTGCCACCCCCAAAAGGCGAGTTTCTTCTCCGAAGTAGCTCACTCATTTCTCTCCATCTTCCCAGACATCCTCTCAGCTCTTTGGCGAGACTTTCTTCCAAAGTGTTAAAAGTTTTAAAAGCCTCCTCTGTGGGCAATTGGTTCTCTTTCAGACCCCCACACAAGACTTTGACTTTCCTGTACAGCAGTTCCACCTTCAAAGCAGTGAGCCTCTGTTCGTCCGTTAGTCCAGAGTTCAGTACCAGTTCAAGGACGAAGCCCAGCATACTGGTAGAGGGGGAGGAAGTGGGTATCAAATTTCTACTCCTGCCTCTCTGTTCATCGCCATTTTCCTAAACTGGAGCGCAGATACCGCAACTTTAAATGGAGATATTTTCCACTAATTTACTTCCCAAGAAAAAAGTTTGCCAGTCTCGTGTATCAATTTTAAGCACATTGTAGCAGTCCTGTAGCAGCAGTTGCTCAAATTGGTTAGCTTCTTTAACTCGAAGGGAAGAAGGCAGGCTGCCTTTCTCCTTCCCCCCGGATCGTTCCAAAAGCTCGATTTCTGGTCAAATTAGTTACTCACGACCACCGGGTTCCTTTGGCTCCATTCTTCAAAGGTAGAACTAAGACGCTCACCGCGGGCTTTGTCGCCGCATTTGCATCCCGGTTGGGGCATATCCCCGTAAGCCCGGCTCCGTTGTCCCTTCACCCCCACTCCCCCTTTACAGGGGGGGCAAGGGAAGGGTTCGGAGCCTCCGTGGGCGCAGCCGGGGAGCCCAGGGTGCGGGACGCTCTTCCCGCACCCCAACCGGAGCCCCGCTTTGCGGTTGCGGGGCTCCTAACCCCCGGGATGGATCGGGCGCCTCGCAGCCGAAGCAGCCCCGACCACCCGCTATGGCGTCGCCAGCCGGAAGTCATTATTATTAATGAATTAGGGAAGGTGGTTCTCCTTCCCTCCATTAAAATGTACATGGAGCTGAGGGAGACAGTTGGAAGGCTGGGGCTCCCTCTTCATCTCTATGTGCTTTTTCATGACTCATATTAATACTACAGGATTTGATTTTTGCACAGATGCCTTCAGAAAGTGCAGTGTGTGTGTGTGTGTGTGTGTGTGTGTGTGTGTGTGTGTGTGTCCTTACTCTCTTTCTGTCTCTCTTGACAGTGGGAAGGGGAGAAAAGTGACCACAGAAGAATGCCACCCACTCAAAAACCCATTTGTGTCCGCAGGCCTTAAAAGGTTGGTTTTTGTGCGATATTTACAATGCTGTCAAACCAACAATGCATGTTTGCCAGGTGGGCACATGATAGGAGCTGGAGCTCAAAGAGTTTCCCTGTAAGTTTTCTAGAGAGAACTCTGAGCGCCATTCCCGCTGTGCCTTGACAGGGGGAAGGCGCAGTCATATAAAATCTCCTCACTTGGCTGAGCACTTTCTCTTTGCTCTTTGTTCCTTCACTTCATTCCAGCAATGTAGAATATATGTCATGTCTGAGCCACAGCTCAGACTCCATCTTAAACTAGACTTTGTAACCGAATCGCCATTTTCAGCCTGCCTGAACAAAAAAATGTTTCATGTGTTACTCTTCAATAATTATTCTGAGTGAGTAAACGTTATTTTTTTACCTTTTACAAGACTTTATTATTGTTTTAATGGGACGCGGGTGGTGCGGTAGTCTACACCACAAAGCCTAGGGCTTACCGATCAGAAGGTCGGCGGTTCGAATCCCCGTGACGGGGTGAGCTCCTGTTGTTCAGTCCCAGCTCCTACCCACCTAGCGGTTCAAAAGCACATTAAAGTGCAAGTAGATAAATAGGTACTGCTCCGGCAGGAAGGTAAACGGCATTTCCGTGTGCTGCTCTGGTTCACCAGAAGCGGCTTTGTCATGCTGGCCACATGACCCGGAAGCTGTCTGCGGACAAACGCCGGCTCCCTCGGCCTATAGAGCGAGATGAGCGCCGCAACCCCAGAGTCGGACACGACTGGACCTGATGGTCAGGGGTCCCTTTACCTTACCTTAATGATCAGCTAGGGTGGAAAAGTTGAAGGAAAAGCAAAGGAAAAAATTGCCGGTCTCTCAGGGGCACTGATGCAATGACCTCACACCCCTTTTCTTCCCTCTTCTGCTGTGATGGCTGTTGCCAGGTGATTGAAGGGTGGAGGCTGGCTTCTCTTCAGGAAGAGAAAATGTGGTAAAGAAGTCTGCATTGCGTATCACATCACATTGTGGTTTTTCCTCTGTCCTGTTGAAATGGACTGTTATGTGCACCCCATTCTGCTGAGGAATTGGGTTTCGGGGATTCCAGTGCTTATTCGGGGGTCGGGTCCTCTTGGAAGGAGATTATAGGAACCGGACCGCTGTTTTTGCAACGTGGGGTTTATTTTAGGGTTGCCATATTTTGCATCAGCACAACTGGACACAACACATCAGCACAACTGGACACCTTCCTCTGTCCCAGCTGCAACAAAACATGTCTCTCCCGTATTGGTCTCTACAACCACAGCAGACACTGTAACTCTTCAATGGTTTGACTTCACCCCCAGAGGTGCACTCCTCCATTGTCTCCCGAGACAGACGGGTGCCAAAAAGCGCTAACACTCACTGATTCCTGCAACCAAGTTTCGAATTTTCTCAGCAGCAGCCCAGTAGAACAGGAAGTAAAGCTGCACCAGTAAAATCCACAGACTCAAGGCTGTGGCTGGGTCAAAACACTCAGTTTGTTATTGCACAAAGCTTAATGGAATTATGAAATGCTACTCTGAAAGCTTACAGCACTTATAGAGAGCAGATTACATAAAATGCATGGTTTGAAAATAAAACAGCTTCAAAGCCACTTACATGGGATGACATTTGAAGCAACTTAAAGCAAATTGGCATAATTTGTACAAACGAAATTATTACTAATGGTGTGAATTAATAAAATAGCACTGGCAAAGCTTCCAGTCTGCGTAAGGGTGGAATTCAGCGCTGAGATAAGGCAATAACTCCATCATTTCTGCTTGCCAGATGAAACTATCCTCCTAGCTGAATCTGGATCCAAATCTCCTCCTAACTCCTTCCAGCTCCTCTAGTTTGAAAACAGTTCCACATTATGGTTACCAGATTTTTTTCAATGAATCTGGGGACACTTTTCTTTTTTCTTTTCTTTTCTTTTCTTTTCTTTTCTTTTCTTTTCTTTTCTTTTCTTTTCTTTTCTTTTCTCTTCTCTTCTCTTTCTCTTTCTTTCTTTCTTTCTTTATTTCTTTCTTTCTTTCTTTCTTTTTTTGAAGCTGAGTAACAACAGGGAATCAGTAGTGGGGGTGGTGAGGCAAAAAACCCTGGGCCCAAGCATACATGCATATTGTATAAACGTGCAAAGACCTTCTTACGCACACTGTGAAACATAAATATGCAGAGTTGTGTTTTTTTTATAAAAAAAAAACTGGGCAATGGCACACTGCCCACCCGTGATTCACGAGCCTTCCCTGATCTCCTTCCCCCTTTGTTTTGACAGATCAGGGGAGGCTCAGGAGTCACTGGCGGGTAGGCATTGCCCAGGATGAGCCAGCCTGGTAGTGCAGTTGCTCTGGCTGGCTTCAGGAGCTGTTCTTTGCTGTGGCGCAGGAAAAATGGCGGGCGCCACGGCAGTGAGCAGCGAGCAGCTCCTGAAGCCAGCCAGAGCCAACTGCGCCACCAGGCTGGTTCTGTGGGAATGTTTTGGGATGCAGGGGAGGATATATTTTTTAAGATATCCTATTCCAACTTGTGTTTACAAGTCCCAGAAATTAGCAGAGTTCTCATTCCCCTTTTTAAACACACACGCAGCAGATAGCTTGCTCAGGTTTGTTAAAACCTCTTAAACGTCCTGGTATTTTCCCCATTAATCCCTCTCAAAATAAGACATTACACAGTCTTCTGTAAAAGCATAAAAACGTTTACTCACGAGAAATCATCTGTTCACGATTGGATCCCAGACGGCAGACTTAAACTTAGTAAAAGTTACATTTACTCAGGAGGCTGTTCCTTTTTAAAAAAAAAAAAGAATTTATTGGTTTTTCCATAACAAAGAACAACTTAACACAGACACCAACACTAACCGTAACATAAACCCAACAATCAAACCACAACAAAGCAAATACAAATACACCAACAATTCTTCTTCTTGTTTACACAAAAAAAAAACTTTTCTTGTGTGAATCATTACAGGTGACTTTCCCCGTTTTCTCTCCTTCGGTTTCAATTCCAATTTTTCTTTAATAACTTCTCATCTCTAAAATTAAATTCATTTAAAAATAAAAACTAAACATACTTCTTAAAATCTTATTTTTAGTTCACAATAATCTATCACTTCTTAACTTGAATCAAATCTAATCACAATATAACTTCATGGTAATTAATAATGCAACTTCATAACATAACATATTACTTCTTATATCAAATCATATCAAACATCTTCTTTCACTTAAACTGCTGCTAATAAAGAAAAATTAAAATATCCCTTCTCTAGTTCAAAAACTTAAAATCTTAACACACCGGCTTCAGGGTACCATAATAAACCATCCTAATTTTATCCTTAATACAGTTCACCCTATCCCTTTTCTAACCATTTTCTTTCTCCATCTCGGGGTTTCCCCCCAGACATTCCTCCATCTTACGCCAAAACCATTTTTCAGAGTATCCTCTTTTCTTATAAATCCACAGTTCCAGACATAGTCCACAACAGTCCTTGCATGGAGCATCAGGGTACACAAATCATCACCTTCCAGCATCTCCGGTTCAATATTCCGTTCCTCTTCCAGTTGTAAGCATAATAGTCTTTTCCCCATCATTCCTGGGCTCTCACCCCAGAAATTGGATATATAAAATCTTCTCATCCTGGGTCTGCCACCCCAACAGGACTTTTCATTTTCTCGGAGTTGCAAAGCCATTTTACTTTGTTCTTCAATAATTCCCTTCAACTCTCTGCCAAGGTTCTCTTCCATTTCAGCAATGTTCTGAACAGTCTTTTCTGTGGGGTATAACCTTTCTGCAATATCTTGATTCAACAAAATTAATTTCTGGTTAAGCAGTTCTAGCTTCAAAAAATTAATCCTTTGTTCATGAGTCAGACCAGAGTCTAAAACCAGCTCGAAAACGAAACCCAACATGGTAGAAGTGGGCATAGGGTATCAAATTTCAATGTTTTCCATCTTAGTCGCAGTATTTTTCCATCTCAATCACCAGTCTCCGCAGCCATTTTCCCCGGAGTCGGGGCGAAAAGATCCCAGTCTATCCATTTTAAAAAGAGATATTCTCCATCAATATTGCTCCCCTAAAAGGGAATCTGATCAGTCTTACTTGTCAAAAGTCAAAACATTGTATCCATCACTGTAACAGCAGTCACCATCAAAGCAGTTATTTTCTTTCCACCAAAGGGAGAAAAACGGGCTTCCTTTCCGTCATGTCTCCCGGAGCGCCAAATATCAAAGATAAATCCAATTGTTCAGGTACTCACGGCCAACGGGCTTCATTTTTCCTTCGTAGAATGATATCGCTCACCGCGAGCGGCAGCCGCCGCTTCGCCGGTCCGGTTGGGGCATGTCTCCTCAGCCCAGCTCCGTGGTCCCTTCACCCCCACTCCCCCTTTACAGGGGGAACGAGGGAAGGGTTCGGAGCCATATCGGGCTCGCCGGAGAGCCCAAGCCGCGGGACGCTCGACCCGCGGCTCACCGGAGCCCCACTTTGTGGTAGCGGGGCTCCAACCCCCGGGCGGCCTGGGTCACTTCGCTGCCGAAGCAACCCACGACCGCCCGCGATGGCGTCCTCGCCGGAAGTCCAGGAGGCTGTTCCATAAGGGAAAACAGCTCCTTTGTCCTCTCTTGGTTGGCCAAAAGAGCATCTTAGCAAAGCAGCTTCTTTGAGAGCATCGTCCAAAAGAGGACGATGGTGTCTGGCCCCTGTGGTTTTGTATTAACCTGCCCAGGTGAGACCACACCCATCTCCAGTTACACAGAGGAAGCCCATCCCAGCCCAGGAGTAACAGCGAGTTCCGACTGGCTGGCCTAGAGTTCCCCTTCTATGTCCACTCTAGCAATGTTGTGTTTGACTGCTCCTGCGTTTTACATCCCACAGGCTCCGGGCTGCTGCCGCTGCCACATTCCCCGGGGACAGATTTGCAAATCTGGGGACATTCCGGGGACAGAATTTGTCCAGGGACAAATTTCCAAATCTGGGGACTGTCCCTGGGAACCGGGGACGTCTGGTAACCCTATTCTACGTTCCTCAGCATATTAGATCAATAAACTCCTTGTGGCCTTCAGCTACACAAAGCATGACAGGTGTCAGGTGCGACGAACCTCCCTGCCAACTTCCCCTCTGTTACTAAGTGTATTATTTTTGAGGAGTTCCAGGTCACTTTTTCTATCCACCCCACCTCGATTCTTGAGGTCAACTGTGTCAGTTAGCTAAACCCTTTTAGTAACTGTGTAGCCTTACCAAGGTTTCTGCCCTTTTGCCCCTCCTGAGGGAAACTCCAAGACACAAACTATCACCCTGCAGGTCAGTTTTGTCTTTTGCCTGAGTTCACCTCCTCATGAGCCTCCATATATCGCTGGACCAAATAAATGACTCTTTTCTCTTCTCAACAAAAACAAGTCTTTATTTCTTTCAGAACATCATGTTTCAAGTATTTCAATAGTTCATCAGCTTGTTGTTGTTCAGTCGTTCAGTCGTGTCCGACTCTTCGTGACCCCATGGACCAGAGCACGCCAGGCACGCCTATCCTTCACTGCCTCTCGCAGTTTGGCCAAACTCATGTTAGTAGCTTCGAGAACACTGTCCAACCATCTCATCCTCTGTCGTCCCCTTCTCCTTGTGCCCTCCATCTTTCCCAACATCAGGGTCTTTTCTAGGGAGTCTTCTCTTCTCATGAGGTGGCCAAAGTACTGGAGCCTCAACTTCAGGATCTGTCCTTCCAGTGAGCACTCAGGGCTGATTTCCTTCAGAATGGATAGGTTTGATCTTCTTGCAGTCCATGGGACTCTCAAGAGTCTCCTCCAGCACCATAATTCAAAAGCATCAATTCTTCGGCGATCAGCCTTCTTTAGGGTCCACCTCTCACTTCCATACATTACTACTGGGAGAACCATAGCTTTAACTATACGGACCTTTGTCGGCAAGGTGATGTCTCTGCTTTTTAAGATGCTGTCTAGGTTTGTCATTGCTTTTCTCCCAAGAAGCAGGCGTCTTCTAATTTCGTGACTGCTGTCACCATCTGCAGTGATCGTGGAACCCAAAAAAGTGAAATCTCTCACTGCCTCCATTTCTTCCCCTTCTATTTGCCAGGAGGTGATGGAACCAGTGGCCATGATCTTAGTTTTTTTGATGCTGAGCTTCAGACCATATTTTGCGCTCTCCTCTTTCACCCTCATTAAAAGGTTCTTTAATTCCTCCTCACTTTCTGCCATCATCAGCTTAGTTACATCTAAAGTATAAACTCTTTCAGTATAACCGACTGATCTTCATCCTATCCTAGCCTAACCACCACTATCCTGGCCCCACACCCCTCTTCTTCCCTGTCTCCACACACACCCTCCCTCTTCTCAACTGCCAAAACGGCCATTCCCTCCTTTTAAACCGGGGATCGCCCCACCCCCAAAGAATGAACTGTCCGTCAATGTGAAGGTGGATTAACTCCTTCTGAGCCGGGATGTAATACCTCCTCCATCCTAGGGCCAATCCGTCACATCAGGCAGGAAGAAAGAAAGAAAAAGGGGAAACAATTCGTCCACCACCACCCCTCACACACACCACCCCAAATAACAAGTCCCCAAAGAACTGCACACACCTTTTATTCTGATATGCAACTGGACCAGGGGGCTTGATTTTTCCACCAATTCTCCCTTTATTCCATTACTTATGTGGTCAGACCCACATAAAACATAGCCCATGAACTACCTGGGTGTGGGACAGAGAGAAACTGTCTGCATCTGCAGTTCTCTGCACAGGGCACTGTGAGCAGACAAGGCTCTCGCTGTTGTTTTGGCTTAATCACAACCATTTCCTGTGACTCTTTTCTCGCTGCCAAGGTACAAAACCAAATCAATGATACACCCAAGTTGTTCCCCAAGACAAATGCTTGTCAAAGCATAGGCTCAGCATCATCTTTAGGAATATAATGTAATTTTAAATAGACCTAGATTCAAAGGTCTCTCCCTCTCCTTACAGCCTCCATCAGCCTGCATTCCAGCCTGAGGTTTTTCCTCCTGGATAGACTCATCTGCACATCCTTCTCCCACTGTGCCAGGGAACAAAAGGCAAAGGCAACTCCCTTTAAAATGGTGATTTGCAAAATGATGGTGCATCAACCACGCGACCTAAGGTTAAACACTCATGTGAAAGAGCAGAGAACACTAACAGTTAACCATTAACCCAGCTAGAAGTTCAGAGAGCTCCCTTTTATATACCACAATGGAATTTTCCAATGCTAAACCCTTCAGCGATATACATACAGGCATTCTTCATTTCTGCGTCAATTAAACAATTATACTTTAAAATAACTGCTGAGCATGCAGGCCTAGTAGGGGCCAGAATAACAAGGGGGAAGTGGTGTGGAAATAGTATTGATCTCCAGGAAACACTGGGGTGGGGGAAATGTCACACCCAGCAAGGACCCTGTTCCCCTAAGGGTCAGTAGTGAGGATGAGACACTGCCCCACAAATGTGTTTTTATGGGCACAATGGCGATCTCTCCATTGACCTGCCTATAGGAATGCATAATGCTATATTTAAAACAAGCAGGTTTTAACCTTCCCCTTTAACCACAGAAAATACAGTGGTACCTCAGGTTACGAACTTAATTCGTTCTGGAGATCTGTTCTTAACCCGTAACTGTTCTTAACCTGAGGCGCACTTTCACTAATGGGGTCTCCCGCTGCCGCCGCACTGCTGGCACACGATTTCCGTTCTCATCCTGGGGCAAAGTTCTCAACCCAAGGTATTACTTCCGGGTTAGCGGAGTTTGTAACCTGAAGCATTTGTAACCCGAAGTGTTTGTAACCCAAGGTACCACTGTAAAGGAGAGGTTTAAAATCTGCTAGTTTTAGACTTCCGGCGGCGACGCCATCGTGGAGCGGTCGTGGGTTGCCTCGGCTGCGAGGCGACCCAGTCCGTCCCGGGGGTTGGAGCCCCGCTACCGCAAAGCGGGGCTCCGGTGGGGTGCGGGAAGAGCGTCCCGCACCCCGGGCTCCCCGGCTGTGCCCACTATGGCTCTGAACCCTTCCCTCGCTCCCCCTGTAAAGGGGGAGTGGGGGTGAAGGGACAACGGAGCCGGGCTATAGGGGACATGCCCCAACCGGGACGCGGAGCGGCGGTTACCCCCGCGACGAGCGTTAAAGTGCTACCTGTTATGTTTGGAGCTAAAGAAACCTGGTGGTCGTGAGTATCTGATTGGACTAGTTTTTGTGCTTTTTTAACGATCCGGGGGACATTCGGAAAGGAAGCCTGCCTCCCTCCCTTCGGGGGAAAGAAAATAACCAGTTTAAGAGGCTGCTGTTACAGAGATGGTTACAAAGTATTTGAATTTTGATAAGTGAGACTCTTTTGATCTCCCTTTGGGGAGTAAGTCTGTGGAAAATATCCCCTTTTAAAGTTTTGGTCTTTGCGCCCTGGTTTCAGGGAAAATGGCTACGAAAAGTTGGAGCTGAAGTGGAAAATCACTGGCACAAAAGGGAGAACATAGAAATAGAAACTGAAATCTGATACCTATCCCCCTTCCCAACATGTTGGATTTTGTTTTTGAACTCGTTTTGAACTCTGGATTAACGGATGAACAAAGATTTGTTATCTTGAAGCTGGAACTGCTTGATCAGAAATTGAAGGTTTTGAGTGGGGACATGAAAATTTTTTTACTTCCCACAGAGGAGGCCTTCCAAGTTTTTTACACCATGGAAGAGAACCTTGGCAAAGAGCTGAAGGGGATGATTGAAGATTGGAGAGAGATGGTTTGGCGACTCCAGGAAAAAGGAACGTCCTTTGGGGGTGGCAGCCCCGGGACGGCAAGAACTGTTATATCCAGCCCCCGAGGTGAGAGCTCGGGAGTGAGGGACAAAGAACTAAGATATCTACAAATACAAGAAGAAGGTAACATTGAATCGGAGAAGCTGAAAGAAGATGAACTGTGTACCCTGATGCTCGATGCAAGGTCTATTGGGAACTGTGTCTGGATCTGTGGACGTATAAGAAAAGAGGACAATTGGAGGATTGGTTCCGGTGATAGATGGAAATGGACAATGGACAGAGGGGGAATAGGGTGAAGTATTAAATGTAAAATTTAAATGGTTTGTTATGGTAATCTGAAATCGGAGGGTTAAGACTTTAAGTTTTATTTTATTTTTAACAAGAAAAGGGATATTTTGAATTTTATGTTATTAGCAGCAGTTTAAGGGATAGAAGAAGTTCGTATAGATTTGATATAAGAATGATGTGTTAAGATCTAAAGATTTGTTATTAACTATTATGGATTAAGATAATTGTTTAGATTTGAATTTTCTTTAAATGAATTTAATTTTTAGTGAGATGATGTTATTAAAGTAGATTCTGGATTTAAAACCGAAGGTGAAAAGGCAGGGGAAGTCAACCGTCAAGATTTGGAACTAGAAATTTTTATTTATGTATGTAAACAAGAAGAAGAATCCTGGCTATGTTTGTATTTGTTTTATATTTGTAGGTGTGGGTGTGGGTTTATGTTTTGTTATGAAAATGCCAATAAATTCTTTTTAAAAAAATCTGCTAGTTTTAAATATAGCGGTGGTCTGGGGAGATAATTCGTTGAAAGAGGCCCACCTCTCCACTCGCTCCATTCTCAAGCTCTGCGTGTGGTTTCATTAGGGGTGGCAGACAGCCATTTGCTTTTTTGAGATATGGAGTCACAGAGCTACTTATTGAGATGCCTTGTTAATGGTACAATCCAACTCAAAAGGACGAGAACCTTCGCCCAAATCGCACACCCCCTACTCTGTCACCTTGAGCTTGATCCCTCCCCTCATATCAGAGATCACATACAGTTCCTTCCTGACATTTTTCAGACTTGCCTGCATTAGAGTGAGCCCACGCTTAAGGCCCAGTTCATTGATGGATATCCTTGACTCGATGATCCACCGCCAAGTGATATGAATGAGCTATTGTTTGAGCAAATATCGAAGGCAGACCTTTCAGATTGCATCAAGTGCTCTCATTCAGCTGCACCTTCATCAAGGTTGGAGTAAGCAAGTGATGGGCACAGCTTTTTCAACCAGATCCTATGGGGTTGGGAGACAAAGGAACGGCAGGCATGGAGTTTAAGAAAGAATTTGGTTGAATGGGGTGTTACGCCCTCGAGGCACTTTGAGCTATTGTCCAAGGGAAACAGCTCAACAAACAGAATTTTCTCCCAATGTTTCATTCTGGTATACAGAGGTGGGCTGTGGGAAGCAAGGATATGCTAAGATCCTGGTGAGTAACAGATGTGCGGAGGAGGCAGGGCCAAGATCCAGAGAACTCTGGGAATTTAGTTTGATGGGTTTCAGGGATGGGCTAGTGTTTATCCTATGCCAACATACCGAAATAGAAAACAAATAAGTGGTGATATAGTGTTCAGGAACAAAAATGCCAAATACCCCTTCCCTTCCAAAAAATGTTGTGGAAAGGTGGGGTATAATAACAATAGCAATAGTAATAACAACTCCACGTTCTTCTTTTTCTTTCCTTTGTTCAGAATCATGTTGTTGTTGTTCAGTCGTTCAGTCGTGTCGGACTCTTCGTGACCCCATGGACCAGAGCATGCCAGACACGCCTATCCTTCACTGCCTCTCGCAGTTTGGCCAAACTCATGTTAGTAGCTTCGAGGACACTGTCCAACCATCTCATCCTCTGTCGTCCCATTCTCCTTGTGCCCTCCATCTTTCCCAACATCAGGGGCTTTTCTAGGGAGTCTTCTCTTCTCATGAGGTGGCCAAAGTACTGGAGCCTCAACTTCAGGATCTGTCCTTCTAGTGAGCACTCAGGGCTGATTTCTTTAAGGATGGATAAGTTTGATCTTTTTGCAGTCCATGGGACTCTCAAGAGTCTCCTCCACCACCATAATTCAAAAGCATCAATTCTTCGGCAATCAGCCTTCTTTATGGTCCAGCTCTCACTTCCATACATTACTATATAACAGCTTCTTAAAGGAAAGAAAAAGAAGAGCATGGTGTTGGTATTATTATTGCTATTGTTATTATACCCCACGGAAGGAAGCCGGGATCGCTATTGCAGCGAACCGGATGCTGTTTTTGGAGTTTTGGGAAGGCTCGTAGGCAACATACCATTTTCTGATTGATTGTGGCCGGAAAAGTTTGCTGTCTTCCTTGGCCGTAGCTCCGAAGCTGAATATCTGGCAAGACCTTCTTTGACTTTGCCACATGCTGTTGCATTATGCTACCAACTGCTGTTTTAATCTGATAATGCTGGTCCTGAAAATTGCAGCAGCTCTTCTCACACACGAATAGCAAGAATCACTGGGATTTATGGATCCATGCGAGCAAAAAAATAAAAAAAGCAAAACAAAACTCAGCAGTAGCGTTAGTGTAACTTCCCATTTCTTCGCCTTGGGCAACACGCCAATAATAATCTCAATTTTAAAAGGCAGTCAGAATGAAGATCTGGAAGAAAGTGCATCGATTTAATTTGATTCCATGACATCTCTGACAAAGACATAATGGAGCCTGAACATTTTTTTCCCCTTTTGGAAGTTCGGCCAAACATATTAACAAAGGAAGTCTCAAGCCACTGTCTTTCCAGTTCCTTTCCCTTGCATGATTAAAGTACATTGAAATTAAATTTGTTTAGTTGGCACTTTATTGAAAATGGATCGTCATTGCTGGGCAATGCATGCCCGTCATTTAAATCCGAATGCAAATCCATTTCCCCATTTCATTTGTGCAGAAAGTACACAGACAATGAAGCAGATAGATTATTCTGGAGAAGGAGTTTCCCTTCCCAATCTACTTAATTCCAAAACAACCTTACTAACTCTGTGTAGCTCCCTGTGCAGAGGTGCTGGTTGTTAAACCTCTCTGAAATGTAGCCTCTGGAAGGGGAACAGGGGTCTCCTCTTGACAACTCTCAGAAACTACAGCTCCCAGAATTCTTTGGGGGAAGCCATGACAGTTGAAAGTGGCATCACGGTGTTTTAAATGTATGGTGTGAATGTGGCCTTTGCATATGGCATCCCATCCAGTCTGCACTACAATCAGTGCTATTTTTCTAGAAAAAGAGGTGCCAGAACTCACCATGAATGCCTCCCTTGTTCTCTTATAATGGCAACGGCACCCACCTGACAGGTGCCGGAACTGAGATTCTGTGAGTTCTGGCTAAAAAGAATAATAATCCCTGACTATGATCCTTTCTGCAGCTGTAGAAGATGCATCCCCAAGAAAGTGCATTAGCCTTGCCAGAATGTGCCTCCCCCACTACTCCTGAAATCCCTCTGGTGTTTGCGTGTTTAGACCTTTAACCTTCCCCAAAATAAATTCACACCTGACTCAGATACTTGGTTTGGTTTCTGGCAGAATTTAGGCCACAACTTTATTGATTACAACCAAGTGAGTGGTTGCATAGGTTCTGGTTCGACTAGCTCCCTGCAGCCTTGCAGGTAGCCCTATCCCAGAGCCACGTTCGTGGGACAGACAAGGATGAACACCAGGGTCAGCTGATGGAAGGACCCCCTTTCGGGCACCGGACCCCTTTCGGGCACTGACAAACCATTGAGTCCCTGGATTCCTGTACCGGAATATCCTGCATTTCCATAGGCGTGGCCACATCACGTGCCACACCTGTCACCTGTACCAGAGCCTATCCGCAACTTACAAGTTGTGACTAGTTGCTACGCAGCAGGCGAAACCCAAATGCCACCAGCCAATCAGCCAAGTAGGGAAAATTCCTACCCCTGTCCCAACGGCAGATGACACACGACGGCATAGCAAAGTCAACTCAAGCCCTAAATATAGGGAGTAGTGGGTGGGTGTTCCGATGCGTTAGGCCCCAAAGAGGAAGCTCAGCAGCCTTGCATGGGCTTAAATAGGTCCCACATTGCTGCATTTTACCATGTTCCATTGGCCAGATTTCACCCCAGCAACTTGGGACCGACCTATCAGCGGTTGTGGCCTTGATTTCCAATTACCCCCACAACACTGGGTCAGGTTGCCGGTCACACTGCAACATGTGCCCTCCTTTAATGGAGGACCCCCTCTCTCCTCAAACATGAACCCCCATGTTTGCTTTGAACTTTTTTCGTTTTGGGCAACATCCCATAGCAATTCTGGGCCCAGGTCTTATCACCTTCAATGGTGGGGTCAACTCCTCTGGCCAGGCTTGGAAATGAGTTCAGCCCTAGCCAGTGGTCAGAGATAATGTGAGCTGTTATGTTGAAGTAACAGTAGCAAAATTGCAGGGAAGAAGCTCAGATCATATATATGAGTGACACCCTTCTTTGGAAATTAAACCAAACCATTAACATTCAAAAACTTTACTTGCAGAAACTTATAGATGAATTAAAACATAACATTTACAGTCATGTGCTTATCCAAGCATGGGCTTACAGTCTCTTCTTCTAACTTCCAAGCAACCGTATTTTCCTTCCTTTCCAGAGCTCAGCACTCAGTAATAATAATAATAATAATAATAATAATAATAATAATAATAATAATAATAATAATTTATTTGTACCCTGCCCATCTGGCTGGGTCTCCCCAGCCACTCTGCGCAGCTTCCATCAAATATTAAAATACATTTAAAATATCACAGTTTAAAAACTTCCCTAAACAATAATAATAATTATTCAGCCTTCTGTATCTCAATTAGGACATGTCTTGCAGCTCCTAGGAAAGATTTCCACTTTTACCTTCTCCTGCAACTTTGCTCTCTTTCTTTCAAGCAGAGAAGAAGCCCCCCAACACTCTATTCAACTGAGCAGTGTTCTAAAACATCTTGCTTGACCTAAAATGGAGTCTCTCCTTCACTAGATACCTCCCATGTGACCAATGTTAGCCAATCACACGAGAACTACTAGAGAACTCTCTAGAATTCAGTTACCGACCCCTCAAATTTAAGTACATAGTAATGCATACAAGCACCCACAATTTCAGTGAATTAAATTGCTATGCTTAACATTGTAGTCCAGTAACATCTGTAACTCGAGGTCTCACTTCTGTGATGGGGAATCGTGTACTGTATTATCCCTGGTGTTTTGTGGTATGTGTTTGAGTGATGGTACTCACCAGTACAGAGAACCACCAACTCTCCTCTTCTTGCTGCCCATGTCAGCCATTTTGTGCTGGTACACATAGCGCTTTTATCAAAATATGACTGCTTGCACCTCATTGTTTTACCACCACCACCCTCCAAAAGAAACTATCTCTGTTGATGATTACATGTTCCCATCAATGAAAACATATTCCCATTGAGGCTACTTTAGAAAAATCATCCGCATGAAGCTTGATCATGAAACAGCAAGCATGATGCGTCATGTAGCTTCCTAGCACAGTTGCTTGCTGTGTGAAACTTGTCTTTTCTCCCTCTCCAGGATCTGAAGTTTTGGAAAGTAAAGAATATGTATCTCGAGCTCTGCTGGGAATCTAATAGCTTCATCTTTCTATTGTCTCCTTGGTTCTCAGAGCCACAGGGAAGTTCTTCATTATTATCACTGCACCCTCAAATCTAACCCAACGGTCACACATCTTGAATGAGATTTGTGTCTATAATAGTGGCTGTCGCTTTTTCTCCTATTGAATCAGAATGGAGTTTTGTCTCACTCTTTTTCCGACGTCATTTGACATTCCCTCTCTACCACGGCATGCATAGTACATTCTATTCTTTTTGTAATTGATTCTAGGACTTTTTTTAAAAAAAAGGAAAAAAAGAAAACCCATGTTTTCTGCAAGTGAACAGCGCTGAGACGACAAAGCAGCAAGCTCAATCCAATAGCACATAGCAAACAGGATCTGAGCAGCCAAGTTAATTGATTTTTCTTTTGACGAGGGTAATTAAGCTCCCTGCTCCTTCTAAGGCCTTGGCGTCTATTCAAGAAGGTGAGAATGGAGCAACAACACAATGAAAGGCGTACGAGTTAACAAACCAAACTGCAGAAGTTTCTACCAGAACCTGCAGGAGAACAGACAATGCATTTTTGGCCTATGAAAAACATTTCCATTCATTTTTGCAGCTGTTCCCATCTTGGAAAACATTCGAGGTGGTACCTTTTCACAGTTTAGGGATCAGTCTGGGTGATATCCGATGGAAAGACTCCCCTATAAAGAAAGCTTCTACCGTTGGGGACATTTCAGTTTAGAGCAAAGGCAAATAAGTGGCAACATGACAAAAGTTTTTAAAATATTACACAACATGGAGATAAAGTTCTTTCCAACAGAGCCTTTGTATACCCTCCAACATTTCTCCAAAAAATAGGGTCGTCCTATTCAAAAATTGGCCAAACTGCGGGAGGTAGTGAAAGATAGGCGTGCCTGGCATGCTCTGGTCCATGGGGTCACGAAGAGTCGGACACGACTGAACGACTGAACAACAACAACAACAACATGAAATTATTATTATTATTTATACCCCCCCCATCAGAATGGGTTCCCATTTCTTTAAGAAATGGGTGTGCCTGATCACCTCATGTGTCTCCTGAGAAATCTCTATGTGGGACAAGAAGCTACAGTTAGAACTGGATATGGAACAACTGTTGGTTCAAAATTGGGAAAGGCGTACAACAAGGCTGTATATTGTCTCCCTGCTTATTTAACTTATATGCAGAATTAATCTTGTGAAAGGCTGGACTGGATGAATCCCAAGCCGGAATTAAGATTCGCAGAAGAAATATCAACAACCTCAGATATGCAGATGACGCAACTTTGATGACAGAAAGTGAGGAGGAATTAAAGAACCTTTTAACGAGGGTGAAAGAGGAGAGTGCAAAATATGGTCTGAAGCTCAACATCAAAAAAACTAAGATCATGGCCACTGGTCCCATCACCTCCTGGCCAATAGAAGGGGAAGAAATGGAGGCAGTGAGAGATTTTACTTTCTTGGGTTCCATGATCACTGCAGATGGTGACAGCAGTCATGAAATTAGAGGACGCCTGCTTCTTGGGAGAAAAGCAATGACAAACCTAGACAGCATCTTAAAAAGCAGAGACATCACCTTGCCGACAAAGGTCCGTATAGTTAAAGCTATGGTTTTCCCAGTAGTGATCATAGAATCATAGCGTTGGAAGAGACCACAAGGGCCATCCAGTCCAACCCCCTGCCAAGCAGGAAACACCATCAAAGCATTCCAGACAGTGATGTACGGAACAGGTAGGTAGCCGTGTTGGTCTGCCATAGTCAAAACAAAATAAAATAAAAAATTCCTTCCAGTAAAACCTTAGAGACCAGTGTATCTGAAGAAGTGTGCATGCACATGAAAGCTTATACCAAGAACAAACTTAGTTGATCTCTAAGGTGCTACTGGAAGGATTTTTTTATTTCATTTTGTTTTGATGTATGGAAGTGAGAGCTGGACCATAAAGAAGGCTGATCACTGAATAACTGATGCTTTTGAATTATTGAGGGCACAAGGAGAAGGGGACGACAGAGGACGAGGTGGTTGAACAGTGTTCTCAAACTACCAACATGAGTTTGGCCAAACTGCGGGAGGCAGTGGAAGACAGAAGTGCCTGGCATGCTCTGGTCCATGAGGTCACGAAGAGTCGGACATGACTAAATGCCTAAACAACAACAACATCTGAATGGGTTGTCCCAGACACTCTGGCCAGCATCCAACATATAAGATAAAAGGTAAAGGACCCCTGGATGGTTAAGTCTAGTCAAATACGACTATGGAGTTGCTGCTCTCATCTCGCTTTCAGGCCAAGGGAGCCTGCATTTGTCCACAGACAGCTTTCCGGGTCATGTGGCCAGCATGACCAAACAATTTCTGGCACAATGGAACACCATGACAGAAGCCAGAGCGCACGGAAACTCCGTTTACCTTCCTGCCACAGTGGTACCTATCTATCTACTTGCACTGGTGCGCTTTCAAACTGCTAGGTTGGCAGGAGCTGGGACAGAGCAAAGGGAGCTCACCCCGTAATGCTGACCTTCTGATTGGCAAGCCCAAGAGGCTCAGTGGTTTTGACCATAGCACCACTCGCATCCCGTTCCAACATTTACAAAAACATAATAAAACATTAAACATTTAAAAGCTTCCCTAGACAGGGCTGCCTTCTGGTGTCTTCTAAAGGTTGTCTTGTTACTGATTGGCTCTTTGGGTCGCATAACTCCATACCCTCCAACATTTCTCTGATGAAAATAGGGACATCCTAAGGAAAAGTAGGACATTCTGGGACGGCTTTTGTAAATCCAGGACTGACACTGGAAAATAGGGACACTTGGAGGGTCTGCCTCCAGGGTGCTAAGATTGGTGCAGGGTGCCCTCTTAGTTATTCTTCCACCCTGAGATGCTTGGTAGGTTACAGCCCAGAATAGGGTCTTCTTTGTGGTGGTCCCTTAGCTGTGAAACTCCCTCCCCAAAAAGGTGTGTCTGGCACCTTCATTATACAACTGCTGGTGAACGCTGATAATACACCTCTTTTGACACTCGAGATGTAATTTTAAGTTGTTTCCCCACTGTTTTTAATATTGTGTTTTAATACTAATGGCTTTAATACTAGTGGACAAACGGCACACTGAGAGCCAGTGTGGTGTAGTGGTTAAGAGCGGCAGACTCATTATCTGGGGAACTGGGTTCGCGTCTCCGCTCCTCCACATGCAGCTGCTGGGTGACCTTGGGCTAGTCACACTTCTTTGAAGTCTCTCAGCCCCACTCACCTCACAGAGTGTTTGTTGTGGGGGAGGAAGGGAAAGGAGAATGTTAGCCGCTTTGAGACTCCTTCGGGTAGTGATAAAGCGGGATATCAAATCCAAACTCTTCTTCTTCTTCTTTTTAAATTGCTGTATCCCACCGTGGGGCCTTAGAGTGAATGGTGGGTAATAAATTTGGGGAGGGGGGGGAATGCAGCACACCGTAATTCAGCAGCAAAGAACATGTGAAGCCATGATCAGCAGCCATCACATGAAAACAAAGCCAGCTTAATGGGGCGTCGTGCCCCATTCAAAGCGCACAATCGTTCCATGGAACACCATGGAGACAGCAGAGTGTCACATCCATTTGCTTTCAAAAGCACAGCACAGAGACAACTGGAGGTTGAAACATTGCTGGGGAACTCATCTACAATTGTCCTAATTGCTAATCAATCTGCATTCAGAAACACAATCTCTCACAGCTGGTTAATGACGATCATTTTTGGGGGGGCCCTTTCATCATTTGTGTTGTTAGGCTGCCAGGATACCAAGATAACAGGATACTAGTGTGTGGGGCGGATGGGGCAGGGGGAGCTTCTAAAGTGGCTTTTGTCCAGACACCAGGAAAATGTTCGACAACCTGGTGGCCCCTTCAGAACACTTGTCTGCAGAGTGTGCTTTTCCTGTGAAGAGGAGAAATGCCTGGCATCCCATGTGTTTTCTGCGAACCAAAGGATGCATTTTGCGAAATGAACTGCATTGTAAACATGGGTCTGACAAACAGCAAACCAGTTGCACAAGTGATCTAGTGCACACATAATCTAGGGCTGGGCAGATTGAGAGGCAGTGGTGGTGTAGTGGTTAGAGTGTCAGACTGGGGCCTGGGAGAAGACGGTTCAGATCCCCACTCAGCCATGCAGCTCATTGGGGCGACCTCAGACCAGTCACTCAATCTCAGTCTAATGTGCCACACAAGGTTCTTGTGGAGACTAAATGAGAAGGGGGAGAAGACAATGTATGACACCTTGAACTCCTGGAAGAAAAAGTTGGGATGAAATGCAATAAATAAAGCTGGAAGGTATGCAGAGGAGGATGGCAAAGATGATAAAGGGTCTGGAGATCAAGCCATATGAGGAACAGCTAAGAGAGTTGGGTATAGTTACAGGTAGGTACTCCTCACTTTCTACAACCTTGATGGCAGAAAGTGAGCAAAGACATCACCTTGCCGACAAAGGTCCGTATAGTTAAAGCTATGGTTTTCCCAGTAGTAATGTACGGAAGTGAGAGCTGGACCATCAAGAAGGCTGATCGCCGAAGAATTGATGCTTTTGAATTATGGTGCTGGAGGAGACTCTTGAGAGTCCCATGGACTGCAAGAAGATCAAACTTATCCATCCTTAAAGAAATCAGCCCTGAGTGCTCACTAGAAGAACAGATCCTGAAGCTGAGGCTCCAGTACTTTGGCCACCTCATGAGAAGAGAAGACTCCCTAGAAAAGACTCTGATGTTGGGAAAGATGGAGGGCACAAGGAGAAGGGGACGACAGAGGACGAGATGGTTGGACTACTAACATGAGTTTGGCCAAACTGCGAGAGGCAGTGGAGGATGGGGTGCCTGGCGTGCTCTGGTCCATGGGGTCACGAAGAGTCGGACACAACTGAACGACTCAACAACAACAACAACAACAACAGCTAGGTAGCTGTGTTGGTCTGCCGTAGTCAAAACAAAATTAAAAATTAAAAATTCCTTCCAGTAGCACCTTAGAGACCAACTAAGTGTGTTATTAGTATGAGCTTTTGTGTGCATGCACACTTCTTCAGAGAGTTGGGTATGTTTAGCCTGCAACAAAGGAGACTGAGAGGAGATATGACAGCCATCTTCAAATATCTCAAGGGCTGTCACATGGAAGATGGAGAAAGCTTGTTTTCTCCTAGAGGGTAGAACTCAAACCAATGGATTCAAATTACAAAAAAATGAGATTCCAATTCAACAGCAGAAATAATTTCCTGATGATAAGAGCTGTTTTATGGTGGTGCATGCTCCTTCCAGTAGCATCTTAGAGACCAACTAAGTTTGTTCTTGGTATGAGCTTTCGTGTGCATGCACACTTCTGTAACTGGAGCTGTCCATGGAGGCGCAGGCCAATTCTGTATACAGGGCAGCTGTCTACCAGCTCCATCTGGTACGCAGGCAAAGACCCTACCTGCCCGCAGACTGTCTCGCCAGAGTGGTGCATGCTCTAGTTATCTCCCGCTTGGACTACTACAATGCTCTCTACATGGAGCTACCTTTGAAGGTGACCCAGAAACTACAATTAATCCAGAATGCGGCAGCTAGACTGGTGACTGGGTGTGGCCGCCAAGACCACATAACACTGGTCTTGAAAGACCTACATTGGCTCTCAGTGCGTTTCTAAGGACAAATGTTGGTGCTGACCTTTAAAGTAGGCACAGGGCCTTCTCGGTGGTGGCGCCCACCCTGTGGAACGCCTTCTCATCAGATGTCAAGGAAATAAACAGCTATCTGACTTTTAGAAGGCATCTGAAGGCAACCCTGTTCAGGAAAGTTTTTAATGTTTGCTGTTTTATTGTGTTTTTAATATTCTGTTGACAGCCTCCCAGAGTGGCTGGGGAAACCCAGCCAGATGGGTGGGGTATAAGTAATAAATGATGATGATGATGATTAGGTTGAACAATCTCCCTCAGGAGCTGGTGGGCTCTCCTTCCTTGGAAGTTTTTAAGCAGAGTTTGGATGGCCATCTGTCATGGATGCTTCAGCTGAGATTCCTGCATTGCAGGGGGTTGGACTAAATGATTCTCAGGGTCTTTTCAAACTCTACAATTCTGATTCTATGTAATTTTATTTATGTACAAAAGTATTCCTGTACTGCAATATCATAAAATATCTGGGTCAAGTACAACGTCAAAACATTAAACACCATTTAAAAAAATACAGGTGCAGACTTTTTCACCAATCCATGAAATTTTTATACAGTGGTACCTTGGTTCTCAAACTTAATGCATTCTGGAAGTCCGTTCCAAAACCAAAGCATTCCAAAACCAAGGCACACTTTCCCATAGAAAGTAATGCAAAATGGATTAATCCGTTCCAGACTTTTAAAAACAACCCCTAAAACAGCAATTTAACATGAATTTTACTATCTAACGAGACCATTGATCCATAAAATGAAAGCAATAATCAATGTACTGTACTATAAAATAAATAAAACAGTATTGTAGATGATAAAAAATAGAATAATTTTTTTTCTTACCTCCACTGATGATAGTCATTGTTTGGATGGGGCGTTTTTATCCATTTCCACAGTCACACTATCTATCTGTCTATCTATCTATCTATCTGTCTATCAGTAGCTGAACTGGGATCCACACAGTCACAAAAGCAAATTAACTGAAAAAGCCTCAAAACAAAATACGCAAAATAAATAGCAAAAACAAAAGCACCAAGTATAAGCTCCAAATATCACCTTTGTTCAGTCATTTAGCCATGTCCGACTCTTCGTGACCCCATGGACCAGAGCACGCCAGGCACTCCTATCTTCCACTGCCTCCTGCAGTTTGGTCAGACTCATGTTGGTAGCTTCGAGAACACTGTCCAACCATCTCGTCCTCTGTCGTCCCCTTCTCCTTGTGCCCTCCATCTTTCCCAACACCAGGGTCTTTTCTAAGGAGTCTTCTCTTCTCATGATGTGGCCAAAGTATTGGAGCCTCAGCTTCAGGATTTGTCCTTCCAGTGATCACCTTAGATCACTGCAATTGGAAATGGAAGGCTTGAATTACAATGCGGGGGGATGCAAATTAGCAGTGCAACAGGAAACAGGGGGGACTCAAAATGGAGCACATTTGGCTTGTGGAAAAAAGGTTCAAAAACCGGAACACCTACTTCTGGTTTTGCAGCGTTCTGGGGTTCCAAGTTGTTTGTGAACTAAGCTGTTCGAAAACCGAGATACCACTGTATACACTTCCCCCTAATACAGGCTTTTTTTGAAACACATTTTGGGTTGGAGTACTGCATTGCAATATTCAGAGAAGTGCAGATGTAGACAGATAACTGCGTTTCTAATCACATATTCCTTGGGCAGGTGCAAATTACATAGGTTTGCATTAACACGTGAGCCGCACTCCATTTCTTTCCCCTCTGTAAGCAGGGTGGGAGTTGATCTTAACCCTTATTCCCTCCCCCTGAAATCCCAAATATGCCATCTGACTCTGAGCTTCTGACTTCGAGAAACAGTCCGTCCCCGTGCCCTCCCCCCCCCCGATAAATAACGTTGGGAGTCTGCACTCAATCTGCGGTGCGTTTGCTTAAAAGCTCTATAAATACATGGTGAGCATTACGAAACTCCAAAAATCAATTCTTTTCCCTCTAGAAACAGCTACTGTCCCAAGGCACTGAAAGAAAAAGCGAGGGAAGGTATCAACATTTGCTAAATGGGTTAGGACTGGAGAGAAGTCCTTAAGGACCCAAGCAAAGCAGGGAAACAAACAGTGGCTGACTTTAACACTTAGAAATCTCTTAGAGGTACATGGAGGAGAGATGTGTTGGACAAAGTCTGTTTCCTCTTGGGCTCTGAGAATCATCTCTCCAAGCAACCCTGGTTGGATGTTGCTTCCTGAAGCCAAGCATGAAAATGAAGCCTTGGAAATGTTAAGTTGCTGAAAACTCAAGGGTAGAAATATTGGGCAGCAGGGAATAATAATGCAGGCGTGAATCACATCGCTTGAGATTCAGCTTAACTCACAGAGAAAAGCAGAGTCGTAAGAAGGAGAGAGACAGAGAAGGAGGGGAAGAGAGATCTACACCACTTTAGTACAGTTTGCTGCTTTGGGTGATATGATGGCCAGGGAGGTAAGGAACGTCCCAGCTTTGGACTACAATTCCCATCATGCCTAGCTAGCAGGACCAGTGGTCAGGGATGATGGGAATTGTAGTCCCAAAACAGATGGAGACCCAAGTTTGGGAAACCCTGGCCTATACGAGTCAGGAACTGCTGGATCTGTGTATGCCTCCTGTATGTGGTGACCCACTGAACTAGTGGCGGCAATTTCTCAGCAAAGTACTTTCATCCCGGCCATTGGATCCTCTTGGTCAAGAAAGAGTTCAAGGAGATATTTGAGACTTGCCTGAGCAACAAGGTGTTCTTCAGCTCTGGTGTGTACCTGCATCTTTAGCTATTCTTCTCTTCTGCCTCTGCTTCGCTGTTCAGTTCTGGCATGCTCTTCCTTCTTGGCTTCTGATTTGCTCTTGACGCCTTTCATCCTCACTGGTAGCTTGCCCCACATCTCCTGGGTTCCAGCCCTGGAGATTTGTTAAGGAAAAACTGCATGCAATAGGCCGTACCATGTCTTAATGGGCTTTTCCTTCTCACCGTGGCTCCTGGATTATTCAGAGGCTGCTGCTCTTCTGGAAGGAAACACTTGTAATGGAAGACCTGTCAGGTGTGAAGTTCTTGTTAACATCACTCCCTCTGCTAACCTTTTGGGCAGATGGGAATATGCTTGGTTAAGCTACAAGCAAAGATTTTTGAGCTGCACAAACAGGAAGGGTACCTAAAAGCCATTGGACTCAAGATACGGGGGAAAGAAGACCAGAAGAAAGCATGAGAAGTCTGATAATATGTGGGTGTGTTGCAGAGGCATTTTGTACATAGGGACACAGGAAGCTGCTTCATATTGAACCAGAACATTGGTCTGTCTAGTTCAGTACTATCTGCACTGACTGGCAGTAGCTTTCCAGAGTAGCAGACAAGAGAATTTTCCAACCCCTAATTGGAGATGTTACAGACTGAAACAATGGCCTCCTTCCTAATATAAAGTTGAACTGAGAAATCCATTTATAGGGGGTTCTCCATAAATGATTGATATGCCCTTTAAAAAAAAAAAGAATCATAGAAATGTAGAGTTGGAAGGTACCCCGAGGGCCATCTAGTCCAACCCCCTGCAATGCAGGAATCTCAGCTAAAGCATCCATGATAGATGACCATCCATCCTCTGTTTTAAAACCTCAAAGGAAGGAGAGTTCACAAGCTCTCAAGGGAGACTGTCGATTAACTCTTACTGTGATGATCTAGCCACCTCTTGTTTGTAGCTTCTCTGTCCAAGTTAACTCCACCCCGGAAGTTTCTCTTTGTTCTCTTCAGACAAGATGTCTGCTATTTTCTCTCTCTCATCATCTCCACTCATCCTGTAAATAGTTCCTGCATTAATAAAGTCTTTGAACTCCAGAAGCTGTAAATGATTGCTTCAATCTAATTCACCCAAGCTGCAAGGTCTGCTAACAATGTGAAGTGTAGACATCGCAGAAGAGATGCCCCTTCCTCTTCCTCTGCCTCCCTTTTTCTGATTGAAGACTCCCCACCAGACAGTGTTCCAGTTCAAATACATTCAGGATTCACATGGGTAATGGAAATTGAGAAACAGTAATAAGGAAAAGGGAAGAGAAAAGTATGTTGCCTTTTATGCAACATACCCCGTCTGGTCCTTCGAGAGCTCCCTGTGTTCTTCCAGGCCACACAGCAGCAGTAAACATCTTTAGCCAGTTTGAAATGCTGTCCTCATTTTTAGAGGAGGGAAGGCTTTCTTTGTGGAAGCAAAAGATCACAGCCTTTTATCCAAGAGCAGCCGGTGGATGTAGCGACTGTCTCACTTAGTCCTTCTCATGCACAAGGCAGAGGGTCTAGTTCAGCTCCCCTCTCACCTTGCTAGGCTTGTTTGTCTGCGCACAGACAGAGTGTCTCAGCCAGGATAATGGAGAGAAATGGGTTATTCTGTCTTCGTTTTGATGGTGGTGATAAACACAAAATAGCCCTTGGAAAAGGAAGAGAATAAAACAGCCTTCCAGGTGCCTCTGCTCTCAGAAGCTTCTCTCATTCCCCCCCCCCCCGGTCAGCTCAGTCACTGTTAAAATATGCCCCTGTTCTTCTACCCAGCCTGATGGGTTTGGGGGGCCTTGCCAGAGGGAAGTGATTGATTGGCAATGGAGTGCCTGATGAAGGGGGCTGTGATGGGAGGGGACATAACGACATGGCAGAAGTTTATAAAATGATACATGGCATGGAAAAAGTGGGTAGAGTAAAGTTTTCCTCGCTCACTAATAACACTACCATTGATGGACGTCCAATGAAGCCAAGTGTTGGCATATTCGGGACAAATAAAAGGAAGCTAAACTATGGAACTCACTCCTGCAGGAAGAAGCTATGGCCACCAAGCTGGGTGGCTTTAAAAGAAGACTGGGCCAATTCATGGAGGAAAAGACTATCAATGGCTACTAACCAGGATGGCTATGCTCTGCCTCCACAGTTTAGAATGGATTTCATTAGTTCCATGTAAGTTGTCTGACTGGCCCAAGTCCCATTGGTTGTAGAATGATGGAATCATAGAATTATAGAGCTGCAAGGGACCCAAGGCTTATCTTGTCGAACCCCAGCAATGCAGGAATCTCCACTAAAGCATCCATGACAGATGGCCACCCAACCTCTGCTTAAAAACCTCCAAGGAAGGAGAGCCCACAACCTACCAAAGGAGTAAATTCTACTGTCCAACAGCTCTTATTGTCAGACATTTATTCCTGATGTTTGCTCAGAATCTCATTTCTTGTACCTTAAATCCATTAGTTCAGATTCTACCCTCCAAAGCAGGAGAGGAAAAAGCTTGCTCCTTCTTCCATGTGACAGCCCTTGAGATAGTTCAAGATGGCTATCATATCTCCTCTCATCCACCTCTTTTCCAGGCTAAGCATACCCAGCTCCCTTGACCCTTCCTCTTAAGACCTGGTTTCCAGACCCTTGAACATCTTGGTTGCCCTTCTCTGCACACGTTCCAGCTTGTCAATATCATTCTTAAATTGTGGTGCCCAGAACTAGACCCTGTATTCTAGGTGTGATCTGACCAAGGCAGAATAGAGTGGCTTGGTTTCCAGACCTTTGATCATCTTGGTCATCTTCTTACATTCTTGCCCCAGCCAGGAGAAGGTATTCAAGGAAGGTATGGCCTGTTGAAGCCTAGTAATGTCTAATCTGACCAGGACTGACTCTCTTTCCTTTTTTTTAAAATAAGAATTTATTAAATTTTAACAATAAAAACACACAAAATACAAAATACAACACAAAATACAAACACTACAAATACAAACACTACAAAAACAACAACATAAAAATACAAAATACAAAAATCCTACAAACAAACACTTATTCAACTATCCTTATCCTATTTATAAACATTATTTTGGGACTTCCTCACATCCTCTCTCCTGCGTTCATTTCTAATCTTCTTTAGTAACTTTATAACATTGTATAATCTTCATTCTCACCTAATCTTAATCATTATAAACATTAATCAACATTTAACTCTATTTTTAATCCTAATAAAAATCAACATAACATAAATCTAACTACTTCTTATATCCTATCTAAATCTAACTTCTGGCATTACTGTAGCCTTAAATGTCCTCTGATTTTAATGTCAAATGCCTATCTTTTCACGTCGTTTCAATTAATCTTTAAATTTCTTCCAATCTTCCTGCACCGTTTCTTCCCTCTGGTCTCGGAGTTTCGCGGTCAGTTCTGCGAGTTCCATATATTCAATCAACTTCATCTGGCAATCTTCCACTGTTGGTAATTCTTCAGCTTTCCAGTTTTTAGCTATCAAAATCCTAGCAGCTGTCGTGGCATACATGAAAAATGTTCTGTCTTTGTTGGGGATTTCATAGTTGGTCATGCCCAGCAGAAAGGCCTCTGGTTTCTTAGTAAATGTGTTTTTCAACACTTTTTTAAGCTCATTATAAATCTTCTCCCAGAAGTCCTTTACCTTTGGGCACGTCCACCACATATGATAGAAGGTACCTTCTACTTGTTTACATTTCCAGCATTCATTGCTCAAACCATGATACATCTTAGCTAACTTTACTGGAGTTAAATACCATCTGTAAATCATTTTCATAACGTTTTCCCTCAAAACATTGCATGCAGTAAACTTAGTACCTTCCCTCCACAGTCTCTCCCAATCCTCCAACATTATGTTATGCCCAACATCTTTAGCCCAATCGATCATCACTGATTTAACCGGACTGACTCTCTTTCCAAACCCTTCTCCCTATAGCTCTTCATGTGAAGATGCTGTAAGCCTGAAGCTAAGTCTTCATCCATCCAGGACATGCTCTCTCCTACCGAGACATGTCCTGCTCACGAGTGATTCCTGGGTTGGTATGCCGTGCAAGCCAAACCAAGGCAGATGGTTTGGTGGCTTCATACACACCTGTTTTGCATGAGCACTACCAGGCAATTATGGAGCAGGCTCCTCATCAGAGATACTGCTGAGCATTGATTTAACTGTTGCAGGATGGCATCCGGCCACTTCTGCCAGCACTGAAAAACTGGTCTTTGTGTCGTCTGTTTCCTTGGCAAAGGATGGAAAGCAATCAACCCAAAACAAGGGGGCTATGCAAATTCCTTTCATTCTCAAGCCTATTTTGGGAAGAAGAAGAAGAAGGGGGGGTCTGCATTCGGCTATGCGATTTCCTGCAACCAGAAGCCTTTAATTCATGTTGTTCCCTGTGATTCCATCCTCTGCTGCCCTGACCTCTCTCTTCTCCCACTCCAGGGTGTGAAGTGAAGAGCTTTGCATTTTGAGAGGATGATTAGCGAGGAGGAGGTCAGAAGGGATTGAGGTTCTCTTTGACCTCCCCCTCTCAACAACCTGTTAGGCTTTCGAAGAGGCTGGCAGACTGTGGCTTACTGGGAGCGAGGGAAAGTCAAAGGGTGACGTGATGAGCATGTCAAATTGCCGCCTACGGGAGAGTGGCTGGGGGATTGTGGGCAACGGATCACTAGGAAGGCAGGAATCAGCAGAGAGGGGCTGCCATTGGCAGGTGGGCAATGGCATCGTTCCATTTCGGGTGCTTAGAACCAAACTCCATCTGACACCATTCGTGGTTATCAAACATCACTAGTTTGAGAGTCCTGGACTTTCTTATGTACCGTGGGCCCTGCTGCAACATTATGTGCTGCTGATTATGCATTATGCATAATCCATTATGCCGCTCGTTATGAATTATGACGCAGGTGGCGCACTGAGCCTCTGGGGTTTGCCAATCAGAAGGTTGACAGTTCAAATCCCGGCGGCTGGGTGAGCTCCCATTTCTCCGTCCCAGCTTCTGCCAACCTAGGAGTTCGAAAGCACGCAAGTGCAAGTAGATAAACAGGTACTGCTGCGGTGGGAAGGTAAACAGTGTTTCCGTGCGCTCTGGCTTCTGTCACGGTGTTCCGTTGCGCCAAAAGCAGCTTAGTCATGCTGGTCACATGATCCGGAAAGCTGTCTGTGGTCAAACACCGGCTCCCTCGGCCTGAAAGCGAGATGTGTCCCGCAACCCCATAGTCGCCTTTGAATGCACTTAACCATCCAGGGGTCCTTTACCTTTTTGACATTTTTGCTCATCATGTGCTGCTCATTATGCATTATGTGTTCTTGTGGTAGGGTAAAGGTAAATGGTAAAGGGACCCCTGACCATTAGGTCCAGTAGTGTCCAACTCTGGGGTTGCGGTGCTCATCTCACTTTATTGGCCGAGGGAGCCGGCGTACAGCTTCCAGGTCATGTGGCCAGCATGACTAAGCTGCTTGTGGTGAACCAGAGCAGCGCACGGAAACGCCATTTACCTTCCTGCCAGAGCGGTACCTATTTATCTACTTGCACTTTGACGTGCTTTCAAACTGCTAGGTATATAATAATAAAACATTAAAATAAAACAATAAAATATATAGGTATCTATATATAAGTGATGATGTTCCAGCTGAACTATTTAAAATTTTAAAAGAGGATGCTGTTAAGGTGCTGCACTCAATATGCCAGCAAGTTTGGAAAACTCAGCAGTGGCCAGAGGATTGGAGAAGATCAGTCTACATCCCAATCCCAAAGAAGGGCAGTGCCAAAGAATGCTCCAACTACCGCACAATTGCGCTCATTTCACACGCTAGCAAGGTTATGCTTAAAATTCTACAAGGCAGGCTTAAGCAGTATGTGGACCGAGAACTCCCAGAAGTGCAAGCTGGATTTCGAAGGGGCAGAGGAACCAGAGACCAAATTGCAAACATGCGCTGGATTATGGAGAGAGCCAGAGAGTTCCAGAAAAACATCTACTTCTGCTTCATTGATTATGCAAAAGCATTTGACTGTGTTGACCACAGCAAACTATGGCAAGTTCTTAAAGAAATGGGAGTGCCGGATCACCTCATTTGCCTCCTGAGAAATCTCTATGTGGGACAAGAAGCTACAGTTAGAACTGGATATGGAACAACTGATTGGTTCAAAATTGGGAAAGGAGTACGACAAGGCTGTATATTGTCTCCCTGCTTATTTAACTTATATGCAGAATTCATCATGCGAAAGGCTGGACTGGATGAATCCCCAACCGGAATTAAGATTGCCGGAAAAAATATCAACAACCTCAGATATGCTGATGATACTACCTTAATGGCAGAAAGTGAGGAAGAATTAAAGAACCTTTTAATGAGGGTGAAAGAGGAGAGCGCAAAATATGGTCTGAAGCTCAACATCAAAAAAACTAAGATCATGGCCACTGGTCCCATCACCTCCTGGCAAATAGAAGGGGAAGAAATGGAGGCAGTGAGAGATTTCACTTTCTTGGGTTCCATGATCACTGCAGATGGTGACAGCAGTCACGAAATCAGAAGACGCCTGCTTCTTGGGAGAAAAGCAATGACAAACCTAGACAGCATCTTAAAAAGCAAAGACATCACCTTGCCGACAAAGGTCCGTATAGTTAAAGCTATGGTTTTCCCAGTAGTAATGTACGGAAGTGAGAGCTGGACCATAAAGAAGGCTGATCGCCGTAGAATTGATGCTTTTGAATTATGGTGCTGGAGGAGACTCTTGAGAGTCCCATGGACTGCAAGAAGATCAAACCTATCCATTCTCAAAGAAATCAGCCCTGAGTACTCACTAGAAGGACAGATCCTGAAGTTGAGGCTCCAGTACTTTGGCCACCTTATGAGAAGAGAAGACTCCCTGGAAAAGACCCTGATGCTGGGAAAGATGGAGGGCACAAGGAGAAGGGGACGACAGAAGATGAGATGGTTGGACAGTGTTCTTGAAGCTACTAACATGAGTTTGGCCAAACTGCGAGAGGCAGTGAAGGATAGGCGTGCCTGGCGTGCTCTGGTCCATGGGGTCACGAAGAGTCGGACACGACTGAACGACTGAACAACAACAACAAATCTATATATATAAAATGCAAGTGTCTCTGCGTCCAGTCTGTGTGTCTCTGGGTTTGCGCTACTGCGCATGTGCCCCAGGGACACAGGGATTGGATGGAGAGACATCGGGCCGGGAGCAGCGGCGGCAGTTGAAGCGGGGCTGTTGAAATGGAACGCCGGCTCTCCAGAAGATTGGGGAGGCCGAGGAGGAAGGCCACGCTGCCGCTCTCGCTGCTGAAAGCCGAGCCTCGAAGACTAGCGGCCCAGGAGCTGCCCAGAGCAGCCCACCCCCTCCCCTCTCTTCTCCACCTCACCGCATACCACCCCCTTGTAACGGACTGCCGGCTGCGGCGCCTCACGCTCTTTCCTCTCTCTCTCTCTCTCTCTCTCTCTCTCTCTCTCTCTCTCTCCATGAGAGAAACACCCACCGGCCAGGCGTCGGTGGAGGCGCGGCGCAACCGGCCAACAGCGGCGGATGCCACTGCGCAGGCACTGGGGGCTTCCACAACAGCTCCCCCATTGCCCTCCCATGTCGCCGCCGATCGAACGGCTGCCGAGCGGCCCAAGCGGGAGGCCCCTACAACAAGCGGGACGACGGCAGGGCCCTGAGACCTCCCGCGCCGCCCGCATCCATTTTGGCCGTTGAGCAGCCTGATCCCAGGCTCCCGCAGCCCGCCAGGCCCAGCGGGAGGCCCCAACGACCCGCGGCGGCAGCCGGGCCCTGAGCCCTCCCGCGCCGCCCTCTTCAGGCCGTGCGGAGCTGGAGCTGCCGGGAGCCAGGAAGGCGCCCGCGGCGGGAACCTGAGGCAAAGTGGGCGGGGCGCGCAGCGGCAGACCCCCAAGCTGCGCCCCTGGGCCGGTGAGATTGGGGGGGCCGGGTTTGAGGCAGCGGCGAGGGTTGCAGAAGCCCGGCCTGCCTGTCACCTGCCGGGGGGGGGCTTTGCTTGGTTTTGTCTCTGGCTCAGTATCAGGTACTTTGTTGGGGGGAAGCGGCTATTTCGAGGCAGTGGGGTTAAGTTGTTGTTGTTTTTAAAAAGTAGACTGCTGTGGTCAGGGGGGGTGTCCCCCGCTGGATATGCCGAAAGGTTTGCAGGCACTGCATGATAGAAAATCCCATGTATGCTTACCTGCAGTAAAGTCCCATTGTTTACTCCTGAGTAAGCATGCATGTTTACCACATATGTTCTAGCGCCCATTATTTTAATGGGCTTAAACCACTAGTATAATAATAAAATATTATTATACATATTTTTACTTATGGCATAAAATTTATACACTGTAAAAAAGCAAAGAAGCCTCTGAGTCATTTACAAAGAGAACACAACAATAAGATTATTCGTGAAGATGGTTAAAAACAACTACCGGTATTTAAAATATTTTTTCTAAACAAAAACAACAACAACAACCCCACACTAAAATCAGCAATAATCTAAAACCAGATTGAAACACATTCCAGTGTTCTTCATATCCAGGTAGGCTTGTCTATAGAAAAATGTTTTTAGCAGCTGTCAAAAACAGTACGTAAAAGGTGCCTTCCTGGTGTCAACAGGCAGGGAGTTCCAAAGTGTAGGTTTTGCCTCACTAAAAGTTTCATTTCTTCTTGTATGGAACCTCTAGCCATGCCAGTTCCACCATTCTGTGTGTGTGTGTGTGTGTGTGTGTGTGTGTGTGGATTATATACCGTATTTTTCACTCCATAAGACACACTTTTTTCCTCCTAAAAAGTAAGGGGAACTATCTGTGCGTCTTATGGAGCGAATGGTGGTCCCTGGAGCTGAATTGCCCAGGGGCCAAAAGAGGATCATGCTTTTTATTTTACAAAGAGAAAAGGGGGTGTTGAAAGGACCTCACTCAGCAGCTGATCAGCAAGAGACTGGGAGAGAGATAAGAGTCCCGGCTCCCTTTCAGCTCCGCCCTCCATTGTTGAATGTGCTGCAGAATTTGTTTCCCCAGCCACATGTGACTGGCTGATTAGATTATCTGTCTGGAAACTGTAGAAAAGTCTCCCTTTCCTTTAGAAGCTGCAGAAATGTGAGTTGAACCCCATAAAAATGGGGCTTTCCCTCTTTGCTTTTCCCCCTTTGCAAAAAGAGCTTTGCTTTCCCCCCCTGGAAAACTTTTAGCTGATCCTAAAAAAAAAACAGGGCTTTTCGCTTTGAAAAAAAAAGCTGCAAAACTTTTAGCTGATCCTCAAAAAAACAGGGCTTTTAGAAGAGGAAAACCAGAAAAAAAAATTCTTGTTTCCTCCTCTAAAAATGAGGTGCGCCCTATGGTCCGGTGTGCCCTATGGAGCGAAAAATACGGTAGCTATTATATTATGCATTTGGACTTTCCTATTGCTTATTCTGTATTGTCTAGCATTGTGCATTAATATTTATTGCTGTAGTGTTTTGCTTTTTTGTATCGTATCGTATTGTATTCTGCATTTTTCATCTTCTTCTTTGTTATGTTACTCAGCTGTAAACCACTCCATTGCCTTTTTGATGAAAGGTGGTACAGAGACACCAAAAGTAAATTAATAAATGAAACGCTTCTTTCATTTATGAATTGCTTCTTGTGAAACATCCCAAAGGGATCGGCCATAGAAACATCAATAAACATGTCAACAGTGATAACGTATATAAAAACAATACAGATCCAGACTGTATCTTCACTTAAAAGGCTTGCTGGTATAGGAAGCTCTCCTACAGACATCAAAAAGGCAACGTACATGGCAATTGTTCAATAGGTTGCATAGATGGGTAAATAAACTATATATCATAAAGGCACCACAGTCTCTGCTGTCCCTCACTCCTAAGGAAACACAAGCTCTGGGTAAACGCCTGAAACCCTTGGAATCTCACACCGCTTGGAGACTGGGGGTGTATCTGGTGGGATCTAGACACATATAAAAAAACGCTTTTTAAAGAAACGTTTTAAAAAAATTATTGAATTTTCCATCAGCTCACAATCGCCATCTAGTGTCACATTTGTATAATGCACTTAAAACACGCTTAAAACCTTATATTTGCACCTGTATAGCTGAGTCTTCCCTATTTTTATTAATAATTGTTATTAAATTTCAAAAACTTCACAGATTCTCTTCCATTCAGATACCTGCATATCCTAAACTGATTTCCCACTCTCTCACACACAGTGTTTTAAACCAAACAATTTTCTACTGCATTATATTTCACACTTCCATCACATAAAGAAACCCTCTAATATCTTTCCATCACCTTCCCCTTCCATCGCTCATTTCTCGAATCCAGCCAACAAACTCATTTAACTGTGATTTTATTTTTATTCAAATAGTCCACAAAGGACCTCCAGCATTCTACAAAAAAATCGTCCTTGGGGTCTCACAATCTGGCTGTCAGCTTTGCCATTTCTGCATAGCCCGTTACTTTTAACATCCATTCCTCCTTCGTTGGAATCTTCCCTTCTTTCCATTTCTGTGCATATAAAATTCTAGCCAATGTTGTTACACACATACATAGTTTAATCAACTTCTTCAGAATGCCTGTCCCTATTATCCCAATAGGAAATGATTCAGGTCTTTGGGGAATAATGCACTTAAACATGTTATTCATTTCGTTACATATCAGAGATCGGGAATGTATCTCAAGCAGTATGCTGAATATTTCATAGAATCATAGAATCATAGAGTTGGAAGAGACCACAAGGGCCATCCAGTCCAACCCCCTGCCAAGCAGGAAACACCATCAAAGCATTCCTGACAGATGGCTGTCAAGCCTCCGCTTAAAGACCTCCAAAGAAGGAGACTCCACCACACTCCTTGGCAGCAAATTCCACTGTCAAACAGCTCTTACTGTCAGGAAGTTCTTCCTAATGTTTAGGTGGAATCTTCTTTCTTGTAGTTTGAATCCATTGCCCCGTGTCCGCTTCTCTGGAGCAGCAGAAAACAACCTTTCTCCCTCCTCTATATGACATCCTTTTATATATTTGAACATGGCTATCCTATCACTCCTTAACCTTCTCTTCTCCAGGCTAAACATACCCAGCTCCCTAAGCCGTTCCTCAAAAGGCATCGTTTCCAGGCCTTTGACCATTTTGGTTGCCCTCCTCTGGACACGTTCCAGCTTGTCAGTATCCTTCTTGATCTCACTCTACTCTGTTTCATAACGAGGAGAGGGGATTATTTTTTCATGCAGTAGCTGAGACAGGGTGGTCCAGTGAGGACTGATAGTAGAATCAGGAATAAGCCAACAGTAAAATCAATAAACCAGCAGTAAAATAAGACAAGCCTGAAATGGATGCTTACTCACAAAGCCTTTATCTCCATGCCAGGACAGAGGAAGATGGCAAGATCTCATCTTATTGTGCCTGCCCTTAAGAAAAGAAACATGGTTATTGCGAGGGCCCACCCCAATGTCTATGTTCAGGATTTTTTACCTTTTTCACAGTTGGCCGTCAGACAAGAAGATAATATCAGATATTCAAAAGGAAAAGTCATTACAAGGGGAGCCATCTGCCTGAATTTTTTTTCCCTTGCCAGTTCATTACAAGCCATTCAGCTGTCCCGGACACCACTGTGTTATTTGGGGCTTTTAGAGAAATTAAAATGCTGCTTTCTGCTCAAAAATGCAAAGCAGGGTCTCTTAAATCAGAGTCAAATCAGTGCTTTATATGTGGGGAGGGTTTCAGACAGCCATTAGTATTCATATCCAGTTATCACAGCCTGACCACAGCGATCTGATCGTCACAGCCAAGCTGATGCGCCGCCGCAGCCAAGGAAAACAGCAACCATTTAAATTCAAACAGGAGGAAACAGAGCCAGGTTCAAGCAGACCTGGCTCCCTAGAACATCCAGCGATAACCGGCATGCCGTTGGGTTGCCATATGGCCTCTTTTCCCAGGACACGTCCTCTTTTTCATGGGTATGTAAAAGGAGAGTCGCCATAGGGATCCATAGTTAAAAGTAGAAGTTGGCAAATGTTTCCTCTTTTTTGCTCTTCAAATTCCGGGCATGCGCAGTGCATCCGAGTCGGCGCCGCTGCTCCCGTGGCGACCGAGCGAGCTGCCCCGTCCATAAAGCAGCACGGATGGGAAAGCCCTAGGACCCGCCGCCCGCTCGGTGGGTGTGAGGGACCCTTCGTTTCTCTCTAAGAGCCCTCACACTTTTAAACGTTTCCCCTGACCGTGTCTCTCCCTAGGTTTCACCGACGACTAAAATGAATCCTAAAGTGATATTATGAGAGATGTCATCGGGGTACCTCAGTGCTCCACGTTCGAAAAACTCCTGCCACCTTGGGACCTCCCCGCCCTGGGTTCCCAAACTACTGCAGTTTGCCTTCCCTTTTAGGCAACTGCGTGGCACCTTTGGCTTCACTGCCCAGCCCTCTGTGTGCCAGGAAAATAAGCCACCCGTTCCCTCTTCCACAGGAAACCCTTTGTGCTTTCCCCCTCAGCCACACCTTATGAGGCACTGACGCACTGCCAGGGTCCACGAACGTTGAAACACAAAATAGGTTTATTGAGGTAACTTAAATAACATGGATGTTCAGGTATGATGCGGTTACAAATCTTCTTTTCAGGTTCGTAAGCTTGGTTACAACAATAACAAGGGTAATAGCCTTTCCTTCCCTAGCCTAAGCCTAACCTCCAACCCGCTCACCCTCTCACCCTCAATCCCTGACCCACAACAACCGCCCAACTGCCATTCTCCCCCTTTTAAAAGGTCGAAAAGCCCCGCCTCTGCGATTGAGCTGCCAGTCATCTAGAGTGGGTGTTAACTCTTTATGCTCTGGGCAACTGACCATACCCAGGCTCCGGGTCGATCCGTTACAGTGGGTCACTCGGTCGCCACGGGAGCAGCAGCGCCGGGCCGGATGGACTGCGCATGCGCGGCATTTTCACGCATGTGCAGCCCGTCCAACGTCATGATGCCCCACCCCCAGGGGGGTGCCTCCATGCGCTGCCCCGGGCAGCCAAGAGGCTTCCTCTGTCACTGGCTATTCTGCAGCAGTTACGCTGGCTGCCTGATTTGCTTCTGGGTCCAATAGAATGCTCATGATTTATTTATTTTTTGCAACTTCCCCCCTGCTAGGGATATTGTTTTTGCTAACCCAATGAATATAATTTTCAATCTATCTAAAAGCTATGAAGATCGCAAGCAAGGGACTTTGGGAACAATAGTACTGGGACAGCTGCTGAGGCAATGCTCTATACATCTGTGTAGCTCAGCGCTGCAAAAGGGCATCAGTTACCCCCTGAGACACAACCTTCATACAACTTGCATGAAGGTGAATGAGCACCGTAAAGAAAAGGCGCTGTGCAAATGTCTCCAAACTCGTCAATTACCATTAGCCTTCTGATTAGGCAGAGAATATAGCTGAGTAATCAATCAAAGCAATACTGAACAGCAAAATCGTCCGATACTCACAAATTACACACGGTGTTTTTCTTCCTCCCTCATAATACTCAAATGCATGGACATCCAAATAAGTTGAATGTTGGAAGGTTCAGGACAGACCAAAAGAAAGGACTTCTTTACATAGTTAAGCTATGGAATTCGCTGCCACAAGAGGCAGTGATGGCCACAAGCTTGGGTGGTATTAAAAGAGGATTAGACAGATTCATCAAGGATACAAGTATCCAGGCCACTAGCCACAGTGGTGATGTGATACATCTATTGTTGCTGGAAATTCCCAAAGGAGACAGTGCTGTCAGGAATGAGCCAGCTCTAAGCGATGGTTTGCAGCCAACTGCAGAAAGCAGCCGGGAACAGAGAGGCTTAGATGTTAATCAGGCAGAGGAGAGCCGGCAGCTGCAGACCTCGGCTCTTCCTGACCTTGACAGGCTGGCTGATAAGGCAGTAGCTGAGAGCAGGCTAGAACACAGCCAAAGCTTGCAGGAAGGACAAATAGGAGTGAATAACATATTTTCCGCTCCATAAGACGCACTTTTTTCCTCCTAAAAGGTAAGGGGAAATATCTGTGCGTTTTATGGAGCGAATGGTGGTCCCTGGAGCTGAATTGCCCAGGGGCCAAAAGAGGATCATGCTTTTTATTTTACAAAGAGAAAAGGGGGTGTTGAAAAAGCTGCAAAACTTTTAGCTGATCCTCAAAAAAAAAACCAGGCCTTTTCCCTTTGCAAAAAAGCTGCAAATTTTTTAGCTGATCCTCAAAAAAAAACAGGGTTTTTCCCTTTGCAAAAAAAGTTGCTAAACTTTTAGCTGATAAGGACAAACTGGCCAATCATCTGTCTTGAAATGGTAAAAGAGATTTTTAGAAACAGAATTAAGGATGTGGAAAATCAGCCATGCTGAAAGATCATCAGCATGCCTTTCACCTTTTACCTGCGGCAGAAGTGCTCCATCACGGATCTGCAGCCTAGAGAGAACCTAATCTGTGCCATGTTTCTTCATGCATAACTTTGGCTGGATTCTTCCCAACATAGTGGACCAGAACAGCTGAATCATCTGTGCCAACAGCAGAGCTTTCCCCTCCAAGTTTTTATGCAAAGCAAGCTGTTTGTGCACCTTAGATAATGGATACTCCGGGGGGGGGGGGTTCCAAGCTGTATGGGTCACAATTCACTTGAAGCCCCCAGTCCTTACCTAAAAAGCCTGTTTTTCCCTCACATGGAGACAGGTGCAAGTGTAATGCTTTGCCCTGCAGTGAATATTGTTGAACCCAATTAAATCTCTTTCCCTTCAGGAGAGCCTGGCAAAACATTCAGTGGGCCAAAGACAAATTGTTTTCAAAGCCCCGTGTCTATCCATTTTCCCTGAGCACACTCTGTTCCCCCATAAATTGTTTCCCTTGGCTTCTTAGACCAATATCGCCTGTGGAAGAAAAAGAAATTGATTTTAGCTTTTCCTGCAATGCCTCTCGAAAGGCGCCGATAAATTTACTAATTGGAGAAGGTGCACAAGCAAAAGCAAAGGGACTACAACTCACCTGCTGGGCGGTAGCTTTTTCGAAGTAGACCCATTGGCATGGCCCATTTCAGAAAGTAACACTGTGGGGAAGACATAGATGTCCTGAGGCTGGCAGGTGGCCTGTAAGTCACCAAAGAAAGTCTCCAACAGGGGTCTCCAGTGCCCAGACTTTGGGACTTTTGCTTCCACACCAGCAGTGCTCTGGACTTTTCACCAGCCAATCAAACCAGGCTCTGTGTAGGGCTGGGTTGGCGACCCATTGCCAGTGGGCAGGCCAAATGCTTCAGGCCCTGCCATGAAACATTCTGAAAGGCCACTCCAACTTTCAATCACATGACATCGCGGTGACATCAGGTGACTCCTTTGCTTCACCCTCTGTGGTTTTGCAGACTGATCCACAGTGCATGCAAAGCCCATTTGGGTCGGCGAGCTGCATCATCACCTGACATCAGGTGTAGGGCAGGTAGACAGGCCAGGGGTTTCCAAACACTGATATGAGGCAAGGGCACCATCTAGGCTGCAGTGTTGGTCTGAGAAGAAGAAGAAGAAGAAGAAGAAGAAGAGGAGGAGGAGGAGGAGGAGGAGGAGGAGGAGGAGGAGGAGGAGGAGTTTGGATTTGATATCCTGCTTTATCACTACCCTAGGGAGTCTCAAAGCGGCTAACATTCTCCTTTCCCTCCATCCCTCTCAACAAACACTCTGTGAGGTAAGTGGGGCTGAGAGACTTCAAAGAAGTGTGAGTAGCCCAAGGTCACCCAGCAGCTGCATGTGGAGGAGCAGAGACGTGAACCTGGTTCACCAGATTACAAGACTACCACTCTTAACCACTACACCACACTGGCACAAACCCATACCCTCAAACACCACAGTGGGGCAAATTGGGGCACAACCTTGATGGAGGCTGCACCGCCCACTCACTCTGGCCTCACCCCCTCTCTCAGCTCCCTCCCTCCCTCTCTTACACCTTCACCTGCCACTGCCGCAACGGCCTCTGTTGCTGCAGCAGCTAATGGTGGACTTCCGGAAGCCAGTGCCAATTCCGTACATTGGCTGAAAAGCTGCAACAGAAAAAGAGTGGGCAGTGTGCAGGTAAAAAGCACACCTTTCGGCACTGTCTTTTGGTCCTGCACTCTGGTGCAAGCCAACTGATTTGCACCAAAGTATAGGGTCCCCAAGGGACGCAGGTGGCACTGTGGGTTAAACCACACAGACTAGGGCTTGCTGGTCAGAAGGTTGGTGGTTCAAATCCCTGCCACGGGGTGAGCTCCCGTTGCTCGGTCCCAGCTCCTGCCCACCTAGCAGTTTGAAAGCACGTCAAAGTGCAAGTAGATAAATAGGTGCCGCTCTGGCGGGAATGTATACGGCATTTCTGTGCGCTGCTCTGGTTCGCCAGAAGCGGCTTAGTCATGCTGGCCACATGACCTGGAAGCTGTACGCCGGCTCTCTCGGCCAGTAATGTGAGATGAGCACCGCAACCCCAGAGTCGGACATGACTGGACCTAATGGTCAGGGGTCCCTTTACCTTTACCTTTACCTGTAGGGTCCCCAAAAACACATATTTGGGGTTTTGGGGGGGATCAGAAGCTGATCTGGCTTCTCTAAATCCAGGACGTCCCACTTAAAACAGGGCCATTGCAAGGTATGCACAAACCCCAGAGCCTGAATACTATGTGACATCTCTCTAAGCTGGTCCAGCAGTCTGCGCAATATATCACATTGAGTAAGCAGGCTGACTACCTTCTTGATTCAGGATTTGGGCCAATGGGGGGCTAGCACAAGACACCCACTCACTGCCGCTTTCCTTCTCTCCTCCTTCCCGTGGCCGCTGCTTATTTGTTACTGTTTTGCCAGCATATTAGGGGGTAGCAGCACTAATGGGGCCCCCGTCTCTTCTCTTCCATCTCATTTCTTCCACCTACAAATTTCCCCTTGCAAAACGTGTTGCTATAGACACTGGCTACAGGTAGGGGACTCGCCCGTCCGCACTGTTCATCTGCCAAGTATCCACAGAGAGGTGAATTGTTGGTTTGTGTTCTAACATGTAATAGCTCCTCGGGGATCCTCTGTAGCTTTGGTTAAACTCCTGGGGGAAAGAAATCTGTCCGTTTCAAAAAGGTGACCTGATGTTGGCTCCTAGCCTCTTCCAGGAGGCTGCTGACGTCCGCTGTGAAGTATGCTTTTAGGCGAGAGTGCCTTGCTGAATTCTTTGCTGCGGTTCTGTACACTATTATCTGATTTGCGCCAGTAAAATAACAGCCATAATCCCCTGCTGCTCTTTTCGCACCTCTCTCCTAAGGAGTTCGCAGCCCTTTGGAAACATTAATTAAGACACACAATACCCAGCAAATAAAGCAAATATTATCTCTTCCTTGCAAGGATGAGGAAAGGTAGGGGACCGTGGAAGTCAAATGCGACCGAAGGTCTCCCTGTGAGTCATCAGCAGACAGAACCAGCAAAATTGCTGTAAAGGTTATGCCTCTGGTTCTTCTCCTTTCCTTTCAAGAGCAACATAATTATGGGAGCACATGGAAATAAAAAGCATTGCGTTTGTGAAGTGCGCAGGTGTCTCTTCTGCCTGTCAAACAAATCTGCAGAGCTAAGTGGCCTTGCCAACTGATTTCTCTTGATTATTTTTATTACATTTAAAAACTTCTAAAATTATTATTGGAGAAGATGAACAACACCCAAGTATTGTATTTGACTCATTTAAAACAACCCAAAAACAAATGCATACTTGCAGTCAGACGCCATCAATTTAGTCTTCTCCCCCATGTTGTTGAACTACAACTCCCATCATCCTTGACCATCCCTGCATGGGGCTGATGGGAGTCAGAGTCCAACAACATCTGGAGGGCAACCAGGTTGGATAAGGATGGGATAAGCAATGCAAAGATTTGATCCAAAGAGGGGTGTTTTTGGTTGCAGTCTTATACAGTGGTACCCCGTGTTACGCACGTGATCCGTTCTGGATCACACTACGTAACACGGGCGTGCTTAACACAAACGCCCCAGGGGAAAAACAAAAAACCCGGAAGTTAGCACATTTTTGCGCTTCTGTGCATGCGTGAAGTGCGCATAATGCTTCTGCGCACCCATGCACACTTGCACGTCGCGTGCACTCCTGGGAGGACTTCCAGGTTGCGGAGGTCCATAAATCGAACGTACGCAACATGGAGCGTACGCAACATGGCCCAGTCTGGCAGGAAGTCACCCTGGGCTGCTCTGAATCTCCAGACACTGCACGGCCAGGCAGGAAGTCGCTCTGGGCTGACCAGCAAGGCCTGGCATGTCGGGGTTTGAGTGCTGGAGCTCCTCGTGCACAAACTTGAACTGATCATGCACGAGGTACCAGTTGCGGGGAAAGCGGCCAGCGTTCCGCGTGCTTTTGAGCACGGGCGCCGGCCAAGTCTCACAATCCGAAGGACGCTGAGTAAGCCAATTGATGACTCCGAAGGTGCATGAGTTCTTAGTTGCCTTCTTAATGAAAAGTTGCCTCGTGAAATAGAATATACCCTGACTCTGAATAGATAGACCAACTTAAGGAAATTAAAAATTTTACTTTAAACCTTTTACTCCCCCCTTTTCACCCCAAAGGAAGACAGACACCGGTTGTATCTTTAGTGGCTTTGGCAGAACCCGCGTAGGCTCGTCCCCTAAGCTAAGTTCTCCTAAGCTTAAAGTCCCTGCGCGCCCGATCTTCCGCGAGGCTAGCTAAATAAAACTAAAACCGAAATATCTTCCGCAAGCCTAGCCCTAGGCTAAACCTAAAAGAAAACCTAACTAAAACTAAACCGAATGATCTTCCGCGATCTAACTCTAACTAAAAGGAAAACCCATCCAACCCATCCAGCCCGCTCCTAATCCCTTAAACTAAACTTGACTTCAACTAAAACCCAACTAAAGCAGAACGGAAAAGAAAGTACTAACTTGCCTAAGCGGGGAGCCTCAGCCTTTTATTTAGGAACAAACGTGACATCATGATCAATGCCTCAACCAATAAAATCACTGTTGCTGCCCTCCAAAAAGGCGGGAAGCAAGTTTAACGCTCATTAACAACTTTGAACATGACCGGAACTATAAAATAAAGGCGGATTAATCTCATAAGTGAACCACACTATTCATTCATACTTTCACTTTCGCTTTTGCGCGTAGTGATACCAAAAGTAAATCTCGAAAACCTCATTAAATAACTAAATAAATGTGGATCCATGGCGGATCCGTGAAACGTATTCCGACACTGGCATGCAAATGTCACATCGGAAGGAGGCTGGTCAGCATTTCCTAATGCAACAGTCATCATGAGCATGCACAATGTGTGTGACATCATGCGCAGCCACCCCCCCCCCCAAGTTGGGTGCAACTCAGAGCCTTTCGTCTGGGGTGTCTTTAAATCTCCTCCACTGAAATCAGGGTGAGCTAAAAGTGCTTCACTTTGGCTGGATCATGCCCTTGGGAGGTGGCGAGTCTGGTGCACCGTGACTAATTTTCTGAAAATCAACCCTTGCACCCGTCAGCAAGCTGATGATATTAGAGCAGGGATAAGCAACCATTTTTAAGCCGTGGGCCGGTCCACCCTCCCTCAGACCATGTGGTGGGCCAGACTATATTTTTTTGGGGGGGGGGGATGAATGAATTCCTATGCCCCACAAATAACCCAGAGATGCATTTTAAATAAAAGGACACATTCTACTCATGTAAAAACACGCTGATTCCTGGACCGTCCACGGGCCGGATTGAGAAGGCGACTGGGCCGCATCTGGGCCATGGGACTTAGGTTGCCTACCCCTGCACTAGAGGATATATTTGTCTTGAGTAGGCCTATTGCAGGGGTTTTTTGTTTCTCTCTGTTATGATGAAATGGCAAATCAACAATAAACTGAAGTGAGAACATAGAAAAGAAAAGAAAATACAACTCTAGGCCAAGTGGCCAGTTTGAGCAGGTGGTGTTTATTCAATCGCCACTTGAGACGGACTCAAGGAGACCTTTGCCAAGGGGTTTCATCTATGTTATTTGTTCCTCTTTCCTCCCTTGATATCATGTCCTGCTGCGTCTTCCCCCCCCCCCCCAGCCAGATGCTAACTCTGTTTACGAAGCAATAGCTAGACAAACACGGGTCCTGCTTGGCAGGAAAGATTCTCTAGCGGCGGACAGCCGCAGAGAGCAAAAACATGGTGCTAAAGGGAGAGATAGGGCACTAACCAGCCCAGCACCTGAATGCAGTAGATGATTCATTTCCTTTGGAATACAGACAGCTGCTGCCCAGAGATACGGAAGCAGGTTGGTGAACTTTTGCACTCAATCAGCTTTTCTTCATGTTAAAGGGCAGGCAAGCCTTGAAAGATAACATCAACCTTTAGCCTGAGGCTGGTTCGCCCAGACATCGGTGGTGTGTTGTTGGGTTGTTACAGATACAATCCCACAGACAGAACTCAGGCTGGGCCTACATATGTAGTGGAGTGACATGGCAGTGTGAACTGCATCTGCTCAGGATAAAGGTGAGGCTGGCATTTCTGAATGCTGCTGCCTCCAAACGGTCATTATTTTGTGGAAGCACAGACCAGAAATTTTTGTTGTTGTTGTTCAGTCACTCAGTCGTGTCCGACTCTTCGTGACCCCATGGACCAGAGCACGCCAGAAACGCCTATCTTCCACTGCTTCCTGCAGTTTGGTCAGACTCATGTTGGTAGCTTCGAGAACACTGTCCAACCATCTCATCCTCTGTCATCCCCTTCTCCTTGTGCCCTCCATTTTTCCCAACATCAGGGTCTTTTCTAGGGAGTCTTCTCTTCTCATGAGGTGGCCAAAGTACTGGAGCCTCAACTTCAGGATCTGTCCTTCCAGTGAGCACTCAGGGCTGATTTCTTTAAGGATGGATAAGTTTGATCTTTTTGCAGTCCATGGGACTGTCAAGAGTCTCCTCCAGAACCATAATTCAAAAGCATCAGTTCTTCGGCGACCAGTGTTCTTTAATTGCACAAACCAGAAATTTATGTTTGTGCAATTAAAGCACTCTGATGGTTGCCCTAACACAACACGTTCATTTTTTTAAAAAAAAAATGATGATTTTTTGGTTAGGAGAATGGTGTACTTGATGTGTGGGATTGAATCACAGAATTGTAGAGCTGGATGAGATTCAAGGGGTACAGGGCCAGATTTAGGTTTGATGAGGCCCTAAGCTACTGAAGGTAATGGGGCCCTTTATATGTCCAGCTGTCCTTTGTCAATAACAAATTCTCACTGTTTTTTGTGTTGAATATATGCTATATGGTAATTTGTGGACCTAATAGGTATCTAAAGCCATTTGCATGTGTTGCCATGCAACCAGTCCATGCAGAATGTAAAGGTAAAGGGACCCCAACCATTAGGTCCAGCCGCAGACGACTCTGGGGTTGCAGTGCTCATCTCACTTTACTAGCCAAGGGAGCCGGCGTACAGCTTCCGGGTCATGTGGCCAGCATGACTAAGCCACTTCTGGTGAACCAGAGCAGTGCACAGAAATGCCGTTTACCTTCCCGCCAGAGCAATACCTATTTATCTACTTGCACTTTGACGTGCTTTTGAACTGCTAGGTTGGCAGGAGCAGGGACCGAGCAATGGGAGCTCACCCCGTCACAGGGATTCGAACCGCCAACCTTCTGATCGGCAAGCCCTAGGCTCTGTGGTTTAGACCACAGTGCCACCCATGTCTGGAGCATCATAGGAGCCTACAAAACACAAAACACTGTTGCTGTATGTAGGTTTTATTTTATTTGGTTTTTTTATCTTATATTTTGGAAATGTACATTCAGTTGTTGTTTTTCTTTAAAAAAAAATTGGGGGGCCCAAGAGCGTGGGGCCCTAAGCTATAGCTTGTTTAGCTGATATATAAATCTGGCTCTGGTCATTAGTCCATCCCCTTGCAATGAAATCACAACTAAAGAATCCCTGAAAGATGACAATCCCAACCTCTGATAACTTGCGTCCAAAGTGTTAGTGGCAAATGAAAAATACACATAGAAAGGATGCCAAGATCCAAGTTTGGGGCAAGTACTATTTGCTGAGAGAACCCCAGCAGAGTTTTGAAATCACAAAATATTCAACAACATGAAGCATGAAAATATAGGCTGTTAGACCTTTAAAAAATACCTTTGTGAGTTCCAAAGCTTCTCTCTTCCCCCTAGTATAGAAAAAAAAACCTATACGTTTTGTAGAGTAGCCATATTTTGAAGAGCAAAAACGAGGACACATTTGCCAACCTCTACTTTTAACTATGGATCTCTATGGCAACTCTCATTTTACGTACTCATGAAAAAGAGGACAAGTGGCAATTCTAATTTGGTAAGTTAAAAAGGGTTTACTTGCAAACTCTCCAAAGGTCAGATTCATGTGCTTTTCCATGCAGCATTCAAAGAAAGTTGCACGGAGAGTAAAACTTGGCTTAGTTGCAAAGTGGTGGTTGTATCACCTCAAAGCCAGGATTACATTGTCAGTGGATATGAATTCATTTCAGCTTTAGTCCAAGGGTTCCAAAAATGTGGTCCATGAGCTTCATCTGGTGGTCCATAGCAGCAACTCTGCAGAGCAACGAAGCTACAGGGATGTGAAGAACATGTGTGTTTGAAGGATGGTGGGCTCAGTGGCCACTCCATCCTTCTTAGAACCCAGTGGTCTGCTGAGAAGGTCAGTAGGATGGAGAGAAAGGCACAGTATTGTGAGTGAGGCTCTGCCTTCCTCATAGGAATAAAGACTTCTCCCCAGTGGGGAAAAGAGGATGAGAGACGCTTGGAAGGAGTGGAGAGTCAATACATTACAGTTGTTAAACAACTGGTTGAACACTCAGTAAGTGGTCCAACAGGTCGTGGGATGTGAAACACTGGAGCAGTCAAGTACAACATCCCTAGAGTGGATATAGAAAGCGGGTGTCTGATCCGGCCAGTAGGAATTTCCTATTTCTCCTGGGCTGGGACAGACTTGCTCTGCGTGTGACTGGAGGTAGGTGTGGCCTCACCTGTGCAGGTTAAACAAAAGCAAAGAGGCCAGACACCGTCTCTCTCTTTCTTGACTTCCCTCTCAAGGAAGCAAAATCTTCTTAGCCAAGAGAGGACAAAAGGAGCTACTTCCCCTATGGAATAGTCTCTAGCAAGCATGTAACTTTTACTAAGCTAAAGTCTGCCTTCTGGGATCCTGTTTTGAACAGATGTGTAAGTAAACTTTTTATACCTTTGTAGAAGACTGTGTCGTGTCTCATCTTTTAGGAGGGATTAAGGGGGAAATACCAGGACAATATTATTACAGAGGTTTTAGCAAACGTATCCGCTGTGTGTGTATTTAAAAGGGGAATGTAAACTATGCTGATATTGTTGAACTTGTTAACACAAGTTGGAATAGGATATCTTAAGCAATATATCCTCTCCTGCATCCCTGAACATTCCCACACGGGTCATGTTTTCAAGCGGTCCTGTGGGTGGGGTAACATTTTCTCAGTGAAAGCCACAGGATTAATAATTCTCTGCATTTAGAGTGTTCAAAGAGCATTTCAGAAACACTGAGGTTTTATTACAGCAGACCTGAAAGACGGGGTCAGTGTTTTTTTATAGCTGTACTGCAAATCGGGATGTGGTGGGCAGTGGGATTGTGATGTCAAAAAATCTCACTTCATTTGAACCAGACCAGAGTCCACGTGAGTGAGATCCCATGGTCAGAAATACCTTCCAAGGGAGTCCAAGACGTATGGAAAGTTTCTTAAAAGTGAAATCCTGATGGGCCAAATGCAGCCAGTTCCAACAAGGAAGAAAAATGGGAGGCGTCTAAAGAAATGGGAGTGGCTGCATAAGGATTTTACAGGTGAGCTGAGATTAAAGGAGGGCAGGTCTAAGAAATGGAAGAAAGGGGAAATCAAAAAGGAGGAGTATACACGAGTAGCCAGTTTCAGGTTGAATGTAAGGCAAAATAAAGCTCAGAATGAGCTCAGGTTTGCAAGCCCCCCCGCCCCGGTATGAAAACTAGGGTCAAATAACAAGCTGCAAAGTTGTTGTTGTTGTTCAGTCATTCATTCGTGTCCGACTCTTCGTGACCACATGGACCAGAGCACGCCAGGCACGCCTATCCTTCACTGCCTCCCGCAGTTTGGCCAAACTCATGTTAGTAGCTTCGAGAACACTGTCCAACCATCTCCTCCTCTGTCGTCCCCTTCTCCTTGTGCCCTCCATCTTTCCCAACATCAGGGTCTTTTCTAGGGAGTCTTCTCTTCTCATGAGGTGGCCAAAGTACTGGAGCCTCAACTTCAGGATCTGTCCTTCTAGTGAGCACTCAGGGCCGATTTCCTTCAGAATGGATAGGTTTGATCTTCTTGCAGTCCATGGGACTCTTAAGAGTCTCCTCCAGCACCTTAATTCAAAAGCATCAATTCTTCGGCGATCAGTCTTCTTTATGGTCCAGCTCTCACTTCCGTACATTACTACTGGGAAAACCATAGCTTTAACTATACGGACCTTTGTCGGCAAGGTGATGTCTTTGCTTTTTAAGATGCTGTCTAGGTTTGTCGTTGCTTTACTCCCAAGAAGCAGGCGTCTTCTAATTTCGTGACTGCTGTCACCATCTGCAGTGATCATGGAACCAAAGAAAGTGAAATCTCTCACTGCCTCCAGAAGTAAGTAATGTAGAAGTAAGTAATTATTTGGACTGTCCCATACACATTTTTTACTATCAGTATGGTTATTAATATTTTTCTTCATGTGTTTAATGAAAAACATGTGCAGAGGAGGATGCCCATGATGATAAAAGGTCTGGAAACCAAGCCTTATGAGGAATGGTTTGAGGGAGCTGAGTGTGTTTAGCCTGGTTCAGAGGAGACTGAGTGGACTTTCTGGCGTTAATAGCTTCAAAACAGCGTAACAGACTCTCTCAGAACGTGTTGGGCTCTCCTTTATTAGAGGATTTAAAGCAGAGGTTGGATGTTCTTCTGTCACTGATTATTTTGTTGAGCTTCCTGCCTCACAGGGGGTGGACTGGATTGCCCTCAGGATCCCTTCCAACTCAACAATTACATGACTCTATGAGCTTGCCAGCGCTAATTCTCTCTCCACCCATAACAGAGAAATGATTGTGGATGCCTCACCATATTAATCAGCCTGAATGAAATATTTTGTTCTGTGTTTGTGGACTAACCCGAGCCAATCTCTTCCTCCTGAATACGCAGAACAGCTTGAATTCTCAACAGACCACCAATGTTTGCATTCCCGGCTGAGTGCCTCATTCTAAAGCTAAGAACTGTTTGGAAAGAGAGAGGAAGAGAGAACCATTTGGCAAAGGAAGAAGCTTTGCACCCGCGGTGCCCCCAACCAAAGTGTTCTTTAAAGTGCTGGCAAGTTCGCATCTTCAGTGGAGCCAATTACTGGGGAAGATGCAGCTTCCAGGCTCTGTTGGGGCCACAAAAGCACACAGGCGATCTCTTCTCTCACACATTCTTAGAACAAATGGCTCCATGAGGCAACCCACTGGAAAGCTTTCAAGGCAGAACAATTACAGCACCCCAGGTCTGCTGCTTCGAGCCGTTTCCCCAAATGTCGCAGCACAGAGTGCCAGAGACTTTCCTTTCCCTCGCCTGCGAGAAGCTGCCGACCGTGGTTTGACGAGCCCTGGTGGTCTTTGGCTTGGCAGGCAAACAATGTCCCAGCTCTTGGAGTTTCAAAAACAATGGATGCCTCTCTGTCACAAACCTTCGGTGAATATTGCATTGCTCCGGGGACAGAGTTGCACAGATAGAACAGCCATGCAGACGTGTTTCTGCACATCGAGGGAGACTCTCCACATTGCAGCTTGGCAGCCCTATAAGATCATGGGCCTCTTCTTCACAAGAAACAGGGCCAGTTCTACCATTGGGTAGATGCTGGAGGCAGCGGCCCCCAGCTGTTCTTCCTGAGCCCCCTCCCCAGTCATTCCCCTTCACTGTCACACAGCCTGTATTCGACCTCTTCATCTGGCGTTCATCTGGGATTGGGGGAGGAATTCAATTCAGTTCACATTTAAAGGCAAACAGTGCAAGAACCCAAACACAGCCATCCTCTTACCAGTGGCTGTCTCACATGGTCCTGGCTACCATCCAGCCCACAATGACTTGAGAGTAGCATCAGGAAAGGTGAGGGCAGTGACGCTAGAAGCCAGGAGCAGTGGGCCAAGCAGAAGAAGTCCAACATCAGGATGAGGCGTTCAGAACTGCAAGGAAATGACAGAGGCCACGTTCACATCATTCATTCATTCATTCATTCTTTCAAAATGACCTATCACACTTCAAAATGACCTTAACAGATTAGAGAACTGGGCCAAAGCAAACAAGATGAATTTTAACAGGGAAAAATGTAAAGTACTACACTTGGGCAAAAAAAAATGAAAGGCACAAATACAGGATGGGAGACACCTGGCTTGAGAGCAGTACATGTGAAAAGGATCTAGGAGTCTTGGTAGACCATCAACTTGACATGAGTCAACAGTGTGATGCAGCAGCTAAAAAAGGCAATGCAATTCTGGGCTGCATCAATAGGAGTATAGCATCTAGATCAAGGGAAGTAATAGTACCACTGTATTCTGCTCTGGTCAGACCTCACCTGGAATACTGTGTCCAGTTCTGGGCACCACAGTTCAAGAAGGATACTGACAAGCTGGAACGTGTCCAGAGGAGGGCAACCAAAATGGTCCAAGGCCTGGAAACGATGCCTTATGAGGAACAGCTTAGGGAGCTGGGTATGTTTAACCTGGAGAAGAGAAGGTTAAGAGGTGATAGGATAGCCATGTTCAAATATATAAAAGGATGTCATCTAGAGGAGGGAGAAAGGTTGTTTTCTGCTGCTCCAGAGAAGCGGACACGGGGCAATGGATTCAAACTACAAGAAAGAAGATTCCACCTAAACATTAGGAAGAACTTCCTGACAGTGAGAGCTGTTCAATAGTGGAATTTGCTGCCAAGGAGTGTGGTGGAGTCTCCTTCCTTGGAGGTCTTTAAGCGGAGGCTTGACAACCATCTGTCAGGAATGCTTTGATGGTGTTTCCTGCTTGGCAGGGGGTTGGACTGGATGGCCCTTGTGGTCTCTTCCAACTCTAGGATTCTATGATTCAAAGTGCTATGATGCCACGCTAAACACTCATGGCATCCCCCAAAGAGTTCTGGAAGCTGGAGTTCGTAAAAGGTGCAAAGAATTGTTCAGAGAACCCCTATTCCCCTTCCAGAGCTACAATTCCCAGAGTTCCCTGTGAAGATGGATTGCTTGTTAAAATGGGAATTGTAGCTTTGCTGGGAGAATGGCAGTCCAGTTCAAACCCGCCCCGCCCCCCAAATGCTCACCAATCACACTCATAAATGCTGAGCCAATTTTTGTGAGGAGCCAAATATTTGCTCATCCCTAGTTTTTTCTGCATTCACCCTAAACTGTCTGCATATTCTAATAAATTCTCCAAGCTTCTCCCCCACCCCGCCCACACCCATATCGTTTGGGTGCTTCCAGACTGACGTTTTATTGCGGTGTATTCTGCAACATGTCCTTGGCACAATAATAGTGTGCTAGTGGTGGTTTTATTCTGCTTTAACTTGTTTGGGATGCTGCCCCGATGCTATCGCATCATTGCACCTAGAGGGGCTGCAGTGCAACGGAAATAAACCAGAACATTTATGATATGAAAAGTTAATAGGTTTTCGGCTGGACGTTGTGGGATTCGCACTGAGTGGAAGTGAAACTGTGTGACTTCCCTGAAACCATTGCAGCTGCAAACAGTATCGGCATCAGGTGTGACTGCTCTGATAGCATCCTGAACACCAATGACTGTGAAATAGAAAGGATGTCTAGAGGGGGGCCCTTTTTTCATTTCCTGAAAATGCCTTGCGCCTTATCATTTTTGGCAATGGCTCCCGGCAGCCCACCTGCCAAATTGGACTTATCTACCCGCTAATGCTGCAGAGGAGGAGATGGTGTTTGATAATGATATATTTAAGAAGGGAGTGACTGCAGGCAGCAGAATCCTGGGTGATTGTCACACAGTTGGTAATAGCATCATTAGACACGACTCAGCCGGCATTAACTATGTTTGCTTCTTCAGGCAGATAAGGATGTCTTTTGCTGTCTTCTGATTTGTACATAAACAGCCTGTGAGCAGTTATTTTCTTGCGGATCTATATTTATTGTATAGCAGTAATTACGAGGAGATACATTGGGAGGAAATTTCCATGCCAGGACCTGTTGCAGCGAGTGGAGCCTCTGTTCTCCTCAGCCAGCTGCACCCCATGGTGTGGTGGTCAGTGCCAAAGGATAGGAGCTCATCATGAGAGCTCCAATAGCAGGCATTGCAGGTTCACCCATGTCTTCTCTGTGTTGTTGTTGTTCAGTCGTTCAGTCGTGTCCGACTCTTCGTGACCCCAGTGTTCTCGAAGCTACTAACATGTGTTTGCCCAAACTGCAAGAGGCAGTGAAGGATAGGCGTGCCTGGCGTGCTCTGGTCCATGCAGTGGCGTAGCAAGCCTCTGCGTTGCTGGGGGCGGCGGCAGCGCAGAGGCACCCCCCTGGGGGAGGGGCACAACGCGTGCGTCGTGACGTCATCGTGACGTCACAACGCATGTGGATGCGGAAAGGGGAAATTTCCCCCTTTCCGCTGCTTTTTTCGGTGGGGGGTGGGCCAGCGAGGAGGGGGTGACAAGCGTGACACCCCCCTCGCTGGCCCGCCCCCTGCCGAAAAAAAGCGGCAGAAAGGGGAAGAAGAGAAGCAGAGCAGGCGCTTGAATGCCCCCTCCCAGCGGTTTTTTCGGCGGGGGGTGGGTCAGCGAGGAGGAGGTGTCATGCCGGCGTGACACCCCCTCCTCGCTGGCCCACCCCCTGCCAAAAAATAGCCGCTGGAAGGGGGGAAAGGCGACATGCCCCTGTTCGGGGCCGCCCGGCGAGGCGGGGTGGGAGGGGCCGGCCAAAGTGTCACCCCCCCCTCCCCTGGAACTAGGGGTGACCCGCCCCCCCTTGTGACGCCCCTGGGTCCATGGGGTCACGAAGAGTCGGACACGACTGAACGACTGAATAACAACAAATGGAGTTATGTGAGCCCCAAGTCAAGGAGATAAGTAACTATACAACCTTTAGAAGACATCTGAAGACAGCCCAGTATAGTGAGGGTTTTTTAAAAAAAAATGTTCAGTGTTTTACAGTGGTACCCCGTGTTACGTACGTGATCCGTTCTGGGTCGCACCACGTAACCCGGGCGTACGTAACGCGAACGAACAAAAAGAAAAAAGAAAAAACCAGGAAGTTCGTGAGTAATTGTGCTTCTGCGCATGCGCGAAGTGCGCAGAATGCTTCTGTGCACCCACGCGTCGCACGCGCTCCGTGGAGGACTTCCAGGTCGCGGAAGTCCGTAACTCGAACATACGCAGCACGGAGCGTACGCAACACAAGGTATGACTGTATTATGTTTTTATATAAGTTGGAAGCCACTCAGGGTATAAATAGTAAAATTATTATTATTATGGAATAGGATGTCTGTATTTTCATGGGAGAAATGTTGGAGGGTGTGGAGTTGTTCCATCCCCTTCCACAGGCTGCTGGGTTAGGTGGGCCTCAGTCAGGCCCTCCATATCTTCTTAATTCTTCTCCCTTTTCTTTGCGTCTTCCTTCTCCCAATTAGCAAAAGGGACTGCAAATTGCTAAGCTGTCAACACGCCCATTGTTCCCCGAATGTAAACATTAATTTCGAACCGGGGAAACCGCTGAGAAAAGTACATTAGCAGCAACTTCTTTATGTTTGGCTGTTGAGTCACCTTTGTGGAAGTCTGTAATTTGGAAGAGTGTGCCACCCGATAAGAACAGGCTTTGCTTTATCACCTATGATCGCCTTCACACACTCTCATTCCAAGTGCGGGTTGCAACTTCTCAGCAGCGAAGAACGCAGCTCGTCTCGACTGAAGAAAAGAAAATCTTCTAGCCGGGGAGATATAGTTATCTGTCGCGTTCATTGCATACAGCTTTGTGATGATGATTTAAGGCGTCTTTGGTTGTTTCCAGGAGACAAGAGCTCATTGGCATATGGTTTTATTTCTCTGGAGGTTCTTTGCATAATAAAAGTTCCACGGTGGAATGAATAATATATCCCCTCAGGAAAATGGCAAAGCCATCTCCGGCACTGGAAAGACTGCTGGGATGTTTCACCAGCAGTCTGTGCGTTGGCAGGAATATCCTGAAAGGGCTACTTCCAGGCAAAAGATGATTTTGGGATTGGTGTTCCTCATATGTGCAAGGTTGTTGTTGTTGTTGTTTGCAGTGTTCACAAGGCACTAAGGGCTCGTTCTGTTTCCCCTGCACTTTCTAGACATGGGTCGGTGTCAGGAATGAGCCAGCTCCAAGCGAAGATTTGCAGCCAACTGCAGAAAGCAGACAGCAACAGAGAGGCTTGGATGTTAGCCAGGCAGGGGAGAGCCGGCAGCTGCAGACTCCGACTCTTCCTGACCTTGACAGGTAGGATGATAAGGCAGTAGTTGAGAGCAGGCTAGAACACAACCAAAGTTCACAGAAAGAGGTTAGAGCTGACCCACTGTGATGGCCTGGGAGTCAGACTCTGATGCTGAACCTGAGGGATCCCAGCCTGCACAGGATTCCCCGCCTCCAGAACCAGCTGAGCCGGGGCCAGGGCTTGAGCCTGAAGGATCCCCACCTGTGCTGGATCCCCAGGTGCAGGCATCAGCAGAGTCTGCTCTGGCTCCTGATGGGAGGGAGGACCCATTGCCTGCAGGTGCTCCACTCCCAGCCTCTTCAGAGGAAGCTGAGGCATCCCCTGGGTCCAGTAACCCACCAGCCTCTCCTGAGCTACAGAGGCTCAGGGCAGAGAGGCGAAGGGAGTTAAGTGTCTGCAGGAGGAGTGCTCGCCTCCAGGCCCGGAGGAGAGGCGAGTCTCCAGAGGATCGGGGCGGCCCTAAGCATAGGGCCAGATAAAAGCCAGCCAGACCCAGCCCAAGTTGCGTGAGCAACATAGTTGCAAGCGTGTGCTCAACCTGCAACCTTGTGCCTGAACCTGCCTTGGACCTTGACCTGCTCCCTGCCTCGCTCCCCGCCGGACTGACCTCCTTTGGACCCCTAGACCCAGGACTGGACTTGGACCTCGCTTCATGGACAAACCCTTGGGGCCAGCACAGTTTGCTCACGCCACACCCGCACTCCCCCTTCGCTGGGGTGCGTTCGGGAGGAACTAATAGCCATGGCTGACCAGGCGGCTGCGCTGGTGGCATTGGCCCAGGAGAACCAGGCCTTGACCCACACCGTGCAGCAGCTAAGCAATGTGGTTACGGCGCTTCAGCAGCGTTTGGATGCCTTACCGGCTCCTGGGGCCGCCGCCCCAGCTCCTGGCAAGTACCCCGTGGCCCTGCCAGAGAAATTTGATGGGTCCCCAGCCAGCTTTCCCATGTTTCTCGCCCAGGCCAAGCTGTATATTCAGGGGCGAGCTCGGGATTTCCCCGACGACCGCACCAAGGTGCACTTCCTGATCAGCTTGCTGAAGGACCAGGCGGCCAAGTGGGCGTTGCCGCTGCTCCGGCAAGACTCCCCCTTGCTGACAGACTATACGGGGTTTTGCAATCTTCTGGAAACCACGTTTGCCAACCCTCAGAAGGGGAGTCAAGCCAATCGGGCAATTCGGCGGTTGAAACAGGGCAAGTCCACAGTGGCCACCTACGCCACAGAATTTCGGCTGCTGGCGCAGGACTTGACCTGGAACGACTCTGCACTGCGGGACCAGTATCTCGAGGGACTTTCAGACGAGGTACTGGATCAGCTGGCCACGTTGGATCGCCCTGCCACACTGGATGCCCTCATCCAACGGAGTCTGCAGATAGATGATCGGTTGGAGGACCGTCGCCAGGCCCGGGGCCGCCGGCACTCCGGGCTCCCAGCGCCGGTGCTTCCCTGCAGTTCCGTGGCCAGAGCTGAGTCATTGGAGGAGCCGATGCAGCTCGGGGCAGCGCGGCCTCGCCTCTCCCCCTCGGAAAAGACTCGGCGTCGGGAGGGGAACCTGTGTCTCTACTGCGGTGGGAGTGGACATTACGCCCGAACCTGCCCTGAGAAACGCCAGCCGCAGGTGAAACGGCCAACCCCAGTAGCCGATGGCCCAGGCTACCTGGGGCCCCAAGCATCGCATGATGGGCCCTCACCAGTGGAATTGCAACACCTCATGATACCGGTGCGTCTATACCCCCCCGGTGGGCCCTGGATTCTCACCCACGCTCTGGTGGATTCGGGGGCAACCCGCTCCTATATGGACTCTGCCTTCGCCACTCAGCATCAGGTGCCGCTTCAGAACAAGCCGGAACCAGTACAGGTGGAGGCAATTGACGGACGGCTCCTACGCTCGGGCGCGGTTACTCGGGAGACCCAGCCCTTGGTCCTGTGCTACCAGCAGCACCGGGAGGTGCGAACCCTGGACATTGCCACCATGCCCCGGTTTCCCCTGGTGCTTGGGATGGACTGGCTGGAGTCACACAATGTTCAGATCGACTGGGTCAATCGGACTGTACGCTTCCCAGACCCGGGTTCCCATGCTCAGTCCGAGTTAGTAGCAGCTGCCCCCATGGGGCAGGCTGTGTCAACGCTCCCTGCCGTATACCAGGACTATTTAGACGTGTTCGAGGAACAGGGAGCAGACCAGCTGCCACCTCATCGGTCCTTCGACTGCGGCATAGACCTCCAGCCTGGGGCGCCCCTGCCTGTAAGCCGCCTATATTCTCTTTCGGAGCCAGAGCGTGAAGCCTTGCAGGACTTCCTTCGCAAGAACCTGGAACGCGGGTTCATTAGGCCCTCTACCTCACCCACTGCCGCTCCTGTACTCTTCGTTAAGAAGAAGTGTGGGGAGCTTCGCCTCTGCCATGACTACCGGGCCCTGAATAAGATCACCATCCCAGACCGGTACCCCTTGCCCCTTATTGCAGAATTGCTGGAGCGGGTGCAGGGGGCGCAGATGTTCACCAAACTGGACCTCCGAGGGGCCTACTGCTGCACCAGGGTCGTCTATACATCCCACCAGGACCATTGCGGGCTGAGGTTCTCCAGATGTCCCACGATGCCCCAGCAGCAGGGCACTTTGGGCGGTACCGGACCACTCATCTGGTAAGCCGGGAGTTCTGGTGGCCCCGCCTGAAGGCTGATGTGGCACGCTATGTTGCTGGTTGCGATGTCTGCCGGCGGGCCAAGGGTCCCACTGGGCGACCCCCCGGTCTGCTCCAGCCATTACCAGTCCCACCACGTCCCTGGCACACGGTCTCACTGGACTTTGTGGTAGACTTGCCCCCATCTCGTCACTGTACCTGCCTCCTGGTTTTCACGGACCATTTCACTAAGATGGTGCACTGTGCCCCCTGCCCGTCCATACCCACAGCTAAGGAGACGGCTCAACTGTACATGCAGCACATCTTCCGCCTGCATGGCCTTCCCGAGCGTGTGGTTTCTGACCGCGGCGTCCAGTTCACATCCCACTTCTGGCGAGCCCTGCACCAGACCCTTGGGACGGAGGTCTGTCTATCTTCGGCCCACCACCCGCAGACCGATGGCCAGACGGAACGGGCAAATGCGGTGCTGGAGCAGTACCTCCGGTGTTACTGCAGCTTCCAGCAGGATGACTGGGTCGATCACTTGCCATTGGCGGAGTTCGCCTACAACAATGCAGTGAACGCCTCCACCCAGCAGACCCCGTTCCAGGCCTCCTACGGCTACCATCCACGTTTGTTCCCGGACGTGCTGCCAGCTTCCGCGGTCCCCGCAGTGACAGACTGGCTTCAGGAGCTTCAGTCCCAGCAACAATTATTGATGGAGCAACTGCGCCAGGCCAAGGACGCATACAAGGCCCAGGCTGACCGACATCGTCAGGAGGGGCCAGAACTCCATGTTGGCGATCGGGTGTGGCTCTCTACCCGTCACCTGCATCCTTCTCGGCCCTCACGAAAGCTGGATGCACGGTTTGCCGGCCCATTCACCATCACTGCGCAGGTGTCACCGGTGGCGTTTCGCCTCCAGTTACCTCCATCACTCAAGGTTCACCCAGTATTCCACCGGTCCCTACTTAGTCCAGTCGCCCCGCCCGACGAGTTCCACCCAGACAATCCACGACCGCAGCCAGTTTTGGTTGAGGGGGAGCCTGAGTACGAGGTGGAGCGCATTCTCGACTCACGATACCGCAGGGGGAAGCTCCAATACCTCATCGACTGGAAGGGGTATGGGCCTGAGGATCGTTCATGGGAACCAGTGGAAAACGTCCACGCACCTGCCTGCCTCCGTGATTTCCATGCAGCTTACCCCAGCAAGCCTGGTCCGGCCCCTCAGTTGAGGGGGAGGCCTGGGAGGGGGGATGGTGTGATGGCCTGGGAGTCAGACTCTGATGCTGAACCTGAGGGATCCCAGCCTGCACAGGATTCCCCGCCTCCAGAACCAGCTGAGCCGGGGCCAGGGCTTGAGCCTGAAGGATCCCCACCTGTGCTGGATCCCCAGGTGCAGGCATCAGCAGAGTCTGCTCTGGCTCCTGATGGGAGGGAGGACCCATTGCCTGCAGGTGCTCCACTCCCAGCCTCTTCAGAGGAAGCTGAGGCATCCCCTGGGTCCAGTAACCCACCAGCCTCTCCTGAGCTACAGAGGCTCAGGGCAGAGAGGCGAAGGGAGTTAAGTGTCTGCAGGAGGAGTGCTCGCCTCCAGGCCCGGAGGAGAGGCGAGTCTCCAGAGGATCGGGGCGGCCCTAAGCATAGGGCCAGATAAAAGCCAGCCAGACCCAGCCCAAGTTGCGTGAGCAACATAGTTGCAAGCGTGTGCTCAACCTGCAACCTTGTGCCTGAACCTGCCTTGGACCTTGACCTGCTCCCTGCCTCGCTCCCCGCCGGACTGACCTCCTTTGGACCCCTAGACCCAGGACTGGACTTGGACCTCGCTTCATGGACAAACCCTTGGGGCCAGCACACCCACTAAGTCCGAAGAGTCGGGAAATGGGAGGGCTGCTAGATAGGAAGCAAAACAAGAGGCATAAGGGTCGTAAGTTCAATTTCTTCTGTCGACACCGGAAAGAGTCTTCAGAAGGGTCATCTTGAGTAATGATGCTGGAGGCTTTGTTAGAGCCATCCAGGGCTATCTGTTTGTTTTTGCATTAAATTACCTATGCTCACTGTGTTATCAAGCTGGGAACCTGGACTCCTGACAGTCGGAGAGGTTTTCCATCTGCCCTGCCTCTTTCTCCAGGAAACCCCTCTGTTTACCGCTGAATCATAACCAATGTCAATCGGGCTTTCTGCAGAATGACATGTGTTCTGATTCGGCTGTAAGCAGCGGGTTTTCCAGAGGAAAACATCAGGGCAACATGTGGGAATCCCCAGCAGCAGCAAGAGTGCAGCAGTAGCCGGCTCAAGTGCAAAGCAGGTAAAACATTTGTTAGAAGCTTCCTGTTCGCTTTGTTATTGCTCCCCCCCGAAACGCTGGACCTTCCCGGAGGAAACTGGAGTCACCCACCGTAGATTTACAACAGCTGTCCTAGACAACAGACTTAATTTGAAATATTTTTGGGACTGTGGGGGAGTTGAAGTTCTCTTTATTTTTGTTTATTTGCTAATTAGTGGGTCTCATTGCAATAAGAAATATACCAAAACAAAGAATAAAAGCAGAATGGAAATATGTAGAAGATTATTTGGAAAAAGAAGATGTGAAAACGGAATTAGTGATTTGTTTAGATTGAGAGACACATGGGGATATTTAAATTTAAATTTAAAGTATTTGAATGATTGGTAATTATGTTCTCAAAGATTAGGAGTAATTAAAATAAAAGGTAGAGTAGAAGAAGCGGAAATTAATAGGGAATCGGTGTATAAACAATATGAAGTTGGATTTTAAAGTTAGATTTTGAGTTTGTTAATATATTCAGTTGAGTATTATTATTTATTGTTTATTGTTTGTTTGCTTGCTTGCTTGCTTATGTGTTGATTTGTTTTTGTTTTTGTTTTCGTTGTTATATTTGGTTTTGTAATTTTGAAAATATTAAATAAAGATTTTTATTACATTAAAAAAGAAGTTCTCTTTATTTTTGTTTATTTGCTAATTAGTGGGTCTGAGTGTTGCTTTGTTATTATTTGAGTATGGTATATGTAAGCTTTTGTGTCTTATGCTCAATGGTGTAAGGTTGGAAAATGTCGATCACGTCTCCTAACTAGGAAGTTATCTTTCCACAAGAGTCAACATTGATGTAATAATAATAATAATAATAATAATAATAATAATAATAATAATAATAATTTATTATTTGTACCCCGGCCATCTGGCTGTGTTTCCCCAGCCATTCTGGGCGGCTTCCAACAAATATTGAAATACATTAAAATCCAGCATCGCCTGAGCTCTGCGAGTGCGGCTTTCTCCCGATTGAAGTGCAGAGTGTTTGAGGACCAGGACATTTGCAGGGAAACCAAAATGCTTGTTTACATAGCTATGTACTACCAACCTTACTCTATGTTTGTGAAACATGGGCCACTTACAAACGCCATCTCCAACTTCTCAAAAGATTCCATCAACAGTGTCTCTGAAAAATCTTACATATCACTTGGGAAGACAGGCGAACTAATATCAGTGTACTGGATGAAGCAAAGATCACCAGTGTTGAAGCAATGATTATTCAACATCAACTTCGTTGGAATGGTCATGTTGTGCAGATGCCTGATTATCGTCTTCCAAAGCAACTACTCTATTCCGAACTTTAAAATGGAAAGCGTAATGCTGGTGATCAACAAAAGAGGTTTAAAGACTGTCTCAAGGCAAATCTAAAAAAATGTACTATAAACACTGACAACTGGGAAACACTGGTCTGCAAGCGCTCCCAGTTGGAGAACAGCCTTTACCAAAGGTGTCATGGGCTTTGAAGACGCTCGAACTCAGGACGCAAGGGAGAAACGTGCTAGGAGGAAGGCACGCTTGGCAAATCCACACCGTGATCAACTCCCATCTGAAACCAATATCCCCACTGTGGAAGGACATGTGGATCCAGAATTGGCCTCCACAGTCACTTACAGACTCACTGTTAGAACCATGTTTATGGAAGACAATCTTACTCGGCTATCAGTGATCGCCAAAGAAGAATGTTGTGTTGTGTTGTGTTGTGTTGTGTTGTGTTGTGTTGTGTTGTGTCGTATGTTTTATGTTGTACGAAATAGTATTATATGATTCCCCCCACTTACCACCACTATGGTAATATGTACTGTGTAACTTTTTCTTTTCTTTTCTGTAAGTTGCTTGGAGACCTGCAGGTGACAAGTGACTAATAAACCTAATAAATGAATGAAATAAAAATGAAATGTTGGACTAGATGAGCTACTGGTCTCATTCAGCAGGGCTCTTTCTGTGTTCTTATGGCATTACTGGCATCAAAAATTCAGCCTGTAAACACACACACATTAATTCCAGACTTTCCAGGGGAAATCTATTAAGCTTTTTTGTTTTTGTAACGCAACTTGTTGCCACCAGTGTATAATACCTCATTTCTGTGGTGCAGAGAGTCAGTGCATCTGGTCAGTAACCAGAAGATCAGTTGTTTGAGCCCACCCAGTAATGGCTGTGGGCAGGATTCCTGCACTGCATGGGGTAAGGCTAGATGACCCTTGGGATCCCTCCCAACTCTACAATTCAATGATTCTATGATTCCCCCCCCATTGGTTTTAATGTATGTATTAGGTTTTTTGTAAAGTCACTTTGAGTTATCTGTGACTAATAAATTTAATATATAATAATAATGGAATACTTCTCCCCCTACCATCCATTGGAAATTTGACAGGTATGATGGTATTATTGGTTAATCAAAACATTTGCATGCATATGTGAATTGTCCATTACTTGCCTGTACCTTTTAGCTAGGCATTAACCAGGAACATGGTGAATGCATCACCCGAATTAGTGTTGTACTGAAAATATCTTTAATTTTTATAAAAAAGAAAAAAGAAAAAATATTCTTCATGAGTGAGGCTCCATAGAAAGCAGCCTTTCTCAACCTTGGGTTCCGAGATGTTGTTGGACTACCAGTCCCATCATCCCTGATTGCTGCCCCTTCTGGCAGTGAATGCTGTGAGTTGTAGTCCAGCGACATCTGGGAACCCAAGACTGAGGAAGGCAGCTATAAAGCATCGACACACAGCTTTAAACAGTCATGGGAACTATTAAGGGTGCCAAGAGGTGTACTGAGGCCCTTATTCCCCTCACTATTCCCAGAATGGTTCAACAGTCAATCCCTCTTTCCAGAGAACTCTGGGAACTGTAGTTCTGTGCAGAGAATAGGGGTCTCCTAACAACACCTTTCACACACTATAGTTCCCAGGATTCTTTGCGGGTAGCCATGGTGGGTTAAAGTGATCTGATACCATGCTTTGAATGGAGCTTGAGAAGAGAAACTGCATTTGAAAACTACCGAAGGGGAGAGAAAATCTCATGGAGGGTGTTGTTGAGCTTATCTTACTTTCAAAGTGGCCAAGGGGTGTTTTGTGACTATCCTTTCTTTCTTTCTTTCTTTCTTTCTTTCTTTCTTTCTTTCTTTCTTTCTTTCCTTCCTTCCTTCCTTCCTTCCTTCCTTCCTTCCTTTCATTCTTTCATTCTCTGGTGACCGCCTATCAAGAAACCAGTAGGAGAGCACGTCAGTCTCCCAGGACATTCTATACAAGATCTCAAAGTAGCTGTCTTACTACAAAGGAATTTCAAAAATAGACTGGAAAGAGAAGTTGCTGAATTGCAACTCATTACCAAACTTGAAACCATGGAGAGACCTGTTCTGAACAAATACATTGGATTCTTATCTCATTATACATGACAAAGCTATCATTAGCCATCTCACCCCTTGCCTTTCACTGTTAGACCAATTGCAGTCATTAACAGTTGTCAAGAGGTTTTCCATACCTATCAGCCAATCCCCCATTCCTACCACCCTTCTGAGTAATACCCCTCCCCACCCTCTCACTATATATAAGGGTCTGGTGACTTCTGTTTCAGTGTATCTGAAGAAGTGTGCATGCACATGAAAGCTCATACCAAGAACAAACTTAGTTGGTCTCTAAGGTGCTACTGGAAGGATTTTTTATTATTTTTTATTTTGTTTTGACTATGGCAGACCAACACAGCTACCTACCTGTAACTACAACATTCCTTGTTTGCCTAGAGTGGACATGCAAGGGAATGTTGGTCCCGCCAGTTGAAACTTCCTGTTCCTCCTGGCCTGGAGCATCCTTCCTCTTGCATGTGACTAGTGGGTGGGTGTGACCTTTCCAGACCCGGTAAAAGGACAAAGCATGCTGCCACTCTCCCTCTTTACAATCTTCTTTTCGTCCTGCGAACTTCCTGGTCTCTAAGGTGCTACTGGAAGGGGGGGGGAATTATTATTATTATTATTTTGACTAGTGGCCTGCAGTTCCTGAAACCCTTATGATGTCTTCAGCTGGTAAAAACATAAGAAGAGTCTGCTGGATCAGGCCAATGGCCCATCTAGTCCAGCATCCTGTTCTCACAGTGGCCAACCAGATGCCTGTTAGAAGCACACAAGCAGGATCTGAGCACAAGAACAACTCTCCCCTCCTGTGGTTTCCAGCAACTGGTATTGAGAAGCATTGCTGCCTCCAACTATGGAGCAACCAATAGCCCATGAATTTGTCCAATCCCCTTTCAAAGCAATCTAGGTTGGCAGCCATCACTGCCTCCTGTGGAAATGAGTTCCATAGTATAACTATGCATTGAGTGAAGAACTTTCTTTTGTCTGTCTTGAATCCGCCTTAAGCAAGCATCTTTCTCTCACCCTGCCCCCCTGCTATCAAACTGCAGGCTTTCCTTGAAGAGTTGCTGTGCGTGAAACACTTAGAGAACTTTGAAGGGGCACGCAGATGCCAAGCGCTGTTCTTAAGTTTTCCATTTCCAGCATTTGAACTCTCTGCTTCAGTACAGCGTGAACAATCCAGGAACCTGATGCCCCCCTCGGTTTCCCCTCCTCCTGCAACCTCGATGCTCCGAGCCAACAAATCAGTTTCTCCTTCCTCCGCTGGAGATTGCTGTCTTGCTCTCTCCCACGTAATGAACGGATCTCGCCCACGGAGACTTGGCGAGGGCGGTTGATCCGCGTGGCCTCCTCTTCACAATCTCCAGCAGCACCACGGCAACGGCCAACGTGAAGATTCAAACAAACAAAAGCACCTCTGTGAAGAGGAGAAGGAGAAGGAGAAGGAGGAGCAGGAGCAGGAGCAGGAGCAGGAGCAGGAGCAGGAGAAGGAGAAGGAGAAGGAGAAGGAGAAGGAGAAGGAGAAGAAGAGTTTGGATTGATATCCCGCCTTATCACTACCCGAAGGAGTCTCAAAGCGGCTAACATTCTCCTTTCCCTTCCTCCCCCACAACAAACACTCTGTGAGGTGAGTGGGGCTGAGAGACTTCAGAGAAGCGTGACTAGCCCAAGGTCACCCAGCAGCTGCATGTGGAGGAGCGGAGACGCAAACCTGGTTCACCAGATTATGAGGTCTACCACTCTTAACCACTACACCACACTGCCTCATTCCTTTCCACCATAATGTGTTGATGGTCAAGCTGCAGTTCAGGGATAAGAGAATATTGCCCCCAGGGCAAGCAGACTGAGTCATCCACTAGTCCACGGCCACCGAATGACGAAACAAGCCGCCAGAAGAAGAAGAAGAAGAAGAAGAAGAAGAAAGAAGAAGAAGAAGAAGAAGAATGTTTTTTATATTATACCCCGCCCATCTGGCTGGGTTACCCCAGCCACTCTGGGCAGCTCCCAACAGAATATTAAAAACACGATAAAAGACCAAACATTGAAAACTTCCCCAAACTGGGCTCCCTTCAGATGTCTTCTAAAGTCAGGTGGTTGTTGCTTTCCTTGACATCTGGTGGGAGGGCATTCCACAGGGTGGGTGCCACTACTGAGAAGGCCCTCTGCCTGGTTCCCTGTAACTTGGCTTCTCACAGTGAGGGAATCACCAGAAGGCCCTCAGAGCTGGACTTCAGTGCCTGGGCAGAACGATGGGGGTGGAGATGCTCCTTCAGGTAACAAATTTCAAAGGATAGCCATACTTTGGTTTGCATATTGCTTCAGAAAGTGCAAATTAGAGAAGTTCACCTTTAAATGAGGATGGATTTTATTTTTTCTCCCCTTTCCTATAGGGCCAGAAGGGAACAGTATTTAGGCAGAACAGAAAAAAAAAAATCGGATGCACTAATGTGCAAAAGAGGAAGCATTTTCCACCACAGTGGGGAGGGAGTGGTGGAGTAGAAACACCACTAGATCCAACCTATCTACATGAAACCACTGGGAGAGATAATCAGGGGGTTTGGGCTGTGTGTTTATCAGTGTGCAGATGACACCCAGCTCTACATCTCTTTTAAATCAGAACCAGTGAAGGCGGTGAAGGTCCTGAAGGTGGTTGGAGGATGGATGGCGGCTAACAGATTGAGGATGAATCCTGACAAGACAGAAGTACTGCTTTTGGGGGGACAGGGGGCGGGTCTGTGTGGAGGGACTCCCTGGTCCTGAATGGGGCAACTGTGCCCCTGAAAGACCAGGTGCACAGCCTGTGAGTCATTTTGGAATCATAGCTGTCCAGGGAGGTCTATTCTGTGCCCAAGGCTGCTGTCTACCAGCTCCATCTGGTACACCACCTGAGACCCTACCTGCTTGCACACTGTCAGACCAGAGTGGTACATGCTTTGGTTATCTCCTGCTTGGACTACTGCAACGTGCTCTATGTGGGGCTACCTTTGAAGGTGACTTGGAAACTACAACTAATCCAGAATGTGGCAGCTAGACTGGTGACTGGGGGCAGCTCCTGGGACCATATAACACCAGTCCTAAAGGATCTATACTCGCTCCCAGTACGTTTCTGAGCACAATCCGTTTGGATGTGAGTAACCTCTGGCTAAAGGAGACAAACTAGACACCATCTTAAAAAGCAAAGACATCACCTTGCCGACAAAGGTCCGTATAGTTAAAGCTATGGTTTTCCGAGTAGTAATGTATGGAAGTGAGATCTGGACCATAAAGAAGGCTGATCGCCGAAGAATTGATGCTTTTGAATTATGGTGCTGGAGGAGACTGTTGAGAGTCCCATGGACTGCAAAAAGATCAAACTTATCCATCCTTAAAGAAATCAGGCCTGAGTACTCACTGGAAGGACAGATCCTGAAGTTGAGGCTCCAGTACTTTGGCCACCTCATGAGAAGAGAAGACTCCCTAGAAAACACCCTGATGTTGGGAAAGATGGAGGGCACAAGGAGAAGGGGACGACAGAGGATGAGATAGCTGGACAGTGTTCTCGAAGCGACTAGCATGAGTTTGGCCAAACTGCGGAAGTCAGTGGAAGGACAGGTGTGTCTGGCGTGCTCTCGTCCATGAGGTCACGAAGAGTCGGACTCGACTGACCGATTCTGAACAAAAAAAGATTTATCACAGTTCCATTTCCACCTTAATAAAGACCTGCATCTTTCCTGTCCTTTCCTTTCCTTTCCCTTTGACCGATATTTGGACAGCTGCCCAGCTGACTGAGACCATAGAAGCAGCAGAAATAACAGAGCATCAATCACGGTCCCCATTTGCCTTCTACGTTTTTATTGTACTTTTCCCTCTGGTCCCCTGTTCAACATCACACTGTTGCTCCCTGATTTACTGATGCCAGTGTGGCTGAGTTATTTTCCCCAGGGTGGGAAGTGCCAATTGTTCACCGAAAAGAAGGGAGGAAAGGGGGGGGTCAGTCCATTCTGCTTATGAGCCCTGGAGGTGGTACATTGCTAGGAAACAAGAACAGAGGTGTTAAAATCATATTCACTGCAGCCCTCCAGAATCTGCAAATTCTCTTGGAGAGATGAGCATGATAATCTCAGCCGTATCCATCATTTGCTTCAGTGGTTGTACGGTGCCGCTATCACCCATGCAGTTTAGCAGGGCTGTAAATATAACCTCCTTTGATGAGGCACAGGAAAGAGCAGGATGCAAAAGGCAGGCAGGAATGTAAATAGCTCCCTTGGAAAAGATGCAGGCAAGTGGAAACCCTGCATCCCTAATCAATCAGGCACTGTTGCAAATTACAAAGACAACTGCTCTGTTATCAGGGCAGAGAAATACAGCTGCTGCTAGAAGTTCCAATCCTTCTCTTTACTGAAAGTATATCAGGAACAGATCATAGAATCACAGACTAGTCGAGCTGGAAGGGACCATGAGGGTCATCTAGTCCGACTCCTTGCAATGCAGGAAACTTTTGCCAACATGAGACTCGAACCCACAACCTTAAGGTTAAGAGTCTCAAGCTCTACCGACTGAGCTGACACAATCTGCAGAAGCAAGGAACAGTGGTGCACAAATGTATAAGGTGTGGGGACACCTGGATTGCCAGTAGTACATGCAAAAATGATCTCGGGGTCTTCTTACCACAAGTTTAGGATGAGTCGACAGTGTGATGCAACAGTTTAAAAAATGCTAATGCTACTCTAAGCTGCATCAACAAAAGCCTGGGTCCAGATCAAGGGAAGTAATATTACATTCTATTCTGCCTTGGTCGACCACATCTAGAGTATTGTGTCCACTTCTAGGTGCCACAATTTAAGAAGGATGTTCACAAGCTGGAACATGTGCAGAAGAGGGTGACCAAGATGATCAAGGTCTGGAAACCAAGCCTTATGAGAACAGTTTGAGGGAGCTGGGTATGTTTATCCTGAATCAGAGGAGACTGAGAAGAGATATGACAACCTACTTCAAATATCTCAAAGGTTGCCACATGGAAGATGGAGCAAGCTTGTTTTCTCCTGCTCCAAGGAAGGAGATTCTGACTAAACATCAGGAAGAACTTTCTGATGGTAAGAGTTTTTTGACAATGGAACAGTCATCCTTGGGGCGGGGGGTTGACTCTCCTTCGTTGGAGGTTTTCAAACAGAGGTTCACTGGCCATCTTTTGATTGAGATTCCTGCATTGCAGGGGGTTGGACTAGATGACCCTTGGTCACCCTTCCAACCCTAAAATTCTATGAATGCTTCCCCTGCCCCCCAGACTGTCTTCCCACAGGTGAGATAGATGATTGATTGATTGATTGATTGAATGTTCTTCCACAACGTCATCAGCAACCAACCCCGCTCATAGAAGGACATTATCTCAGGGATCATCTTTCTCCCTAACATATTACTTTTCTATGCAGAAAGGAAGGGTCTTCTATGGGAGAGCATTTAAATGTGAAACAGCCCAGCTGTGAGCTGAAATGATGGTTTCAGTACCAAGGACAGAGCACAAAGAATCTGGATTCCAGAATGTTGCCTGACATAGAATCCTAGAATTGTAAAGTTGGAAGGGATCCCAAGGGTCATCTAGTCCATGTCTCTGCAATATGCAGCTGTTGCATATGGGGATCGAACCTGCAACCTTGCTGCTATCAATATCACACTTTAACCAACTGAGCTATCCATAAGGATGTTCTAGGAATCTGCATCAAGTGGACTTTGAGACAGATTTCTGGATTCCGACACACTCGAGATTTGTTTGAGCTGCTCATTTAACACTGACCCCACCCCCCAATGCACAAAATAATATGCAAATATATGCAAATATACATAAAAAGCACATCTAAGCACACAAATCCACAAATCATGTGCATGTTGTTCCATAATGTACGCTTACAGTAGATTGGGGTCAGCAATTTTTTCAGCAGCGGGCAGTCCACTGTCCTCAGACCTTGTGGGGGGCCGGACTATATTTTGAAGGGGGGAAATGAACAAATTCCTATGCCAGAGATGCATTTTAAATAAAAGGATACAATCTACTCATGTAAAAACACACTGAATCCCTGACCATCTGTGGGCCAGATTTAGAAGGCGACTGGGCCAGATCTGGCCCCCCAGGCCTTAGTTTGCCTATCCATGCTGAGTACATGATAAGGGAAAATGAATGGGGAGGCATTTTTAATACGGCCACCCAATCAGCAGTGCAGAAACCAATTCATGACCCTCCCAGCCTCACGCCCTTCTGAGAGTCATCCTTCTAAAATTATACTTTAATAATAATAATGAGGAATGCAATGCAATGATCATTGCAGATCTCCACATGTTGCCTTTCAGCTGCAGCTACTATTTTCTGTGAATGCAAGTGATTTGGAGCACTCCAATATCTTCTTTCGGAGTGATCAAATTGTGTTTTCCTTGAAGTTCCATGATATGTAACAGAACTGAGAAGATATGTAACAGAACTCAGAAGTGTGACTAGCCCAAGGTCACCCAGCAGCTGCATGTGGAGGAGCGGAGACGCGAACCCGGTTCCCCAGATTACGAGTCTACTGCTCTTAACCACTACACCACGCTGGCTCTCAGTGTCTCAGGAGGACCTCGGTGTCTGGGCTGGATGATGGGGGTGGAGATGCTCCTTCAGGTATATCAGGTCAAGGCCATTGAGGGTTTTAAAGGTCAGCACCAACACTTTGAATTGTGCTTGGAAATGTACTTGCACCCCATTCTCTTGAAATGGAAGCACCTTGTGTTTCAGTGTTCCTAAGGTCTTAGCTTTGGAGTGTATGGAACTCCCACCCACTTTCTCCGGAAACAGACAGAGAAAAAATCCTGCACAGTAGCTCTCTATAAGGAACAAAGTGAATAAGCATGAGATTGTAACTATATTCTTCTCGGTTATATGTTTATGAAAGTAAAGTTGTTTGAACATAAAGAGTCTAGGCATTGCGAACTCTGAGAATGTCTCTTGCTTGCCTGGATGGAGGTGGTGTGGCCCCTGGCCTGAAAAAGGTTCCCTTCGCCAACCTAAACCCTCCCTTCACAACTCTTCCTGTGCTCCCTGAAAATGTTGCAGGCTCCATGCACACAGCAGGTTTGTATTTATGCACATATAGGAGATGTATTTGCATTCAGAGCCATATATTTTGCTGCAAGGCTGGTGGGTGGATAAAAGTAGGAGTGATATGTTATGCCTGGCAGCCAGCAAAGCACATCCCGCTGGTGGGCGGATAATGACGCTTGGGGGCAGGCATAACTAATGGCTACCTGAATCATCTACCCATCACTCAGGCATCCTCCCGAGGGCCTGAAAAAGGGAGGCTGGACAACCTCAGGCAGTGATGCCTTATGCTAAACATGCCCTTTCCTTGGGGGGGGGGGAATAGTGAACTCCTGGTCCTTTTTGAAGAAGCAGTTCAAAGCACTGCCATTTCATTGGCAGAAAGTTGTTTGACATGGCAAAGCCTGTGTACACGCTGTCAGCTGTACTGCAAATCCCCAAGAGCCTGCTGGACTTCCAGGGACAGGATCCCGTGCGTCTTTGGTTTTGCTTTGCCTAAGACCTTTGATGTGCATGATATAGCACTGCGTGTGACAACTTCCAAAAGACAGTGGATGGGCATGCCCATGCACAACCTCACTGAAATCTACCCATTGCAGCCCCTCACCCACACCCTAAAATCTCCTCCAGGGTTGGGGGAGCCTCCACAGCAGATTTTTTTCAGGAAGGAGAGCATAGGGAGAGGAGAGGAGGAGGAAGTCCTGCTGCATGGGTGAGGCACTGCTCACTCAGCATTGGATACAACCCTGTAACTTTAAGGATTTGTCCTTGAGCTCGCTTTATTTTTCCTCCTCCCTCTCGCCCCCCTTTCCTTGTATGTCACGGTTTCTTATGATGTAAACCAGAAGGCCGGCCGTTTCTAATGCAGCCACTCTGAGAAACTTTCTGGCTGCAAGGCAGAGTGCAAATGGTTAAGACTGTAATGATGATAGATTGGGCAAAAGATGTTGGACATAATATTATGATGGATGACTGGGAAAAGTTATGGAAGGAAGGTATTAAATTTACAGCTTGCAATGTGCTGAGAGAGAATATTATGAAAATGATATAGATGGTATTTGACACCAGTGAGGTTAGCTAAGATATATCATGGTACAAGTAATATGTGTTGGAAATGCAAAAATTTGGAAGGTACCTTCTATCATATGTGGTGGACATGTTCAAAGGTTAAGGCTTTCTGGGAGAAGATTTATAATGAACTTAAAAAAGTAATGAAAATTACTTTCAGTAAGAAACCAGAGGCCTTCCTTTTGAGCATGACCAATCATGAGATACCCAGTCAAGATAGAGTGTTTTTTATGTACGCCACAACAGCTGCCAGAATTCTACTCGCAAGATACTGGAAAGGTGAAGAGCTTCCGACAGTAGAAGAATGGCAAATGAAGTTAATGGACTATGTGGAACTCGCTGAGCTGACCGTGAGACCGTGAGACTCCGAGACCAGAGGGAGGAGAAGGTGCAAGACGATTGGAAGAAATTCAAGGACTATTTAAAAAATCGTGAAAAACTAGATATTTGAAGCAGAATCAGTGTATATAAGTGGCTTTAGCGATGATGATAGGTAAAATAGTGCATTAGAAGTAATGTTTATGAATGGTTTTTTAATGATTAAAGTTATGTCTTTTTATGTAGTGAGATATTATGATAAGTTAGTATTTTAAAATTTTATTAAAAATAGTGGTGAATGTTAAGAAATTAGTTACAAAGTTACTAAAGTATAATAGTATTGAACGCAGCAGAGAGAATGGGGGAAGTCCCTAGATAAGATTTGAAATTAGAATTAAACAATTATTCTTCAGTGTTCCAGTGTTTGTTCGTAGGTACGTATAAGTTTTTTTCCTGGTTGTTGTTTTTTAATATGTTTGTCATGTTTTTAAATTGTATTAGTGGTGTATTGTGTATTTGTTGTTTAATGTGAAAATTAATAAAATCTTATTAAAAAAAAAATGTATAAATAAATTAGATCAATAGATAGATAGATAGATAGATAGATAGATAGATAGACAGATAGATAGAGATAGATAGATGATAGGAATGATAGATAGATTAGATAGATGATGGATAGATAGATATAGATAGATAGATAGATAGATAGATAGATGAAAGATAGATAGATAGATAGATAGATAGATAGATAGATAGATGATATGAGAGAGAGAGAGAGAGAGAGAGAGAGAGAGAGAGAGAGAGAGAGAGAGAGAGAGAGAGAGAGAGAGAGAGAGATGGATTTAAGTTACAGGTGGTTCAATGGCTCAGTGAATCTGGCTGTTAACCAGAAGGTTGGTGGTTCGAGCCCACTCAGGAAACAGCTGTGTGTGGTATTTATGCATTGCAGGGGGTATATTAGATGACTCTCGGGGTCCCTTCCAACTGTATGACTCTAAGAAAGGAGATTCCGACTAAACATCAGGAAGAACCTTATGAGAGTAAAAGCTGTTTGACAGTGGGACAGTCTCCCTCAGGAGGTTGTGGCCTCTCCTTCCTTGGGGGCTTTTAAGCAGCAGTTGGATCAGGGGTCTCAGCTTTCAGTGTGAGGAAGTCTGTCCAGATCAAGGGAAGTAATATTACTTCTCTCTTCTGCCTTGTTCAAACCACACATGGAGTCCTGTGGCCATTTTGGGGCACCACAGTTTAAGAAGGGTATTGACAAGGTAGAATGTGTGCAGAGGAGGGTGACCATGATGATCAAGCCTTATGAGGAATGGTTGAGGGAGTTGGGTATGTTTGGGCTGGAAAAGAGGAGGCTGAGAGGAGATATGATAGCCATCTTTAAATGTCTCAAGGGCTGGCACATGGAAGAGGGAGAAAGCTTGTTTCCTCCTGCTGGAGAATTCACCCAAATCAATAGATTCAAGTTATTAGAAAGGGGTTATGACTAAACACCAGGAAGAACTTCCTGACAGGAAGAGCTATTCAACAGTGGAAAGGACTCCCTCAGAAGGTAATGGACTCTCCTTCCTTGGAGGTTTTTAAGCAGAGGTTGGATGGCCACCTGTCATGGATGCTTGAGTTGAGATCCCTGCATTGAAGGGGGTCGGACTAGATGACCCTTGGGGTCCCTTCCAACTCCACGATCCTATGATCGTAGCGACTTGCTGTCTGGTTCTGGTGCACCGGCTGGAGTTTGGAAGTGCTTTAGGCACCAGATCTTCAACATCACACTGAGACTTGATGATTAGGCTCAGGCAGAGGACCTAGATGCAGGGCGCCAGGGAAGATGTGCCAAGCCACAGACTTACTCTGGGCTTCTGAGGCTTCCTTGTTCCTGACTATTCTTGGGGGGACTCTGCAGAGTCAAGCTCCTGTTTTGAAGCTGCTGTGTTAATCGATGGTTCGGAGTCTCGTCAAATGCACTTCTCTATTCCGCTCTGATACTTCGGGGCTGCCAGTGTACCTGAGAAAGCAGTGGCCTGTCACACCTTTGATGTACCAACTTTGTTCTGTAAAATAAATTCTTTCATCGGTTTTATCCAGAGAGAGAGAGGGAGAGAGCGGAGTGGCTCATATTTGGGGAAAGCAGTCTAAGGCATTCATTTGTGACTTCCGGAATGCTCACCTGAATTTCAATTCTGAAGCTCTGAAACAGGTTTCAGAACCAGGGAAGCTGATTTACAGTTGCTAGCTGTGCACCTGAGGGAAATGTCAAATCCTCTTGTAAAGGGTGTTTTCCCTCCTACCTTCCCAAACAGCCGCAGCTTAATCCCACATCACCTTCAAAGGTAAAGTACTTAATTTCTGTTCGCACTGCCTCTTCTGTAGGGATTAAAGCACCACTGTTCAACTTTGATTTGCCCCCCATGCAGAGAAGGGAAGAAACAGCTTTCTCACTTTTTTTACACCAAGAAAGGAGAAGTGGAAGCAAAACCAGCACGCTTATCCCTGCAGATGGCTGAAGCCTGTCCCTTTGATTCCTCCTCCGCACATACTTCCAGCACATTGACATTGTAAACCAGGGGTACTTATCAACAATCCCGACAAGACAGAAGTACTGTTTTTGGGGGACAGGAGGCGGGCGGGTGTGGGGGACTCCCTGGTCCTGAATGGGGTAACTGTGCCCTGAAGGACCAGGTGCGCAGCCTGGGAGTCATTTTGGACTCACAGCTGTCCATGGAAGCGCAGGTTAATTCTGTGTCCAGGGCGGCTGTCTACCAGCTCCATCTGGTACGCAGGCTGAGACCCTACCTGCCCGCAGACTGTCTTGCCAGAGTGGTGCATGCTCTGGTTATCTCCTGCTTGGACTACTGCAATGCGCTCTACGTGGGGCTACCTTTGAAGGTGACCCGGAAACTGCAATTAATCCAGAATGCGGCAGCTAGACTGGTGACTGGGAGTGGCCGCCGGGACCACATAACACCGGTCCTGAGAGATCTGCATTGGCTCCCAGTACGTTTCCGAGCACAATTCAAAGTGTTGGTGTTGACCTTTAAAGCCCTAAACGGCCTCGGTCCTGTATACCTGAAGGAGCGTCTCCACCCCATCATTCAGCCCGGACACTGAGATCCAGCGCCGAGGGCCTTCTGGCGGTTCCCTCACTGCGAGAAGCAAAACTACAGGGAACCAGGCAGAGGGCCTTCTCGGTAGTGGCGCCCGCCCTGTGGAACGCCCTCCCGTCAGAAGTCAAGGGAATAAACAACTACCTGACATTCAGAAAATACCTAAAGGCAGCCCTGTTTAGGGAAGTTTTTAATTTGTGACTCTGTATTGTATTTTGGTATTTGTTGGAGGCCGCCCAGAGTGGCTGGGGAGACCTGGCCAGATGGGCGGGGTATAAATAATAAATTATTATTATTATTATTAACAAGACTAAATGGGTTTTGCAGTGTATATTCAAATCTTATTGTACATCACATATGCATTGCTTTATGACACAGAAAACTATAGCCACATGCCCCCCCCCAGTAGAAAGCATTGTTTCGATGTTAGGGGCTGGTCAGGGGTTGGCTCCATTTCAATCTGCAGGAGCATCTATTTCCCAGTTGTGCAAAGGCCCTCTTGGTTGTGCCACAATCTGGATTGACGGCAATCAGTGGCAGGGCCTTCTCTGTGGTGGTCCCCTTCCTAGGGGATGACCTCCACTGGGAACGCCAGAAAGAGCATATGATGATGGTATTTCAAAGCTTGTTAAAGTTATACCTCTGCACTCAAGCCTTTTTGTGGTGTTTAATGTCAGGAATTAATTAATGTTACTCTTGGGTAATTGGTTGCTATTATTATTATATTATTATTATTATTATTATATTCATTTATATACTGCTTAATGCCAAGCCAGCTTCTAAGTGGTTTACAAAATACAAAAACCAATGACACAACACCAATAAAATAATTTAAAATGCACTGTGATTAAATATAAATGTAAACATGCGATAGAACCATCACATTGAAACAACACTGCAATTAAAACTGGAGACTAACCATGTTTTTAAACAACAGGTTTTATATGATGGTGAATTTACTGTTCAGCCATTTTCTTATTATTTAGTTTGCACACACTGCCCTGAGAAGGCTTGAAATAAACAGCCTATAAATGTTTTTATGAAAAATCTCCCTTCACAAATCGGAGAGGGGGATCAAGGGGGCTAGAAACAGAGATGGAAAGCAAACCCCAATTTGAGCTTGACTGAGATGCACAGATTTACCACTACAGTAAAAACTCAGCTCCAGTGAATGAATTAAGTTGTTTACATGGCTAGGTTGACACTTTCCACTAAGTGAACATGATATGATGAAGGTCCTGTTTGTATGTGCTCCCCAAAGACATCTCTACTGAATAGTTTTGAGGCTGGTTTTATTCAGAGTGTTAACTTAAGGCAAAAATAAAAGTCCCTCGGTTTTTTGTTGTGTTAAAGCAACATGAATTTTGCAAAGTAGGTTCACGGGACAATGTTTGATCAGAGTACATCATTTGGACACAGAGAGGATAAATTGAGGTCACAGAAGCACAGACTGCAGTTCTCCTGTAACCAGGTACAATTGGGTGAAAGCAGGGGTGTCAGAGAACTCAGGCGAAAATGGAAAGGGGAAAAGAAATTGGTGAAGTTTGCTATTTGTTCCGTGTCCAGAATTTAAATTGATCCAATGAATGTGATTGGTACTAGCTGTTGTTGCTTTCAGTCTGCAGGCAATACGCAATTGATTACACTCGCCCTGTGTGTGTGTTCCCTTTGCACTGAAATGAATGGGATGGAATAATGTAATGACAATATAATAGGCAGTGGTGTAGCAGGGTCAGGTGGTACCCAGTGCGGAAAATTTCTTGTGAAAACACACACGTTGAATTATTATTATTTTGCCTGCAAAAATGGTTTGACTTTATCACAGATGTTGAGTGCCACACAGCATTTGTCACACACACCCTCGGAGGTGACACCGAGGCAGACCGCACCCACCTCACCCACCTTACTCCACCCCTAATAGGCATAATTTATGTTATTTACGTAGTCATTGTGCCTTCTTACGACACTAGGTGGAAGGTTCTCATGGACCGGTCCCCTTTGTATGATGTACTTCCTGGATCCAAATGAGGTGATGGAACACTCCGATACCATGAAACTTCATGATCAGTAGTGCGACCTAAAAGAACTTCCTTGGCTGGACTTCCAAGAGCTTCTCACCATTATCTTTTAATTTCACAGTCATCCTTGAAATCCAGATGGAGTGGGAGAGGGTTTGTTTGCGTTTTGCATCCTAGTGCAAAGCATCTCAGTTTGCAAAATGGTACATGAACCGAAATTTGCACTTCTCTGAATTTTGCAATGCAGTTCTCAGAAGAAGAAGAAAGAAGAAGAAGAAGAAGAAGAAGAAGAAGAAACCAGTACAAAATTGTCTATAGAGAGGGACAGTGTTATCCAATGGCTTTACAAAAGTGCATGTGTTTGGAGATGCGTGCATTAAAACGCTGCCAAATTATTCTGAGGTCTTTTAATAAATAAATAAAATTGGAAGGCGGCTGTAGAAACAGGGCATGCTGAACTTGAGACATGAGAAACCAAGAGAAATTGAAACTGAAAGGTCCATCCGTCCCTAAGCATAAGGTGGACTGCTGTGAAGCTGAGGATAATTGCCGGTTTGTGACTAGCGAGCTACAAATTGCACCTTCAGCGTGAGTGGGAGACAGGAAGGTTGTGTTAATCTAGTCATGGGAGGTCCTTGCCTCCTTGGAAGCTGTCGTGATCCCTGTGGAGCTGTCTTGAAGGTGTGGGTGGATCCCAAAGAGATGGAGGCAGACAGTTGGAGCTAGGTGACCTGGAGGAGGGCCTGGGCACGGTGAGGGTTGCAGCGATGGCACCTCGAGAAATGTCGGAACTGGCAGAGGGAGTTGATGAGGAGGTCAGGAGGTGGATCCTGGGGGGAGTTCAAGAGGGTTGCCAGAGAGATGTTCCCCCCTGGGATACCAGAAAACTTCCGCAAGGGTGTTGCTGCCCCACCTGCCAGCCCCACCTGTCCTGCAGTAAGGAATTGGGAGAGAGCTGCTGCTTTCTCTGGCCCTTTTCTTTAATGTGTTTTTCAGTGCGTTTGCAAAGACATGGGGAGGATTTTTGGCTCTTTTCAAAATGGCTGCTACAGATTAGATGTTTATTTACGACCATAGGTCCACAAAGCTGTTACAGCTGCTTTTGCTTTGTGTAGTAAAGGTTTCCTCCTCCAAGTCACACTCACAGAGTAATATCTTTGCATCCTGATCTGGATTTTGACCAGCTCAGAATCCTTTTGCTGTCATAATCATAATCATAATAATTTATTATTTATACCCCACCCTTCTGGCTGGGTTTCCCCAGCCACTCTGGGCGGATTCCAACACAATATTAAAATACAACAGTCTATCAAACATATATTTGCCTGTGCCTGCTCTAGGAATGAGCACTCAGTCTCAGCAATCAAGTTTCTTGCTGGGACGTGGGGCCAGCCCCATTTATAAATAGGGGGTGGAGCCAACAATAGCCAGGCAGTTGGCTCTGGAGACTCACCCTCCCTTTGTTTAATGTTTCTTGTTTGCAGGTTAACTTTTTAGTGGGATTTGCTATGGTCTTTGACTGGTTGCTGTTGAAGGACCGGGAATAATGTTTTCCTGCATTGGCAGGTTTTGTCTTCCCTGTAGCAATTAATTACAATTTTGGTGGTTATGGCCTTGGGTGGAATCCTTTAGTCTTTTCTTCCCTATATATCAGGGGGCGGGGGGCGTGAAGTGGTGATTCACCCACACGCACACACACCGCACAGCGATTCCAGGGACTTCCTCTTAAAGGGGTTATATATGGGTGTCACTGGCCATACACTGAAAGGTCGTCAGTGAACTACCCTGTGTGCGGGGATATGGGCTTACGTCTCGCAGAGCACCCCCATATCCCATTTACCCTGATGAGCCCCAGTTCCCCCCGGCTGGGGGGCTGGGAGGAATATACGCCCAAGGCCTAAGCTAAGGTCTTCCTACATTCGGAAGTTTAATAAAGTTGTGGCCTAATTTTAATTCCATAACATGTTGTCAGGGTCTTCATTCCTTTCTTATGATCCCTGGGGGCTGGGGCTGTCGCGGACTGGTCATGCAAACAAGATTTTAAAAAATTAAATTAAATTAAATGGCAATAGTTTAAAACGTACACAACGTTAAGGTACTAAAATAGATTCAAAATCACATCAGCATTTCTAAGTATCTGAGCACGCTTCTCCAAACGAGAATGTTTTTCACAGGTGCTGAAAAGAGCACAGGGAAGAAGGCATCTGCCTTATATCAATAGGCAAGGAGTTCCAAAGTGTAAATGCTGCCACACTAAACGACCGAGTTCTTACCAAGATGGAACGGGTATTACGTGACCACAGAGCCTAGGGCTTGCTGATCAGAAGGTCGGCGGTTCGAATCCCATTGCTCGGTCCCAGCTCCTGCCCACCTAGCAGTTCAAAAGCACGTCAAAGTGCAAGTAGATAAATAGGTACCACTCCAGCGGGAAGGTAAACGGCATTTCTGTGTGCTTCTCTGGTTCACCAGAAGTGGCTTAGTCATGCTGGCCACATGACCCGGAAGCTGTATGCCGGCTCCCTCGGCCAATAAAGCGAGATGAGCGTCACAACCCCAGAATCAGACACGACTGGACCTAATGGTCAGGGGTCCCTTTACCTTTATCCTAATAACAACAACTTGAACTTGGCTTGGTAGCATAACGTCTTTTGTATAATGTATTTAATTTGGTTTTTATTTATTGCATTTAATTTTGCTTGATTGCCTTTACAATCTTTTATTTTTTAAAAAAAAAAAGCACATCATTAAAACAAATAAATATATGCATAAATAAATAAGATACCAGCATTTAAAAAAATGTCTGTAAGTTCCACAGTCTTTTGTAGCAAGTCATTTTGGGGATTACATGCCCTCTGCCGCAGTCACTTTCTCACTCCTCTCATGGTGGGAACTGAGCTTTTTATTTCCAGTAATTTACTACCAATATAGTTGTTTTTGTTACTTAGTATATTCCCTAGCTTTTCATACCAGGAAAAATAAACAGGGATGCAGCTACTGCTCTGAAAGATCAGATAATAAGGGGGTCAGTTTTTCTCTGACTCTTCTGAGCAGTAATTGCATCCTTGTTTATTTCCCTAGTATGAAAGGTCTTGTAATCAGCCTTAGTAAAGATTGAAACGGAGCATTAAAAGCAGCTTTAATGAGGACCCTTTTGTTTGTGCAAATTCAAACAAGCAAATGAATGAGAAAACAAAATACTTTGCCAGCTATCGCATAGCAAAACCCTCCAGCAAATTGTGGGACATTATTACAGTGGAACCAACGATTCATGTTTTGCTAGATAGTTTGCTAGAGAGGACTCTGTGAGATCACTTCCTGTGTCTGCCTCGGCAGGAAGCTGTCATGCTGTCAACTTCCTGCCTGGGCTGACTCCTCTTTCTTTATCATGCTCCAAGCTGATAATCTGATTTATGCACCAGCGTAAGTCACAACTGGAGCAAAGCTGGACGAACATTAGGGTTGCCATATGTCTGGGGAAACCTGGACATGTCCTCTTTTGGGGGGGGGGCAACATTCCCATCAAGGTGGATTTTTACATTTTAAAGGAAATGTCTGGATTTTTGGATCCAGGGTTTTGTTTTGTTTTGAGTGGCTCACACCTGGGCTTCGGCTGCTCTGCTGCCAGCCCGAGCTGGGGGAAAGAAGCACGTGGGCGTGGCAGTGGTGGCCCCGTGCGCCTCTTTCCCCAGCTCGGGCTGGCAGCGGCTCAGGCTGCCCTCTTTTTTGCTCTTCAAGATATGGCAACCTTATGAAACGTGATGGTGCCAAGGGTCAGGTTCCAAAATCACACCTAGACCGCACCTTACTATTGTTGGCATCCGTCTGGTCTCAAGACACAATGGAGTGCGCCTCCAGGGGTGAAGTCAAGCCGTTGGAGAATCACAGCATCTGCTGCAGCTGCAGAGACCCATAACTTGTAGCTGCTGCCTGCTGAGTTGATTTTGCTGTGTTTGCAGCACTGAAGAGACCTCCCGGGTGTGAGCCTGGGAAGAAGAAGAAGAAGAAGAAGAAGAAGAAGAAAAGAAGAAGAAGAAGAAGAAGAAGAAGAAGAGTTTTGGATTTGATATCCCGCTTTATCACTACCCGAAGGAGTCTCAAAGCGGCTAACATTCTCCTTTCCCTTCCTCCCCCACAACAAACACTCTGTGGGGTGAGTGGGGCTGAGAGACTTCAGAGAAGTGTGACTAGCCCAAGGTCACCCAGCAGCTGCGTGTGGAGGAGCGGAGACGCGAACCCGGTTCACCAGATTACGAGTCTACCGCTCTTAACCACTACACCACACTGGCTCTCTCAAAGGAGTGGTTATAGAGGAAAGATTTTGCCTGGTGCCTAAAGATATAATGATGGTGCCAATTGAGCCTCCCTGGGGAGCATTCCACAAACGGGGAGCCAGCACTGAAAAGGCCGTGTTCTCATGTCGCCACCCTCTGGACCTCCCATGGAGGGGGTACTCTAAGAATCATAGAATCATAGAGTTGGAAGGGGCCCAAGAGTCATCTAGTCCAACCCCCTGCAATGCTGGGTCCGGGTTGGTTCATATGGGGAGAGCCGGACCTTGAGATATAGGGGTCCTGAGCTGCATACCATTTAGTCATCATTGCACTTGTTGCCACCAGTTATTTAGCAAATATTTTAAAAATAAATTGGTGCGTCGCTGACTCATTTGGAGAGGAAGCATTTCAACCAAAATTCAGCAACCTGCTACTTTCCAGATGTTTTTGAGCACAACTTTATTCAGCCAGCCAGTTCACGGTGCAGAATAGATTCCCAGCTGTAGCAGCAGCATTGATTTCATTTATGAATCACTTCCCATAGATAATATATAAAACACCTACATATATATGAAGCAGAGGTTGGATGGCTATCTTTCATGGATGCTTGAGTTGAGATTCCTGAAGGGAGTTGGACTAGATGACCCTTAGGGGTCCCTTCCAACTCTATGATTCCATGTTTCTATGGGAGTTTTTGTTTAAAAAAACAAACCCACACGCACACGAGTATAAATATAAAAACAGTTTCAAGCAACAATAGCATAAAATCAATTCCAAACCAAGATGCTATAGATTTTAGAAGGCTTGTTGATAAAGAAATATCTTTAGCAGGTGCCAGAAAGACAATAGGAAAGTTGTTTCAGGTAATATACGTTCTTTGGTAACTGGTCTCTGAAAACTGCTTACATAAGATTGCTTTAGAGAAGAGATGTGTAGTCATGGAAATATATTCACAGCAATAAAACTATCCTTCCTCTTTCATTTTCCACTCCAAAATCATTATCCCTTCCCCATTTGTTTTCAGGTTGGGGTTTTTGCTGGCAGATACTGTTGGATTTAAGCCAGCTATCCTCTTTTTTTTACAGCCAGGCCTGCCTCCCCATCAAAGAGTTATGAATTCTTAAAAACAAGACAGGTTTCTCTTTCTCAACTTTATTGCAAATTTATTCCTATTCCTGCAAGACGGGAGCAACCAGCAAGAGGGAATTTTAATCTTTTAATGGTTGTTCTTCTCGAGCTCCGGTATTTTTTCTGACTCAGAAAAAAGGGGCAGCTCTCTCGTCTAACACTTCCTAAAATAAGGGAATTTCTTTGTCACTTCTTGTATTTCTCTGATGTTCTCTCACTATGTGAGCTCTGCAGAGAATGTCTTCATTCCCCTCATTCCACTACCAAGATCTCATAAGCTACCTACTCCCAGCATCTAGGAGCATCCTAACTAGAGGAGGGAGTGAACATGGACCTCTGGTACCACTGAAACTTAGCACGGGGGCAAACAAAAGAGGAAGGCTTCACCCCGGTGTCCACAGCCCAACAAGACAACAGCAACAAAAAAAACCTGACTCTGTCATACAAATTGATATGACTAATTTGACCCAACAGCCCCTTCCCCTTCAAACAAGGAAAACTAAACTCACTGCCGTCAACTGAAGGCAACCAACCATGCCCTCAAAAAAAAATTCTCTCGCCGCCAACGAAAACCAGCTCTGCAATTCGATGACTCTATTTGGACAGTACCTACAGAGTCACGTTCAAGTCCTCCATTCTCGCCTTGACATTCATTATTACACATCTGAACTGTGTTGGCTTCAAGAGGATCCACCGGCAGCCAGGCTAATTGGTCGGTAATGAAGTAACAGGTTTCGGCGAAGAGGCCTCCATAATGGGCCTTCTGTCACGCTCCTGCTTCTTCAAGACAAGCAGCCGAGACTCATTTATTTCCAGCTTCAGCTGCACTCGACGTCCGTGGAGGTCTTTTGAATGAAGCCGCAAACTGCCTAATCGCTGCTGCTCTGGGTGACTGGCTCTGAGCCACAAAAGAGCTTGCAGCCTGAAAAACCGCCATGGAAAGAGCTTGCAGCCTGCAGACCGTTCCTCCCGCTAAAGGAGGGCAAGGCTATCATGGATGGGTTGCTTTGACTTCACCGAAGGAGGCCGCAATGCTTCTGAATTCCAGTTGCTAGAAACCACAGGAAGCGAAAATGGGTCGTGCTTGCTGGTTTCCCATGGGCACCTGGCTGGCGTCTGTGATAAACAGGATGCTGGACTAGATGGGCCATTGGCCTGATCCAGCAGGTTAATCTTCTACTCCTAAATCAATGTCCACAGTATAGTAAGGTGTCTGATGTATTGCTGTGCTTTCCTTTGGACCACATCAGTGAGGCCGAGAGGGGGAGTCTTGCCGTCTAGGCAGCCCAGGACCTCCAGACACACACACTGGAGAGAGCCAGTGTGGTGTAGTGGTTAAGAGTGGTAGACTCGTAATCTGGGGAACCGGGTTCGATTCCTGCATTGCAGGGGGTTGGACTAGAGGACCCTTCCAACTCTATGATTCTATGTGAGTGTGAATGTGAGTGTGTGTGTGTGTGTGTGTGTGTAGACACTAGCCTAGTGCCCAAAGGTCCTGAGAGCAGTGCCCGTCAGAGGAGGCAATACCAGGCTAGCTGGACCATTGTTATAGGACCTCATACTGAATCAGATCATTAGTCCACCTAGAATGATCAATGTCCTCCATACTGACTAGCAATGGCTTTAGAAGTTTTCTGACAGCGAATCTTTTCCCAGCCCTATTTCCCAGCCCTGGGGATTGAATGTGGGACGTTCTGCACTCAGAACAAATGCTGTAGCACTGAGCTACAGCCCTATTTGTGTAGAAGACTGTTTTCTAAGCATGGTTCAGAATACAGCCTACCTGAGACGGAGCGATGCAGCCAGCTTCAGGGAGCGATGACAAGTTCCTTAACACGTTTTGCATCTCCCCATCACCTCCACGGACCTCTTTTAACTCTCCAAGTAAATTGATCAAGATATTTAGGACGGATCAGTAATCATTTCATCTGGGTCACTGTCGACCTGACGGAAACAGGCACCTTTCATCATCATTTACTCGTGCGAGTCTCTTAGCACCCAGGTCTAAGATGAGCAAGAAGAAATTAATCTTGCATCCTGTCATTCCAGCAGATCAAGAAGTCTCTTTGCAATTACGGAACTAGTGGAGCAGAGCAATGTGCACTAGGTAAGAGGTCTCTGATGTTTTTTATTGGGCCCTGAAGATTAGTAACCTGCCTCTCCAAATGTTGAAAACTCATTAGCTAGTGTGGGACAGGGACGAGGATGTAAAAATACTCGGCAATAAATAATTCAGCCAGTTAAGCCTAGATGGAAACTCATAAATCACTGAGTAAAACTGGAAATGCTTGCACAACAATTGTCTGACATGCGCAGCATGCAGAATTGCACTGTTCCTACCTTTTGTCTCCAAAAGAGGATGGCACCTAGGACCCCAAAACACTTGGTGTCTTTTTCAAAGACCCAAGGGCAAAGTGCCCCTGAGCATAATGCAGAGGGCTTTCCTTGGGAAGGAGATGCTCATGTGGAGAGCCAGTGTGGTGTAGTGGTTAAGAGTGGTAGACTTGTAATCTGGTGAACCGGGTTCGCGTCTCCGCTCCTCCACATGCAGCTGCTGGGTGACCTTGGGCTAGTCACACTTCTCTGAAGTCTCTCAGCCCCACTCACCTCACAGAGTGTTTGTTGTGGGGGGAGGAAGGGAAAGGAGAATGTTAGCCGCTTTGAGACTCCTTCGGGTAGTGAAAAGCGGGATATCAAATCCAAATTCTTCTTCTTCTTCTTCACCTGAGTAGGTCTACTGAAGAATCTGCTGCTGCCTTTTATCTCTGGACCTCAGCTTACTTGCCTCGCAGAATCAGTCCCCTGCTTCCCAGAACCAGCTGTGTTTGAGCAATGATATTAGGCCAAGTCACCCAGAGAGAATTCAGAAGGAGTTTGTAGGGACATGATCGGGAAGCACCCACACATGCACAAAGGCCCCACATGGTTCAGACCTTCCAAGGACTCAGCTACATTAGTAAAGAAACAGCAGTTTGAATGCGCTATAAACATGCAACACCAGATGGCACCAGAGAGCAGGAAATTTTAAACCACGATTTTCCATGGAGATTTTTCCCACCTTTTGTTATAACGATCTAATTCTGATTTATTTATAGTGTTTTCCCCCCCCCCCTGTGTCTAGATCCATCCCAAGCGTCCTATTTTCCAGGGACTGTCCCGGATTTACAGGTGACAGGTTTCTGATTTGATCCTGGAATGTCCTGCTTTTTTAAAGGATATCCTTTTTTCATCAGAGAAATCCTGGAGGGTATGGAGTTATGCGGCCGCCGAGCCAAGGAGATAAGTAACTCTACAACCTTTAGAAGACACCTGAAGGCAGACCTGTATATGTACCGTATTGGCCCGACTATAAGCCACACCAGAATATAAACCGCACCTTTAAAATTCAAGGGGGGGGGGAGAGAAAAAGACAATACCCAAATATAAGCCGCTCCCTTAAAATTCCACAGGCACTCATACCAGTTCCGTTTTACCGTATGTCTGTTTCAGCAGCAATATTGTAAAAGCAATTTTTTGTAAGGTCACGAATTTAAGGCACACTTTAACTTTACACGATCGGAATTTGGAGGGAAAAAGTGAGGCTTATATTCAGGCCAATACGGTAAGTTTTTAAATGTTTAATGTTTTTATTATGTTTTTATATACCATATTTTTCGCTCCATAAGACGCACTTTTTCCTCCTAAAAAGTAAGGGGAAATATCTGTGCATCTATGGAGCGAATGGTGGTCCCTGGAGCGAATTGCCCAGGGGCCACAAAGAGGATCATGCTTTTTATTTTACAAAGAGGAAAGGGGCTGTTGAAAGCGACCCCGCTCCGCAGCTGACTCAGCAAGAGATCGGGAGAGAGGATAAGAGTCCCCTGCTCCTTTCAGCCCTGCCCCCCTTGCACAGGCCTCCATTGTTGAATGTGCTGCAGAGGGAGGTGTTTGTTTCCCCAGCGACATTTGACTGGCTGATTAGATTATCTGTCTGGAAACTGTAGAAAACGGCTCCCTTTCCTTCAGAAGCCTGCAGAATATGAGTTGAACCACATAAACCCGGGGCTTTTCATCTTTGCTTTTCCCCCTTTGCAAAAGGAGCTTTGTTTGCCCCCTTTGCAAAAAAGCTGCAAAACGTTTAAGCTGATCCTCAAAAAAATAGGGCTTTTCCCTTTGCAAGAAAAGCTGCCAAAACTTTTAGCTGATCCTCAAAAAAACAGGGCTTTTAGAGGAGGAAACCAGAAAAATATTTTTCTTGTTTCCTCTAAAAATGAGGTGCGCCCTATGGTCCGGTGCGCCCTATGGAGCGAAAAATACGTTATGTTGGAAGCTGCCCAGAGTGGCTGAAGCAACCCAGTCAGATGGGTGGGGTACAATTATTATCATTATTATTGAATGGGACGTCCCTGTTTTCATCGGAGAGATGTTGGAGGGAATGTGGTTCCCATTTCAGTTGCTTCCATGCACTTCCTTCTTCCAAGCAAACACCCCACCCACCCTCCCCACTCGACACACATTACAGATGACAGGTTTCTGATTTGATCCTGGAATGTCCTGCTTTTTTTAAAGGATATCCTTATTTTCATCAGAGAAATGCTGGAGGGTATGGAGTTATGCGACCGACGAGCCAAGGAGATAAGTAACTCTACAACCTTTAGAAGACACCTGAAGGCAGACCTGTATATGTACCGTATTGGCCCGAATATAAGCCACACCAGAATATAAACCGCACCTTTAAAATTCAAGGGGGGGGGGGGAGAGAAAAAGACAATACCCAAATATAAGCCACTCCCTTAAAATTCCACAGGCACTCATACCAGTTCCGTTTTACCGTATGTCTGTTTCAGCAGCAATATCGTAAAAGCCATTTTTTTGTAAGGTCGCAAATTTAAGCCACACTTTAACTTTACATGATCGGAATTTGGGGGGGGGGGGAGGTGAGGCTTATATTCAGGCCAATACGGTAAGTTTTTTAATGTTTAATGTTTTATTATGTTTTTCTATATATAGTGGAAGCTGCCCAGAGTGGCTGAGGCAACCCAGTCAGATGGGTGGGGTACAATTATTATCATTATTATTGAATGGGACGTCCCTGTTTTCATCGGAGAGATGTGGAGGGAATGTGGTTCCCATTTCAGTTGCTTCCATGCACTTTCTTCTTCCTTCCTACTCGACACACATTTTACTCAGGCCAGAAAAGCAGATCGAACCCTAACAGAAAACAAGAACCTTGCATTACATACATGCATGAGTCAAACCACAGCTTTATACCTCCAAATTTCCTTTTCAAACCTCTTTCCCTTCAACCGCTGTCTTGCTTTAATCTGCCACCAGATAACCTTACTTGTGAACCCGACAAAAACCAGAATTCCCAACACGATTGCTAGAGGTTCTTTAGAGAAGCAGAGAGAATTTTTTTGGGCAAGATCTGAAGTCTCCCCTTGCCCTCATTGGAGGATTCACGCTTGATGTTTGTTTCATGGTTTTCTGTGGTCTCCCGGTCTCTTCTTGCTTTCGGGAGAAAGCGAATCCCCAGATTTGAGGCCTTGCATTATTCAGCAGGTGCAATGCTATTGGCACACCCTGCCGCCAGCCTCTGGCAAAATGCAGCTAGCAGAGAACAGGTCTGTCTTGGCAGTTACCCACCTGGAAAAAGCATCTTTCCCAGTAGGCACAGAGCGAAGAAGGCAGGCGAGGCAGCGACTGGCAGAGCTGAGGAATATCTTATCAGCACGAGGGACCTGTTTCTCATTGGAAACTTTGTGAGGCCTACATGCCAGCGATGGACAGGGCCAGAGGCAAAAGTGGAAGGTTCTGTAGCCCGCGGAACTCCCCGCCACACTGTCCCCCCTTTAGCCAATGACAAGGAGGCAGTAAGTGGAAAGAGACAGTTTATTTTGAAGTTGCAACATCAGTGACTCAGTGGAAGAACTGAGTGAGGAATAGTTTTCAATGCACAATGTATGCTGTTTGCACTTGTGCTGTACCATTGTCCCACCCTCCAGACCCCTCTGATTGGTGGAAAAGGTATACACCAACACAATCTAAGGTTTGTCTGTATCCTTTTGGCAATTTCCCTATAGGACTCTGTTTATGCTCTTGTCACTAAGCAACTTTCCCCTATTTTCACTAAGCAAGCAGAAAGGTAATTCCATCTGTCTGGACTTGGGAATTCAGTTACAGGTAAGTAGCTGTGTTAGTCTGCCATAGTCAAAACAAAATTTAAAATAAAAAATTCCTTCCAGTAGCACCTTAGAGACCAACTAAGTTTGTTATTGGTATGAGCTTTCATGTGCATGCACACTTATTCGGATACCTGAAGAAGATACCTGAAGAAGAAGATATCTGAAGAAGTGTGCATGCACACGAAAGCTCATAACAATAACAAACTTAGTTGGTCTCTAAGGTGCTACTGGAAGGATTTTTTATTTATTTATTTTGACTTTGGAATTTCAGTTCTTTCTGATACCAGCCTTGGGTCAGCTTTGTTTGTCTGACACCCTTCCTTCGGACCGTCCATGTGCAATGGTAGCGGCCTGGCTGGAAAACTTAAAACCTGCTGCCGCTACATGGGAGATGGATTGAAGAAAAGGAAATACAAATTGGCCCTGCCCTGTAGCTTGACCAATCGTGGCTAGGAGCAGCTAGGAGCTAGTTAGAATCACGGATCTAAAAAAAAGGAAAGAAAAGTTGTAGACTCACTCATGCTGGCCACCTTCTGTTTTGACTTGAAGCATTCGCTTTGGGTTTCTCAGAAATACGTAGAGGCAAGAGCGGGCAGCGGGAGTGCTAGCCCGCAATGGCGCCCACCTGAGAGGTGCCAGAACTAGCACACTCTGGCTGGAAAAAAGCACTAACTTCCACCCATTGCTGCAGAAATATGAAGCTGCTGAAATGTCCCCTTTTGGAGCTGAAACGTAGCATCATTAAATACATATATGGAAAACTGGTTTTGCAAATCAAAACATAATAATAATAATAATAATAATAATAATAATAATAATAATAATTTATACCCCGCCCATCTGGCTGGGTTCCCCAGCCACTCTAGGCAGCTTCCAACAGAATGTTTAAAATACAATAATCTATTAAACGTTAAAAGCTTCCCTAAACAGGGCTGCTTTCAGCTGTCTTCTAAAAGTCTGGTAGTTGTTTTTCTCTTTGACATCTGGTGGGTAATATCCCTAAACAACCCAGACAATATAATTAAAGAGACGGACAAGGGTGGAGCTGTCGTCATCATGAACAAAACTGATTACATCCAGGAGGCTCACAGACAACTTTCCAATACAGAGTTTTACACAAATTGGACTCAGACGCCACATAAGAATACAAAAAAGAACTGAACAAGATTGTTAAGGAGCTACCCCCACACACCCAAGAACAGATCCTCACACACACACCAGCGGAACCTCGACCAGGAACTTTCTATCTTCTACCTAAAATACACAAACCAGGAAATCCAGGACGCCCCATCATCTCAGGTATTGGCACTATTACAGTGGATGTTTCCGGTTATATGGACTCTGTTCTGAAACCATATGCCACCAGTGCTCCCAGCTACGTACGTGACACCACAGATTTTCTGAGGAAAATACAATCTTTGAATAACCTTCCTAACAATACTATACTAGCCACTATGGATGTGGAATCTCTGTATACCAACATCCCACACAACGATGGTTTACAAGCTATAAGGAACACCATTTCAGATAAAATCACAGCAGATTTGCTACCAAACTCTGCCATTTTGTCCTTACCCACAACAATTCAAATTTGGTGATGACCTGTTCCTCCAGATCAGCGGCACAGCAATTGGACACCCACATGGCCCCACAGTATGCCAACATCTTCATGGCAAATTTAGAACAATGTATCCTAACTCCTACCCACTCAAACCTCTCTTGTACCTGCGATACATTGACGATACACCTTCCATCAGACATTCAATGACTTTCACCCCACATCAACCTAACAATGAACCAATCTATGCAAGAAATACATTTTCAGACACTACTATAAAATACAGGATTGGCGCACAGACACCACCTTATACCATAACCAACTGACCGACAAACATATCTACATGCTTCTAGCTACCATCCCAAACATATCAAACAATCCATTGTATATAGCCAGGCCCCTACATTACAGCTGCATCTGTTCCAACTCAACAAACAGAGACTCTCACCTTTTTAGAACTAAATTATCCACCTGATGAAGTTAAACAACAGATCAAGAGAGCCAGACTGATCCCCAGAGAGAACTTGCTGCAAGACAGACCCAAAAAAAGAAAATAACAGAACACCACTAGTAATCACATACAGCTCCCAAGTTAAAACAGTTCAGCACATCATCAGAGATCTACAACCTCTCCTAGACAATGGCAGTTCTCTTCTCAAGCTCTGGGAGGAAGACCTTTCATCACCTACAGACAGCCACCCAATCTTAAACAACTCCTCACCACAATAACACAACAACCAGACTTAACATGGACACTGGTACCAGAGCCTGCAATAAACCCAGATGCCAACTTTGCTGCCACATAACACCGGACAACACCATTACTGGCCCCAACAACATCAAGCATACCATCTCAGGACTATTTAATTGCTCATCTTCTAACATTGTATATGCAATCAATGCCAACAGTGCCCTTCAGCTCTCTATAAAAGGTATCTGAAGAAGTGTGCATGCACACGAAAGCTCATACCATAACAAACTTAGTTGGTCTCTAAGGTGCTACTGGAAGGATATTTTTTTAATTTTTTAATTTTGTTTCTACTGCGGCAGACCAACACAGCTACCTACCTGTAACTATCCCTAAACAAATCACAGCTGGGTTTGGGGAGAATTCTAAACCAAGTCTGATTTGGGGATGTTTTCAGATTGCTGCCTCAGTTTCTTCCACGCCCCAACCCAAACTGTGAAATAATAAGCTTTTAATGGGAAGCAGCTGTTCTATGAAAGTTTATTAAAAATCCACAGTAGGGCCATTGGACTCAGCGGCAGATGGAGACAACAGATGCAACTGGGTAGCCCATTATCTCATCCTTTGGCAAACTGGATTGGATGCTGCTTTCCTAAAGCCAGCAGACATGATCACCCTGCTTGTCGGCGCTTCTGGGTGAATTTCACTGGAGATCCAGATTCATTTTGGGATCAGATGTTGACCCTAGGGTGTCTGGAGACCAACCCAGATTGAATGGAGGGAGAGGCAGGATGGGGGCCCCTAAATCTGGTCAAATATTTGGCAGTTTTAAAATGATGTGGCATCTCTCCTTGGATGTATAAAGGGGCCTAATCCTGAGTCAGGCCACTGGGCCAACCATAGAACCATAGAATCATAGAGTTGGAAGAGACCACAAGGGCCATCCAGTCCAACCCCCTGCCAAGCAGGAAACACCATCAAAGCATTCCTGACAGATGGCTGTCAAGCCTCCGCTTAAAGACCTCCAAAGAAGGAGACTCCACCACAGTCCTTGGCAGCAAATTCCACTGTCGGACAGCTCTCACTGTCAGGAAGTTCTTCCTAATGTTTAGGTGGAATCTTCTTTCTTGTAGTTTGAATCCATTGCCCCATGTCCACTTCTCTGGAGCAGCAGAAAACAACCTTTCTCCCTCCTCTATATGACATCCTTTGATATATTTGAACATGGCTATCATATCACCCCTTAACCTTCTCTTCTCCAGGCTAAACCTACCCAGCTCCCTAAGCCGTTCCTCATAATGCATCGTTTCCAGGCCTTTGACCATTTTGGTTGCCCTCCTCTGGACCTGGCCAGGACTGTTGACTGAAACTGACAGCATCAGTTGTCCAGGTCTTAAGATGGGGATCTTTCCCTCTTCTGCTACATGGGGTTCCACAAGGTGAGAGAATAGTGTGAATAAATTCTGGGAAGAGCCAGAGTCTTAGACAGCCGCTGCCAGTCTGTGCAGGCAGTATTGAGTTTCAAGTTTCTTTCCATTTCTGTAACCACGGATGAGTAAAACCTCACAAAATACGTTGAGGAGGAGAGCCAATCCCCTATTAACCAGCCACAAATGTTTAAAATAGTCATGATTTTGATCTAACGTGGCTAGTCAGGATATCTCTCGCTGACCAGTAGGTGCTTCTCTGCTCCAAGGTTTCCACCCCACTTAATTCATCACAATCTTGCTTTCCAAGTCATCTGGAAGCAAAGTGAGGAGCATTTCACCAGATGTCCACCTGAAGTGTGAATAGAGTCAGGCCATCAACTCTGAAAAGGCTACGGAAACAGGCCCCGAAACTAGTTTACTCCCAAAACCATCCATCAACCGATTTGTGGGTTGTGTTCCTGGTAAACTACTTTGCTATCTGGTCTGTATCAATTTTTCATCTGCCTGGCAGGGAGTAGAGAGCTTTTAGCCATTATTGAATTATGAAAGGGTGAAATGCTTCAGTATTGCTGTTTCCAAAGCAGGCCAGAGGTTTGAGCACAGACTTTCAACAGCCAGAAGGTTAATCGGCTTTTCAGCAACTTGGTGCCTTTTAATTATCCAACGGCCGCCCATTTCAATATTTCAGAGGTGGCATTCTGCAACTCAAGGATCCAGGACTGGGCTGAGAGATCTGAATTTCCAACCATCTTGAGATATAGGCTAGGGATTGAAATTCTAAGGGACCCTTTAAATTCTGAAAGGGCAGGATGTTCATTCCTCCTTTATGTTAGCAAAGATGGGTGCATGAGTTGCAGCAAAATGTAGGGTTCCATCTCAGAGGATGAAAACTGAATCGAGAAATTAGTTAAGGAGGAATACTCAGGCTTAAGCCTTTTAACAGTGTGATGCTATAAAATGAAGCTACTAGCTATGATGGCTGCCTCCACAGTTAGAGGCAGTAAAGCTTCTGAGTCCCAGTCGCTTGAAACCACAGGACGGAGGACGGCTCTTGGTTCCAATCCTGCTTGTGGATTTTCCAAAGGCATCTGGTGGGCTGCTGTGAGAAACAAGATGCTGAACTAGATGAGCCATTGGCAATATCCAGCAGGCTCTTAGTGCCATAGAATTGTAGATTTGAAGGGGACCCTGAGAGTCATCTAGTCCAACCCCCTGCAATGCAGGAATCTCAGCTAAAGCATCCATGACAGATGGCTATCCAACTCTGCTTAGAAACCTCCAAAGAAGGAGAGTCAACCACCTTCCAAGGGATACCATTCCACTGTGAAACAGCTCTTACCATCAGGAAGTTCTTCCTGTTTAGTCAAAATCTCCTCTCTTGTAATTTGAAGCCATTGGTTTGAATCCTACCCTCCAGAACAGGACGGAACAAGCTTGATCCATCTTGGTCCAGTATACCTGAAGGAGCGTCTCCACCCCCCATCGTTCTGCCAGAACACTGAGGTCCAGCGCCGAGGGCCTCCTGGCGGTTCCCTCGCTGCGAGAAGCCAAGTTACAGGGAACCAGGCAGAGGGCCTTCTCGGCGGTGGCACCCACCCTGTGGAACACCCTCCCAGCAGATGTCAAAGAGAAAAACAACTACCAGACTTTAGAAGACATCTGAAGGCAGCCCTGTTCAGGGAAGCTTTTAATGTTTAACAGACTATGTATATTAATATTTTGTTGGAAGCCGGCCAGAGTGGCTGGGGAAACCCAGCCAGATGGGCAGGGTATAAATAAATTATATTATTATTATTATTATTATTATTATTATTATTATTATTATTATCTTTATTATCCATGTGACAGCCCTTGGGATATTTGAAGATGGCTATCCTATCTCTTCTTGGTCTCCTCTTTCAGTCCTTTCAACCATTATTCATAAGGCTTGGTTTCCAGACCCTTGATCTAGATTGTCCTCTAATGCACACGTTCCAGCATGTAAACATCCTTCCAGCATGTCATCCATGTGAACATCCATGTGAACATTCCAGCATGTCAACATCCATGTGAAAAGGATCTAGGAGTCTTGGTAGACCATAAACTTATATGAGTCAACAGTGTGGTGCAGCAGCTAAAAAGCCAATGCAATTCTGGGCTGCATCAATAGGAGTATAGCATCTAAATCAAGGGAAGTAATAGTACCACTGTATCCGCTCTGGTCAGACGTCACCTGGAATACTGTGTCCAGTTCTGGGCACCACAGTTCAAGAAGGATACTGACAAGCTGGAACGTGTCCAGAGGAGGGCAACCAAAATGGTCAAAGGCCTGGAAACGATGCCTTATGAGGAATGGCTTAGGGAGCTGGGTATGTTTAGCCTGGAGAAGAAAAGGTTAAGGGGTGATATGATAGCCATGTTCAAATATATAAAAGGATGTCATATAGAGGAGGAAGAAAGGTTGTTTTCTGCTGCTCCAGAGAAGCGGACACGAGGCAATGGATTCAAACTACAAGAAAGAAGATTCCACCTAAACGTTAGGAAGAACTTCCTGACAGTAAGAGCTGTTTTGACAGGGGAATTTGCTGCCAAGGAGTGTGATGGAGTCTCCTTCTTTGGAGGTCTTTAAGCAGAGGCTTGACAGCCATCTGTCAGGAATGCTTTGATGGTGTTTCCTGCTTGGCAGGGGGTTGGACTGGATGGCCCTTGTGGTCTCTTCCCACTCTATGATTCTATGATTCTTAAATTGTCGGTGCCCAGAACTGGAAACAGTATTCTAGGTGTGGTCTGACCAAGGCAGAGAGACTTGGTTTCCAGACTCTTGATCATCTTGGTCATCTTCTTATGAACTAATATTCTGATCCCAGCCAGGCAAAGGGATTCAAGGAAGGTTGTGGCCTATGGAAGGGGTGTGGCCTGGAGATAATACTGAGGGACAAATCGAGAGAGTCACATTTCACCCTCTACCTCCTCCACCACCTTAGCATTTGACACTTCAAGGGTTTTTTTTACTCCGCCTTTTTTTTATAAATGGTGACTTTATCACAGCGGTGTTTGAGAGCTGAGTTTGACGTGCTGATTTCTGTATGCTTGGACTCCCGTGAGAATCCACGTAAGCAAGGATCAAGCACCCACCCACGTCATCTGGAGCAGGAACACGTTGTTTCAGGCTAGCAAAGCAGAAGTTGGTGCCGTCTTATAAGCCGGGGTGGATGGTTTCCTGCGGAGGAGGAGGGGGCCATGAGTTCAGGAAGTGGGACTTAGCATATCATTTTCCAAGAACACTTAGGAGAAACTAAGTTCTCTGAAGTGCCTGAGAACTGAGACGTAAACACTTATGTGGCAGTAATTTTGTAATCGTCCTTTTGAATGCACAGAGGGAGGGAGGGAGGCTACATACTGTACACACACACACACACACACACACACACACACACACCCAACTTCATTGTAGGAAGAAAGAAGAAAGAAGTTCCTGGAAAAAGAGTAATAAGAAATGGGAAGGAGAGGCTTTTAAAAGGGAGCAGAAAGAAACCAATATGATTCAATAATGATAAATCGCCCTGACTATAATTGGCAAGTCAACAAAATAATTTGGAAAGGGCCAGAGCTCAGTGGTGGAGCATCTGAATTTCATGCAGAAGGCCTTGGGTTCAATCCTGGTGTCTCAGGTAGGAGTGGAGACCTGCCTTAAACCCTGGAGAACCAATGACAAGCAGTGCGGACAGACAGTGCTGAACTAAATGGGCCAATGGTCTCAATCACTACAAGGGTGCACTTCAATTATGGATAGGAATAGGAATAGGATAGGAATAATTTTATTGGCCAAGTACAACATACTTGGAATTTTGCTTCGGTTACATTGCAATGTAAACATACCTTATACAATACTATTCCACTCACAATACAATAACACAGCAAAGGAACCCCACCCATAACTGGCCTCCCCTTCCGCTACGTAACTATGAATTTAACAATTTAATGGCGCAAGGGAAGAAACTGTTCCTGTGCCTAGCCCGTTTTTGTATATAAAGCCCTGTAGCGACGTCCAGATGGAAGTAAATCAAACAGATGATGACCGGGTTGCAAAGGATCTGCGACAATTCCCTCTGCTCTCTTCCTAACTCAGGTAGTATAGAGTGTCTCTATTGAAGGCAAGCTAGCACCAATTACCCATTCTGCAATTCTTACTGCTCGTTGGAGCCTTTTCTTGTCCATCTTGGAGGCTTTGCCGTACCAAGCAGTAATAAAATTGCAGAGAACAGTTTCAATGATGCCTCTGTAAATTGGATCAACACTTCCTGGGGCAATTTAAATTTCCTTAGTTGACGCAAGAAATACAACCCCTGGTGGGGCTTCTTAATAATACAATTGATGTTGGATCTCCAGACATTCGTGGACAAAAACTCCCATCATCCCCTGTCGTCTTAGCGAATTGTCAGGGATGATGGACCTGCAGTCCAGCAACGTGATGCCTAGCATAGTTTGAATGCCTTTTTTTGTTCCAACCTGTTTTGTTCAATATATACAGAGCTTTCCTTGTTTTTATACTGTACGACTATATTGTTGCAGCCCGTCCCAGGACCTGTAGTTGGCAGGCTGGCAAAATATTATAAATATGCAGTGCCACAATCCAAACTCTTGCCCTCCTGCCTGCCGCTGGTGGGGGTTTGCAGAGCAGTGGACATAAGAACATAAGAGCTTTGCTGGATCAGGCCAATGTCCTGTCTAGTCCAGCATCCTGTTATGGCAGTGGCCAGCCAGGTGCCTGTGGGAAATCCACCAAGCAAGACACGAGTACAAGAACCCTCTCCCTTCCCAAGGTTTCAACAACTGGGATTCAGAAGCATCTGTGTCTCCAACTCCTGGAACAGAGTCAAGCCATCATGGCTGGTAGCTTCAGTTTATGGGCCCTCATCTCTCCCATTACTGAGCTTGTGCAATTCACAGGGGTTTTCTTTAATTTTCCAAATCTACTTCTGCTTCATATATCTTGGCCTTGGTGCTGTTCCTAAAGCAGGCAATTATTCACAGCGACTCTGAGACTAAAGCCTTTCAGGAATTCTTCTCATCAGCCTTCCCTTCTGCCGATCATAATTCATTTCGAAAGGAAGGAGGAATGCATCAAAGGTAAGAGGCGCTATGTCAGTCTTGAGTAGCAGACAGCCAAAGAAATGAAAGAATGTGCCCTTGTTGTTGTTGTTTAGTCGTTTAGTCGTGTCCGAACTCTTCGTGACCCCATGGACCAGGGAGTTGGAGGAACAGGGATACTACAACTATTATTAGAATGGAGTACGAGAGCCAGGGGGAGCCAAATTTTGGCATTGCACAGGGCATCGCTGACATTTGAGATCCCAAAGTCTGACACTGTTGCTGTTTTCCGACTCTCTGTGACACCATGGACACAGAGCACGCCAGGCACTCCTGTCTTCCACGGCCTCCCGCAGTTTGGTCAAACTCATGTTAGTAGCTTCAACAACACTGTCCAGCCATCTCGTCCTCTGTCGTCCCCTTCTCCTGGTGCCCTCCATCTTTCCCAACATCAGGGTCTTTTCCAGGGAGGTTTCTCTTCTCATGAGGTGGCCAAAGTACTGGAGCCCCAGCTTCAGGATCTGTCCTTCCAGTGAGCACTCAGGCCTGATTTCCTCAGAATGGATAGGTTTGATCTTCTTGCAGTCCATGGGACTCTCAAGAGTCTCCTCCAGCACCATAATCCAAAGCATCAATTCTTCAGCCGTCAGCCTTCTTTATGGCCCAGCTCTCACTTCCATACATCACTATTGGGGAAACCATAGCTTTAACTATACAGACCTTTGTCGGCAAGGTGATGTCTCTGCTTTTTAAGATGCCTGTCTGACCACTGTACCACCCTAGAAAATGAAACCGCTTTTCAGAACTTTCTTTTTTCCTGGGAAATTTCCCCAACATCTTCCCCACCCCCTGTATACTCCACAGCACTTGGAACTCAAACAAACACAAAAGTCAGTTGATCATTATGGTGTCGGAAGCCTGCAGCCAATAGAAGGAATGATATATATTCAGGTTCTACGAAAGAGAGTTATTCCAGAGCTGGGAAAGAGGTCTCCTGACGGCACTGGGATATTGCAGCAGGACCTAGCTCCCTGTCACACATCGAAAGTGGTGATAAATTCATGACAGAGCAGCAAATACAGGTACTTGATTGGCAGGGAATTCCCCGGATGTAAATCCCATTGAGAATTTGTGGGCTATATGGAAAAGTTGCCTCCATGCTGTAGACTGTAGCTCATTTCAGGCGCACTGATTCAAGTGTGGTACAGGAATCTGAAAATCAACAGTGACTGTTCGAAACTAGTAGAATCCATGCCAAACTGTGTTCAAATGCTGCTTAAAATAGCAGAGGTCACATCGTTACTAATGTTCGTATATGTGAATTTATACATGTATATGTGAGTTTTGTTGCAATAAACTACTAAATTCATTGTTTGTTTCAATTGATTTGCACAAGGGTGTGCTTTGTTCTCTCACTGTGATTATTAAAGATTCTAACTGGTAAGGCGTTCCTTTCATTTGATCTCTTATCTGATAGATGCATTAGCCCTTGCAACAAATGCAACAATAAAGCTCTGTTGGCACCGTGATCAGTATATCACAGCTTTCATAGACAGTGGGTTCCTAATCTATTGAATACATGATGTGTACAGGTAGGTGCTCAATCGGTGTGCTCCTGTTTCCTGCTGAAACAACGTCCTGTTCCCCTTGCCCGTTACTTTTCTCTCAGGCCCCCTGAGCAGCTGCCTCTGTGTCATCCTCTCACCTGCAGTGGCTAGAGAATTGCTCCTGCCAATGTTCCTGTTCAGCTCCTGGACAGCTGCCTCCTTGGTTGCAACAGAGCGTCAAAGAGAAACGTCTTTCTCTATCAGGAGGTGAGGGATAGTGATTTGATAGAGGGGAGAGGTGCTTGGTATGCAAACCATCCTTCCTGCGTTCCGACTTTCTGCAGATACCTTTGGGCGTGCAGAGACGCCACATGGTAAACAAACAGGAATCCATCTGCTCGAAGCTGATGTAGGATGCCAAGGAGCTCCCTCTTATTTATCTTTCTGTTTTAATTCCCGTTCTTGGCTCGCTCGCTCTTTTTAAAAAAAAAATGCAAGTACCAAGAAACACGGTCAAAACGTTGTCAAAAAGATATTTGCTGCACAAGGTGATGCATAATTCAAATTGATTTGTTTGAAATGGGCTCATGGTTTGCGTTCTGTTGCTCTGATTTATGTTATACGATTCCATTATTTGTTATTTAAATTGCTTTGGAATAATGAACTTGGAAATGGATATTAATTGAAATATGTAGTTCTGAAGTACTGACAAGCTGAAGTCTACATACGTTACCTCTCAATCTCGATTTTCAAGGAGACTTGGAACACAATTAAAACACAAGAGAAATCCATTCCAAGCTGGTCATAGTATCTTATAACCAATTTTACAATGTATTCGATAATTCATAAACTTAAAAATAAGAATTCAACAACTTGGTTCAATTCCTCCCGGCAGATTTTATTGGAGTAATTAAAATTGTTGTCATTTTCTTCACCCAAAAAAATCAATCTGACATAGCTAATTAAGGGATAGGTCTTGATTTCTCATGCAGTTATCATAAGCACATCTGCTTTTTATTTTTCCAATGTTAAGCTACCAACATTCTCGCTGTCATGAATGAATAATGAATCAATTCAATACCACAGCCTGATCCTATCCTTCCCAGGAGTCGCAACAGAATAATTATAGGCTGTGATGAAATTTCCGATCCTGTAGTCAATCAGAATTAACAGTTTCTGTGGCACTTAATTCAGAACATTGTCACTGTTGATGGTCACTGCTGATGTGTCTGCTGTTACTGCATCAGCATTGTGGCAGTTGCTATAGATCAGTGGTTGAGCAGGGGATACAACCCATGGCTTTATCATGTTCCAGCTGTGTCCAAACCATGAGATCTCCAAGGACTGGAAGCAGGAGACTCTCCAAGGAAGCCCAGAACCCCAGGGACCCCAAGGGAACCATAATTTCAGAGGCTTCTGATACCAACATCCCAGCTGCAGCACTGGCGTCTTCCTTCTGGTTGCCCTCAGCTCTTTCCTGGATCTCAAACCTGCGTCTCTCATCATCCCCGGGGCTACGACGGCAAATGAGAGGATGAGCCCAGCAAGTGTGAGTGGAAATTCCCTTTGGGGGTTCATTGCGGAAGGCCACACCAGATTCTCAGACTTTTTTCAGTAATGCATTACCGGACGGAGTCCCCAAGAGTGTCAGGGACTGTGGCAGGTGGCAGAAGCCAGCCAGCGATAAATCACATGGAACAAGCGAAGTTCACTCAGCAAAACAAGGTCTGCTTCGGAATGCCAGGCCTAATGACAGCAGCAACTCCTCTCGGTAGGTCTAGAGATGTGAAAGCCCGGGGAAAAACGGAAAAATTCAGAAAAAAACTGGTTTTTTTCTTTTTTTCCTGAAGCCTTTTTTGTTTTGTTTTTCCGAGAAATTGTTTCAATCCGAGCAAACCTTCAGTTTTTAGAAGTCCATAATAACTGTGATAATGACAGACACAACAGAGTAGATGCAGAAGCAGAGACGGAAACTGATACTGATCATTACAGCTCAGAAAATGATTCTGATTAAATTTCATGCCCATTCATTGAAATTTAGTCCCACTTCCTTCTTCAGTTCTTTTTATGAGAATGTTTTTTAAAAAAAATACTGTGGAGAGGAAATATGAATAATTGTTACTTCTGGATTTTAAAAAATTGTTTTGTGGAGTTTTTTTTGTTTTTTTGTTTGTTTGTTTTTGTTCCACATAAGCTAGTAAACAGTTCAGGAGATTGTTGCTCCATTTGTTACAAATACAAATGAATATTATTTTAAAAGTAAATTCTGTTTGTAATAATTGTTTGGATACATTATATTTTAATATGCTAGTTGTGATAATTTTATGCCCATTAAAATTGTCCATAGTTATATTTTATGTCTGTAAAATAACAGAATGACTTTCATCTGGAAAAGAAAAAGAAATGCTAGTGTAGCATTTTTTTCAATTTTTCCAAAAAAAATTGTTTCCCCCCCCCAAAAAAGGGGGGAAACTGGGGGGTTTCTGAGCTTCAAAATTTCCAGAAATTTTACATCTCTAGGTAGGTCTTGTCCCTGTGGGACAGTTGTGGAGACTGAAGGTTTCCATCTTCCCACAGCTTCCCACAGCTGCCTAAGTCTCCTCTTCTCCCAGGTTCAAAGGATCTGAGACTATGTTGACAAGCCTGTCTTTGCTTCTCCCACTTCATACCTCCCCTGGTCCTGAGAGTCCTGTGGCAAGTGCAGCTTGCCTCAGCAGGAGGGGGGCTTCGGCTTCTGCTTCTTCTTTTTGTGTGTGTGTGTGTTTTTAATTTTTATTTTGATATTGCATATACATACACACACCAAATATACAAAGAAATAGGAAAAAAGAAAAGAAAGAGCATACAAACAAGAAAAGAAAAAGGGGTGAAAGCTTCAAAAACAAACATTTTCAAATACCGGTACATTTCTACATAGGGAGTGCAAGCCATCTTTTTGCAACTTCTGGTTTGACTCCTCGATTCGTGACATGACTTCTTGCTACCCTTAAACGTACTTAATAATTCCTTTTTCTAAATATCTGTATTTAGTTGATAAGTCTGTGGAGAAACATTCTGATTGCCAGTGGGATTTTAATCTACACTAAACCAAGTGATGATCTGGGAACTTTCTTTTCCAATATAATTCATAAAAACATCCTATTCTCTCCTTATTCTCTCCTTTGAGTGATTTCTTATTGAGTCCACAAGTCTAGCCGATTCTAGGTATTCACTTAATTTTAGGAGCCATTCTTCCTTTGTTGGCATTGTATTACATTTCCAGTGTTTTGCTATCCTGTGATTGCGATCCTGTGATTGCGTATAGAAAGACTCTTTTGTTATCCTTTGGGGTGTCCGTTGCAAAAATTCCTAATAAAAACAATTCTGTGGTTTTTGGTGTTGTTGTTTTTTTTTTAAAGTGTGTCTGATCATGTGTGTTTTTATTTCTTCATAAATCATGTCCCAGAATATTTTTATTCTGGGACACGTCCACCACATGTGGAAAAAATTCCCCTCTTTTTTATTAACTTGGAGCATTTATTACTGGTTTGTTTGTTTGTTTTTTAGCCAATTTTGCTGGGGTCATATACCACCAGTACATCATCTTTAGGAAATTTTCTTTAATCATATAGCATGCCGTGACTCTAATATTGTGTTTCCAGAGGTTTTCCCATTTTTCTAGCCCTGCTTCCGCTTCTGAATCTGATTCTGGACTTCCTTCTGCCACAGATGCTCCCTGCTCACTAAGCCCTGTTACCTCTCCAGCTTCCAACACCTCCTCCTCGCAGTCTGCTTCCTCTTCTCCCTCTGACTGCTCATCATCATCCTACCACCAATCCCCTGGCTCTGAACCTTCTTCTTCTCTTGAGCTCCCCCAGCTGGTGCCACCCAACACTCCTCTGCATTTCACCAGCCCAGGGCTCTGAAGAGTGTTTGGCGAAGGCAGGGGGCCAGGGGAGTGTCTTAGAAGAGGGGATCAGTGATTTATGGGGTTTGCTGCTGGCTGCAGGGAAAGTGCAGGAGGAAGAGTCAGGGTGGTTCAAGACAGAGGAAGACCCGCAGGATGTGGTGGAACAAGAAGAGTCTGTTCTGCAACAGAGGAGTCAATAGGCTCTGTCAGGATGTCCTACACATGAGTAGAACCTTGGCAGAGACACATGCCCGACTGGCATGTTCCCTCCCTCCTGGGCAATCATTCAGGAACTTCAAAAGCATTCCTTTGCCCAAACATCACAGCGACTGATGCCAAGAAAACATCAGCACACTTAGGGATCTGCAGAGGTTTGCACAGTTGCGTAACAGAACTCAGCAACTCAGCATTTAGGCTAATCTACTTTATTTACATATAAACACACACAGAGCACTGCAGCATAGCTCCCTCTCTCTCTCTAGCATCAGACAGCAAAGAGAACGAACAAAGGACAATAGTCCCACTTCAGGGAACACAGTAAGACAAACATCCTGTCATCGTCACATCCCGTTCCTGTGGAATCAAAACACAAACCCAGTCATGTGACAGACAACAAACCCATGACTGCACATGGGGAATGAATCTCCAACAGGCTCCCCAAATTCCCCTGTCCCTCTGTCTCCTAAAACCCAGAGGGGCTTGAAGTAGAAAAGGTAGCATGTTCACCCCTCCTCATGTAATCCCAGTAACAACAACCTTGTGAGGTAGGTTAGTCTGAGAGGCAGCAACTGGCCCAAGGTCACTCAGCGAGCTTCATGGCTGAGTAGGGATTTGAACCCTGGTCTCTCGTGTCCTGGTCGGACACTCTCACCGCTGCACCACACTGGCTCTCTCACTTCTCTCATTTGAGAACCTTGTGATTTATGCTGTAGTTGAGATTCCTGCATTGCAGGGGGTGGACTAGATGGCCCTTGGGGTCCCTTCCAACTCTATGATTCAAGCTACAAGAGGAAAACAGGTCTAGAAATCAAGCTTCAATATAAAAAAACTGGGGTGGAGGCAAAGGTTTGTCAGTGGTTTGGGGGGGTTGAAAAGGCAGGTGCTGCTTGGCTAAGAAAGATTTGGGGGGAACCAGCTTCAGTCTTATCCCCAATTTCTGCACAAGTAAACATGATATTTCTTCCTTTTCAGTGGCAGAGGAGAGAATGGGGGGTGGCTCTCACCCTTCCCTCCACCGTCAGCATCCTGCTGCGCTGAGCACCAGCGGCTGGAAGGAGGGAGGGCGCATTCCAGCTAAAAATACCAAGTTAAAAGCAATGCAGTAAACATGTCCCTCTGTTACTATGGTCTCCCTCAAGTGCTATCTGCCCTTTCGGAGACAGGTAATGCAGGGACAAAGGATTGGAAAGCTGCCTTTGAAAGAAAAGAAAATGGGTTGTCTCTGGGGAAATGTATCCTAATGATGTCATTTTTTAATTTTTTAAAAAAGTCTTCCTTGCCGTTCGTAATTTAGAAACACAGCCACGCTTGAACTTCCAGAAAGATTGGATCTGGGCCTCTTTCATGGGCTGAGTGGTGCAGTCCCTTGCAGAGTGGGACTGTACCACTCCAGGGTGGGAGATTGCCCTGTGGATGTACCCCCAGCCTGCTCCACCACTGGATGAAAACAGTGGCACAATGGGTGCGCTGCAAAGCCCATTTCTGCAGCAAGGAGGGTCTTCCATCCAACCTTTGGCCTAATTTCAAAAGCCCTTTCCAAACAAGCAATTGAGGCCTCTGTCAAGAACCAACCATCCATCTCCCAGCAGCTCACTGGGCAGGGATGAAGCAGGAGAGATGGAGGGCGGGTGTCAGAAAAACAGAGAGAAAGGGGAGGTGAGAACAAGAAAGGAAAGAAGAGGAAAGGTAGTGACAGAAAGACAGAAGAGAGGAGGCAGACGGAGAAAGGGGCGGCCTCACCCCCTTTCGGTTCTGGCTTTACTCTCCAAGGGCTTCAGCACTGCGCCACCTCACTTGCATAAATCTGTCACCAGAACCCTACCAGAACTTTCTAGAACATTCTGGTGCTCTAGCTGTCTCTAAGCTTCTCGAATGACAGCTGGTGTTTCCCAGTCTGTGTATTATCTGAACTTCAAGGTTGTTGCTCCGAAACAGAGTATATCTGATGTCTGCTGAGCAGTTCTGTTATTATTCCTCCTCCTCCTCCTCCTCCTCCTCCTCCTCCTCCTCCTTCTTCTTCTTCTTCTTCTTCATTCTACATCTCTACCTTTCATTTGCAATATCTTTATCCTGTGTATCGCTGGATATTTTATCCTGTATTGCTGGAAACTGGATTTGCTCTCAGGAGCTAAGTTTTGAACCTGATGAAATTCAGCAAGAACTGCATGCTTTTAAACCTCAGTAAACAGTTACTGAAGAATTTCCTTCTGCCCGAGTGTGTTGTTTTTGAACTCATCCTGGTAATTGCTGTCCACGATTCCAATATGCTTCTGCTACTCTGCTGATACATGGAGACAGGGGGTATCTGGGTTTTTTTTGGGGGGTGGCACCTTACCCCATCAATATCTCCATGGCTGTCAGGGACTGGCAGGATGAGGTGGAAGAGCCCCCCCCCCCAGGCTAAGCATGGAGGAAGATAATTTGGATCCAGGCTCCTGGTGGCTGGGGAGGCCCAGCCAGATGGGCAGGATATAAATTATAGATTATTACTACTACTACTACTACCACTACTACTACTACTGGTGGTGGTGAGAAACCAGATACACTTCTGGCACTGGAGGCTGGGAGCTTACACAGGGCAAGGACAGGAGCCAGACTTGGCAGCTCCACCACAGAGGCACCCTGACAGCTTCTCTGCTGGCAGCCTGCAAGCCTAAACCCAAGCCCCACTCCCAGAACAAGGTGTCTGTTGCATGTTGCCGAGCAGCGAGCCAGGCAGAGAGTGCCCCTTGCGTAGACGGAGGGAAGGGCCTGACACAGAAGGATAGGGAGAGAAGGGAGAGTTACAACCCAGTATCACTTGGGATGCAGGTGGCGCTGTGATCTAAACCACAGAGCCTAGGGCTTGCCAATCAGAAGGTCGGTGGTTCGAATCCCCGCAATGACGGGGTGAGCTCCCGTTGTTCGGTCCCAGCTCCTGCCAACCTGACCAGCAGGGCTTCGCAGGACTGGGGCCTTCCTAAGTTTGTTCTGGAGAGGCAAGGCGCAGTGAGGCCGCTTGGTAACTCACTGCACCTGGTGGCAAGAGCCGGGAAGGGATATAAGGTCAGCATTTCCCTTCGGCTCTTTGCCACAGCAACACGCTTCCTGCCTCCTGCCTCCTGCTTCCTGATCCCTGGACCTCGGCTTCTGGACTCCTTGCTTCTCGACCCTCGCCTTTGTGACTCCTTGCTTCTCGACCCCCGGACCTTTGACTTTGTGACTGCTTCCTGACCCTCGTACCCCTGGTTTCTGGACTCGCATTCCTGCTCCCACCTTGCCATCTTGCCCCCGGTCCTGACGTCCTCTGCTGGGAGTTGGTTCACCCGTAGACCAGACCAAGGCTCTGCAGAAGGGCATTCCTATGTTACTAGCAATATTAGAAGTCCCAGGGCAGGCTGCAGCTACATAAAACACAGCATTGAAACAGTTCAAAAGAGACCGCAGTCACCACTGGAGTGGGTCCTAAAAGATACATCTCAAATTAGAAGGGCGAAGAGGTATGTGTTTAGCATACAACGACAGCTGAGCATTCATGGTGCCAGGCACACCTATAGCTTAGGGCCCCACTCTCTTAGGTAAAGGTAAAGGGACCCCTGACCATCAGGTCCAGTCGTGTCCGACTCTGGGGTTGCGGCGCTCATCTCGCTCTATAGGCCGAGGGAGCCGGCGTTTGTCGGCAGACAGCTTCCAGGTCATGTGGCTAGCATGACTAAGCCGCTTCTGGCGAACCAGGGCAGCGCACGGAAACGCTGTTTACCTTCCCGCTGGAGCAGTCCCTATTTATCTACTTGCACTTTGATGTGCTTTCGAACTGCTAGGTGGGCAGGAGCTGGGACCGAGCAACGGGAGCTCACCCCGTGGCAGGGATTCGAACCGCCAACCTTCTGATCAGCAAGCCCTAGGCTCTGTGGTTTAACCCACAGCGCCACCTGGGTCCCCTCCCACTCTCTTGGGGGGCCCCAAAAATTATGAGTCTTTGTAAATTGTGTTTCTATAGGAACTTTTGTTATTGCCAAATGCCCATGTGTTTGCATTATTACGTTTGTTATGAATAAAAACAATCATTTTAAGTTAGAGCTTAATAATTATTTCACTATTAATATACTTCTTCTTCTTAATTGTATTTCAGTTCAACAATTACTTTGATAAATACATATTTTATTGTTGTTCAGTCATTCCGTCGTGTCCGACTCTTCGTGACCCCATAGACCAGAGCACGCCAGGCACCCCTATCCTCCACTGCCTCCCACGGTTTGGCCAGACTCAAGTTGGTAGCTTCGAGAACACTGTCCAACCATCTCATCCTCTGTCGTCCCCTTCTCCTTGTGCCCTCCATCTTTCCCAGCATCAGGGTCTTTTCCAGGGAGCCTTCTCTTATCATGCGGTGGCCAAAGTACTGGAGCCTCAACTTCAGGATCTGCCCTTCCATTGAGAACTCAGGGCTGATTTCTTTAAGGATGCATATGTTTGATCTTTTTGCAGTCCATGGGACTCTCAAGAGTCTCTTCCAGCACCATAATTCAAAAGCATCAATCCATAGAGTTTTCTTGGCAGGGATACTGGAGTGGCTTGCCAGTTCCTTCTCCAGGTGGATCACATTTAGTCTAAACTCTCCGCTATGACCTGTCCATCTTGGGTGGCCCTGCATGGCATAGCTCATAGCTTCCCTGAGTTATTCAAGCCCCTTCGCCATGACAAGGCAGTGATCCATGAAGGAGAATACATATTTGGTTATGTACAAATGGCTTGAGATACCTACTAGGTCCATAAATTACCATATATAATATATTCAACGCAAAAGACAGTGACCATTTGTTGTTGACAAAGGACAGCTCGACATATAAAGGGCCCCATTACCTTCAGTAGCTTAGGGCCTCATCAAACCTAAATCCGGCCCTGGCAAGGGGTTCCACAACTTATGGGCTGTCTCAGCAAATACCCTCTGTTGGAGGTTGATGAAAGAATTCTAAGACAGGAGTAGCTGAGTTGCTCCCTCCATAACTTGCCATCTTCTCTGATGCTTCTTGAAAAACGTATCGGATTCTTCCATTTAAGTCACACAGCAATCACAAGGAAAGAAAATTAAATACTATTAAGAAAGAATTGCCTGGCCTGGCAGGGAGTGGGTAGCAGGAGTTGCTATTATTCCCAGAAGAATAATCTGCACCTAGAAATCTTGATTTCTAAGAACCTTTCTGTACTTTGAAAAGTAAGACCACCTTTGGCTAAAGGTCTTTCATTTTAATCTGTGCCCGGGAATCTCAATTTCTAGGAATCACACTGTACTTTATTCTCCAAGAGCTAAGTGGGTGGCTTCACTCTCATTAACACATCCCTGGCAAAATTGTTGTTTTCTACTACTGCTTTCTTCTTTATCCTGTGTTTCTGTGTTTTGAAAAGGGACTGGGTGAAATGTTGCATTTTCTTTCCTTTCTGGGAAATGCATGAATCGTAATTGAATGTTCTCCCAAACTATCTAGGCTCTGACCAGTACAGTGGACCCTTGGCTCCCGAATGCCTTGGGAGCCAAACGTTCCGGCTCCTGAACAAACGAAAATTGGAAGTCATTTTTCCGGTTTTTGAATGTTCTTTGGAAGCCGAACACTCGGCGCGGCTTTCGTGGCTTCCGATTGGCTGCAGGAAGCTGCTGCAGCCAATCAAAAGCCGCGCCTTGGTTCCCAAACTGTTTTGGGAATCGAACAGACTCCTGGAACGGATTAAGTTCGGGAACCAAGGTTCCACTGTAATGTATTACTCAACAAAGTCTGACCAACTAGGAATTCCCTAACCATTCTTCATATTTATTTCATTTCTGCTACATCTCATATTTGTTGTCGTTTAGTCGTTTAGTCGTTTAGTCGTGTCCGACTCTTCGTGACCCCATGGGCCAGAGCACGCCAGGCACTCCTGTCTTCCACTGCCTCCCGCGGTTTGGTCAGACCCATGTTGGTAGCTTTTTTTAAAGATCATATTTAGATCTTTTAAAAAGATATTCTGAGTCGGTACCAGTCCAACGATTCCTTCCTTCTCTTCGCTCTTGCATCCTCCATTCTTGAGGCATCAAATTTTATACATATATATAACCTGCTTAGGTCTTTGGCGTTACATGGTGATGCTAATGACAATTATGAGGCTTTGGCTTCTGCACGAGGGATGCAGTCGTCCTGTGGCGTTTTTCCATTTCGCCCCCAGCTACTGTGGCCTGCTCCATTAGGGATGGGCTCCAGGCAGTGATTTGACACAGGAGGGGTGTCAGAAGGAAATGAGATGAAGCATGACTCGGAGCATTAATTTAGCGGCCTGCTGGCTGGCTGCTTCGTTGTGCAATCAGAGGCATCATGAATGGCAATGGCAGACCCTGCGTACAGGAAGGAACCAAGGATTTTCTGACCCCGTCCTCCCTAGAACCAACGTATGATGGGTTGATCAGGAATGACAGAGGTGCAGAACCCAGCACATAGGGACAACCCCCTAAGATATCCAGACCCACATGCCCATCCGGATCCTCAGCGCACTATTTTCAGCATCCCCAGCAGGAAAGTGACACAGGATCACGCTAAATGGCTGCAACCCTGGAGAAAACACTATCAATTTGGATTCCCTTTGGCTGCCGACAATCCCGACTTGGTTCTGGCTGATCTCCTTGCTAAACAGAAGCAGCTGTTCCTGATGCTAATTCACTGTTTAATGACAGCTAATTAGCCTGAGTAAAGTTCAGGATAATGAGTACGTTTCCTCCTGGCTCTCCCAGTTCCCTCTCAATGCCCATGCTCTCTTCCCGTCACAGTGAGTTCTGACGTTCCATCTGTAAGGGAACTGGAACTCGCAGCCAGAGGCGGAGCTAGCTGCTCCAGCAGCCGCAGAGGCGAACATGCTGTGCACCCGGGGGTGGGGCCATGGGGGCAGGGCAAGAATCTGGGGGGGCAAGCGTCCCAGGGGGTGCCGTGGAGAGCTTCCAGGGGGTGAGATGCACATGGGGAGGAGAGAGCCGCCCATGGCAGGCTGCTTCCTGGGTGGGGAGGGAGCTGAGCTTCTTTGCCAGCAGCCTTCCATCCTTCCCTCTTCCTTTTGACAGTTCTTTTTTTTTAAATAATATTTATTGCATTTAAAAACAACAACAAACAAACAAAACACAACGTACAAACAAAACACAGAAAATTCATAATCCATATCATTGCTATTTTCCATTATATGGGGACTTCCTTCAGTTCCCCTCTCTGAACTGCATTGTCCAATTATCTCCTATAGCAGGTTCCTCTTCTCTAATCTTAAATTTTAATAAAAAGAAAATCAATCAATTCTGTCCAAAAATTAAATCATATATGTTACCGGAAACCTATCTGCACTCCATGAGGATACATGATATATTACAATACTTCTTCAAATACTCTCTATATTTCTTCCGGTCTTCTTTCACCTTCTCCTCTTTCTGGTCGCAGATCCTTCCAGTCATCTCGGCAAGTTCCATGCATTCAAACATCTTTATCCGCCAGTCGTTTATCGTAGGCATCTCTTGCATTTTCCAGTGTTTGGCTCTTCCTTTTGACAGCTCAGGGGAGGCTCTTCCCCCCCCCCAGGAAGCAGCCAGGAGTGGGGGGCAACGGCGCACAGCCCACTCGTGAACTCCCAAGCCTCCCTGAGCTGTCAAAACAAAGGGGGAAGGGGGAAAGGCCACCAGCAAGGTGGCACAGCTCCACCCCTTCCCCCGACAGGTCGGGGTGGTCACGGGCAGGCAGCACACCAAATGTCACCCCCCTCAGTGATGACATCCAGGTTGGACCCACCCCACCCTCCCCCTTCCTCCGCCCCTGCTCACAGCTTTGGTTCTCTGTTGGCATATACCGTGTTCTCCCGAAAATAAGACACTGTCTTATATATTTTTTTCCTCAAGAAAACACACTGTGGCTTATTTTCAGGGGATGTCTTATTTTAACCGGTCCGCGTCGGTACGCTGCATAGCCACGCCTATCCAGGCCATCTTAAGGGAGGCGCCGCATCACTATCTCTTATTTTCGGAGTATGGCTTATATTGCACAAATGCATAGAAATCCTGCTACGGCTTATTTTATGGGTATGTCTTATTTTCAGGGAAGCACGGTATTTCTCCATGAGTAACTGGGGCATGTCAACACCTAGAATTTCTTGCACAAGTAGGTTTCTCACTTTTGCACCACAACACAAGAAGCTCCCTTGTGTGAGATCATAGAAGAAGAAGAAGATGAAGATGAAGATGAAGAAGAAGAAGAAGAAGAAGAAGAAGAAGAAGAAGAAGAAGAGTAGTTTGGATTTGATATCCCGCTTTATCACTACCCGAAGGAGTCTCAAAGCGGCTCACATTCTCCTTTCCCTTCCTCCCCCACAACAAACACTCTGTGGGGTGAGTGGGGCTGAGAGACTTCAGAGAAGTGTGACTAGCCCAAGGTCACCCAGCAGCTGCATGTGGAGGAGTGGAGACACGAACCCGGTTCCCCAGATTACGAGTCTACCGCTCTTAACCACTACACCAAACTGGCTCTCATTGCACTCTACATCAGTATTTGCCTGCACCACGGGAATGAGTGTGGCCCTTCAGAGCTCTCTGCCTGGACCTTGAGCCACTGAGAATCAAGTTTGCTGCTCCTTTGTTTAGCTCCACCCCTTCATTTGCATATTCACGCCCTGCTTCCGGTAAGGGGTGCTTGGCCATTGCTTTTCTGCATATAAATCCTGGGCTCTCCACTCTCCTAGTAGATGAATGGCATGTAATTCTCAAATGAAAACATCAACTAGAAAGATCTTGTTTTTCAGCAAACAGAAACCCCACCAAAACCAAACGGAATGACCAGAATGAGAATGAGCCGGTCTTTGAGAAAGCTGCAAATGAGTAAATATACCGTCTCTCCTTCCTCTATAATTTTCATAACTGCAAACTTGTAATTTAAAACAGAAAAAAGGACATTGGATATCAGAAACAGTACTGGTTTCCCACGCTTCGTTTCTGAAAGAGTGTCTGAGTGTTGGAGCAAATAGATAAATTAATAATACATTTTATTGGGTTTTATTTATTTATTTATTTATTCTATCACTCTTTAATTGCTTTCAGTTATATATATTTTTCCTGTGTTTTTAGCTGTTCTTATCTGTAAACCAACTTGGGACAGCTTTTGAACATGGAATGAGCAGGGTGGAGCCCCCAATTTGTCTTTTGCCTTGGAAGGGGTTTGGATTGGCCCGGGAAGGTTGAGCAGAAACTTATGCGCTGCAGATTATGATACAAGGCGGGTTTTTTTATACAGATAGTGAGAAGGGAACAGCCTGCAGGGGCCTGGATCGCTGAAAGGCCGTGACTCCAATGAAACAAAACCATCGAAAAGTTTGGGAAGCCCTGGATGGAAAACATCACCACTAGGAGGCAGGCTGAATGCAGTTATAAAGAACTCTTTCTCCTAAAGGACCGCAAGGCAAAAAAGCAAATTTTTAATCTATTGCCTCCCCGTCAAACCAAGCCTCTCTTTTTTTGTGAAATTGCCTGTGGGTGCTGGTAGCGATTCAGCTGACAATGCACAATCGGGGAACTTCAAAGTGTGCTCACAATTGTGCATTGGCGCAAGGGGAAGAAAGCTTTGTTAAATCCAAAGCCTGCTGCTTTGGGAACCCCTTGCACAGCTGATGCCTGCAAACAACAGGCTTTGTGGTGTAGTGGTTAAGAGCGGTAGACTCGTAATCTGGGGAACCGGGTTCGTGTCTCCGCTCCTCCACATGCAGCTGCTGGGTGACCTTGGGCTAGTCACACTTCTCTGAAGTCTCTCAGCCCCACTCACCTCACAGAGTGTTTGTTGTGGGGGAGGAAGGGAAAGGAGAATGTGAGCCGCTTTGAGACTCCTTTGGGTAGTGAAAAGCGGGATATCAAATCCAAACTCTTCTTCTTCTTCTTCTTTGGCTGCAATGCCCATCAGCTGATATGCATCGGTGGAAGAAGCCTTTCGGGCAACTGGGGCGGCGCCCATAGGGGCAGGGCACACGGCACCCAGAGGGACAGGGTGTGTGGTGCCCATAGGGAGGGATGGGACGGGGCGTGTGGCACCCAGAAGGATGGGGTGCAAAGCGCCTTTAGGGAGGGAAGGGGCGCGTGGCACCCAGAGGGGCGGAGCGTGGCACCTTAGCCACCTTACAGCTGGGGGGAGGCAGCGGGTGGACAGCGTGTAGCCTGCGGGCACCCAAGATGTGTGGGTCAGGCGCGCTGCAGGCCCAGAAGTGAGTTCCGCCCGCCATTTTGTCAACCCCCCCAGTGGGGACACCCGGGGTGGTCCGCAACTACCGCACCCCCCTTGCTACGCCCCTGCTGATACGAGAGGGCTTGCCTGCAAAGGGCTTGCAAACCAGCTGTTGGGCACTTTGGAACCTCTGTGTAAGGGATTTTAATTGGTGGGTGGAACCTACCGGTCAATCATTCCTCAATGTCACCATGCGATTTAGCAGACGGTGTGTTCTCCCACCTACCTGCCAATGTCAGCCCACAGATGGGGACAGATAAGGATCTGGCCCGCGAAGCCGAAAGATTTCCCCACACCTGTCCTAAATCTGCAACTGTTGCAAATTCTGGACATATTTACCGCTACTCTGATGCTCCTGCAAATGTGCAGGACCCGGGGACTGCTGGCTGGTGAATTCTACATTTGAGATCATCCCATGGAGCCTCTCAGTTCCCAATCAGATAGTTTGCGAAATGTGAAGCTGGTCGGTCAGCTATAATTAGAAATAACTTTGGTTTCCCACTGGCAAAGCGTGCAAGAAGTTGGCTCTTGGCTGGGAAATGTTTGGACCCGATGTGGAGTTGCTTGTTTATTTTTGTTCTCCTCTTTTGAGAATGTAAACCTTGCTTTTGGTGGATCAGGCCAAAGCTCCAGCATTCCATTTCAAAAGGCAGCAGGCCAAACCTTCTTGGGTCTTTAACGGAAAGATCTGTCTCCTTGGCAAAGGGCAAGGCTGGCACCAGAGTTTAGCATTTTGGGGCATCTGCCAAGCTCCCTTGCCCCAACTCCCAAGCTCTCATGGCTGCAAAATCTGAGTATGGAAGCAGTGGAGAGAGAGAGAGAGAGAGAGAGAGAGAGAGAGAGAGAGAGAGAGAGAGAGAGAGAGGAAGAACATGCATTCTCCCTTTGTCTTGTCCCCTCCAAAGGGGTCCAAATTGGCTTTAGGCAGAGGCGGATCAGCCGTGGAGACAGTAGCAAGGAGAAGATGGGTCTACTTGAAGAAGGCTGCACTAAACAATGATTTAGCATCCATTCCCAGTGCACCCATGTTTTTATTATTTATGCATTCTGTAAATGGAGATACGTATTGTTCCAGATTTGAGGGGGATCCACCCCTCGCCAAAAAAAATCCTAGAAATAAATAAATGATAGGATTTGTATTAAAGGGGTTATAGAGGAAGGTACAAGCTGCAGAACTGTGCCAGACAAGGAATCCCTGGGCTGTCTTACGCAAACCAGCAAATCTGTTAACATGGGTTGATGGGCCATCTGAGAGTAGGGTTGCCATACGTCCAGAATTTCCTGAACGTACCTGAAATACTGCAGTCGGAAGCAGGGTCGGCAAATCGGCAAAAATGTTCAGGAAAATCCAGGTGTATGGCAACCCATGCTGGCAGTGTCGTTTTTGCAGATTTCCCTGAAAAATAGCATCTCCCCCCCCTCCCATTTTTCACTTTTTGGAATATGGCAACCCTATATGAGAGGACTCCTTTGGCTTGGTAGACAGATGTTGCCGAGGTGATAGGGTGTATGTCTGAAGTGACAGGAAAAGAGAGTTTCAAGCAAGGTGTTCTGGGAAGAAGAAGTAAGAAAGACTGGACTCCATCTTGGGCCGGTTGGCTGAAGGCTGGCTGGGAGAGAGAAGCCTTGGACTCCATGGCTGTGGGGTACGAGCCCCTCTTGAAATGACCAAGCAGTAAGATCGTGACTCCCTTCATGCAGACTGAAGGTGTGAACAGGTGAATAAACCATATTTCTTAAAGCAACAACAGTCTCCGCCATGTCTTAATTCTCCAAGTGAGTTCCTGGGTGAGTGCGTGGAACCCCCTGGGGTCTTGGCAGAGAGTAGGGTTGGCACCCAACTTTTGTAACAATATACAGTCATACCTCTGGGTTGCATACTTTTCGGGTTACGAATTCCGCTAACCCGGAAGCACAACCTGACGCATGTACGATATGCGCGTGCGCAGAGCACTTTTCGCGGGGGGTTTTGGTTTTTCGGAATTGTTCGGGTTATGTCCTTTTCGGGTTACGTCCTGTAACCCAGAACAGATTAAGTACATAACCTGGGGTACCACTGTAAACCCTTTGCAGAATCCCCTCGATATGGACTGGTCCACCCCATACCTCACAGAAGGCATGGATCACCTTCACAACAGCAGTGTCCCCTAGATGCATACCCCTGATGGAACAATTATGTGGCAGAAAGTGAGTGTGTACTCAAGAATCCCATTGTCCTGGAGAATGAACCTGCCCTTAGTTCCAGATGGTCACAGCCATTGAGAATCCAGCTTGCTCCAATCTGCACAGCCTCCTTGTATACCTGCATTGTGCTATCCTGCCTGCTACTTCTTGGTCACACAGGAGTGTGACAGAATGTTTGGAGCTGGCTTTTTGTCTGAGAGCAAGAGAGCAATAGTAAGAGTGTCGTTAAATGGATTCTTCTTCTGGTGAGGCTTCAGGTATTAACGTTACGTCTCATCTGCAGATCCTCCAAAGTCTGCTAAGTTCATCGGGGAATTGCTAATCAGCCAGCCTCGTTCGGCTTGAATCCCGCTGCTGCTAAAAACCGTGAATTAACGGCGCTCATCAGTGTCAATATTTGAGATAAATCAGCTGAAGCTGTTAAACTGACTTTCAAGGTTGAACAACAGACTCTGTGTGTTGAAATCCAATATGAAAACGGTAACTGGGGCTTGACTCATCTTGTCTAACGCATTGCAGGAAACTGCAAATCCAGGAAATCGAGCTGATTTGAATGAGACTGAGGGTGCATTCGGACGGGATGGTTAAAAGAGGATTAGCCAAAATCATGGAGGAGAGGGCTACTGAAAGCTACTGGCCGTGAAGGCTGTGCTCTGCTTCCACGGTCGGAGGTAGAAATGCTTCTGGATGCAAGTTGCTGGAAGCTTCAGGAGGGCAGAGTGTTCTTGTGCTCAAATCCTGCTTGCTGATCCGCCACAGGCATCTGGTTGTGGGAATGTTCGACTGGAGCCTCAACCTCAGAATCTGTCCTTCCAGTGAGCACTCAGGGCCGATTTCCTTGAAAATGGATAGGTTTGATCTTCTTGCAGTCCATGGGACTCTCAAGAGTCTCCTCCAGCACCATAATTCAATAGCATCAATTCTTCGGCGATCAGCCTTCTTGATGGTCCAGCTCTCACTTCCGTAAATTACTACTGGGAAAACCATAGCTTTAACTATACGGACCTTTGTTGGCAAGGTGATGTCTTTGCTTTTTAAGATGCTGTCTAGGTTTGTCATTGCTTTTCTCCCAAGAAGCAGGCGTCTTCTAATTTCGTGACTGCTGTCACCATCTGCAGTGATCATGACTGCTGTCATGATTTCGTGACTGCTGTCACCATCTGCAGTGATCAGGAGAGGCTATATTGTTTGTTAATATCCTTCCTAACTTGTGCTAGCAAGTTTCTTTACTTAGCAGAGTGCATTCCCCTTTACACGGCAGAAAACTAGTTGCAAACTCGTGTGGGTTTCTTAAGACAATACGCAATTCAATTGAAATGTGTTCTAATATTTTCCTGGCAAGACCCCTTGAATCCCTCCTAAAAGAATAAAGACACCACAGTCTTATTCAGATACCTGTAGAAGTATACATGCACACAAAAGCTCATACCAATAACAAACTTAGTTGGTCATGATACTGGAAGGAATTTTTATTATTATTTTGTTTCGGCACACCAACACGGCTACCTACCTGTAAATAAAAAGAAAGTTTACTCATGATCAGGCAGAGCACAGTGTGATCGCTGAAGGCAGGCTTAAGGCTTAAAGTTACAAGCATATACAAACAGGTTTACCCCATAAGGGAGATTTACCTAGTGACTGCAGGCTAGCAGTCCAGCAGTTCACAGGATAAAAGGAAGATGGAAAAGAGAGAGAGAGGCAGCATGGAAGAAGAAGAAGAAGAAGAAGAAGAAGAAGAAGAAGAAGAAGAAGAAGAAGAAGAAGAAGAAGAAGAAGAAGAAGAAGAGGAAGAGGAAGAAGAAGAAGAGGAGGAGGAGGAGTTTGGATTTGATATCCCACCTTATCACTACCCAAAGGAGTCTCAAAGCGGCTAACATTCTCCTTTCCCTTCCTCCCCCTGTGAGGTGAGTGGGGCTGAGAGACTTCACAGAAGTGTGACTAGCCCAAGGTCACCCAGCAGCTGCATGTGGAGGAGCGGGGAAGCGAACCCGGTTCACCAGATTACGAGTCTACCACTCTTAACCACTACACCACGTTGGCTCTCAGATCTGGAAAGGTCACCCCCACCCACTAGTCACATAAAAGGAAGGATGTTCCAGCAAGGAGGAACAAGAAGTTTCGACTGGCTGGACCAAACATTCCCTTGCATGTCCACTCTAGGAAAACAAGGAAAGTTGTATTTGACTGCTCCCAGTGGATTACATCCCGCACTGGTTGGCCACTGCGAGAGCAGCATGCTGGATTAGATGGGTCACTGGTCAGATCCAGCAGGAACTTCTGATGCTCTTGTGTGACAATCAACCCCAAACTGACAAGCTTCCGCTCTTGATTTCTGCAGCTCAGTTGGCTGCTAAAGGCACAAGAGGAGGCCCAACTCCCCTCCCTCCCCTCTGGTTAAAGCACGTTGGAGAAGAAAACATTTATCCATCAAAGGCCATTCTGCAAGAATCTGCTTCTGTTCTGCTAATCCTCATTAGCAGGCAAGCTCAACAAGCTCAGCAAGCGATAGCCATCTCTCTCCGCCTGACCCACAACAAAGGCGGCCTTTCTGTCTTGGTGTTTGTGTTCTCACCTCTCGGCTTCTCCCGGGGAACTCTGCTGCTGTGACACAAATGACTGAAAGAACTTAAGCGTCTTGCATTAAATCCAGCTAATGGGACGGCAGCAGTAGCCAAAAATGTTCCCGATGAATTTATTCCAATCTTTTTGGAATGCTTGGCCTCACTGGTTCCAGGTTCTTCCCTTCAGTTTCGCCTGTTCTGCAAAGACCGTCAACTTCATCTGCCACTCCTTTTTTTTTTGGTAGCTCCTGTTGTTTCCATCTTTGGGCTAACAAAATTCTTGCCACACAGTTGTTGCATATAAGAACCTTTAAAAAAAAAATCTTGTCTCAGTATCCCTTTACCCACTATACCCAATAAAAAAAGCTTCTGGTATTTTTTAACAAAAGTGTTTTTAATCATTTTCTTTAACACACCATTTCCCTCTCTAAGTTTCAGTTCAACAGGCCGGCAAGCAGCCGGCTTTGCTGGTCAGTGCATGTGTGCAAAGGCTGGGCAGACTGGGAGGGCGTGGGAGCCTCCTTGCCATTGTCTGAGTTGCCTGGCAACTAGGTTACCATGGAGACGTTTGTACACTGGAGGCCTGGACCAAAAGGACAGACCAGTACAAGGCCGTGAGAGCTGCAGGAGAGGATGTTGACTGGCAGGTGAGAGAAGGGTCGCAGAGTGGGAGAAATCAAAAAGTGGGGAGGTTTGTTTTTAGGGTAAGGGGGAGTCTGGGACATTCTGTTTCACCCCTATATCACCACCCCATTCCTGTCCTTTCCCTCATGGATGTATTTGCACAGCATGGGGAAGAAGTTTGACACAGTTTTCACTTTAAAGGCAAATCAGCCTAACTCTCACTTACCGAAGCTACGCAAACTAAGACACGAAGTCTGTGTTCCTCTGAATTTTGCAAGGCGGTTCCCTAGCCAAATGATGTGTGCATATATACCGTCCAGGGTAAAGTGTGCCTAAAAATGCATATATTCATGGGAAAAGTATAACATATTAGGGAAGGCTGCTTTGCAGAAATGTGTACATTGGGTAGAATTGTGTAACATGTAGTAGGAGAAAACTCTGATGAATTTTCAAGGGACTTTAAAGAAAAAAATCACACACTGATGTGGACATGGGGAGAACAGACCTTAAGAGTGGAAAAATGAGAAACTGAGAGAAAGCAAAATGGGAAAGATTTGCCCATCCCTATCATCTCCATTTTCCCAGGACCTCTTTGCAGAAAGTCCAAGCATCTAACCCTTCCTCTCCCTCTGCACCATTGATTAAAGTTGGGTTGTGCAAAGCCCCTGCTTGTTTCAGCAGAGCTACCTACCCGGGAGAATTTCTCAGTGGATCTTAGCCCAAGTGTCAGGTCCATCTGCCTTCTACTCTGCACCCAAAATTTGCTCCCTGCCAAGGTGGCTGCTCTGGCTTGCTTCACAGTAAAACCTTCTTTTCACAGGCTCCTCAAAACTGGTTACAGAATCTACCCGGTTTCCACTCCAGATTTTGGAGTTGCGTATCGAGGACCTCAAGCCACCCCCCATTGACTTGACACAGGAGACATCATTTTTGGTTTGGGTTTTTGGCAAATAATTTAGGGCCACAACTTTATTTAAATACAAATTCGGTGAGTGGTTGCGTAGGCATTGGTTCAGACTACTGTCACACCGGGACAGAGGCTGGCCTAAAACCAGCGATTGGGAGAATGCCGCTGAGGAGAGTTAAGGACCGGGGGGAAGCAACGCATCCCTCTCCCCAATGGTCCCGGGGACTCGGCTTATGGCCCTAACCCCTACCGGGGGCTTCGGACAAAGCATAAGAGTCGCCGGATTCCTTTAACGGAATTCCCAGCATCAACCTGATTCTGGATGGGCAGCGCCCAATCCAGCAATCCACACAGGAACCAATGCCTAACCGCCAACCTTACAAGTTGTGACAATTTGCTACTGCAGTAGGCAAAACCAAAAGGCACAGCCAATCGGCCAGATGGACAAATTCCTACTGGGCCCCTGCAAAGCAGACGACCCCATGACAGGCAGAGCAAGGTCAACACAGAGGCCTAAGAAAAAAGGGGGGGCGGGACGGGTGATCAGCAGCCGAAGCCAAGAGAGGATCACCCTGCGTGCTGAGGCTTAAATAGGACGCTAAGCTGTCCATCACAAATTGCAACATTAACTTTTGCCCAGTAACTCCTAACTGACCAGTAGCTACTAAGGCCGGCTACCGGCCCCACCCCCACAGGAAGGGAATGTGTCTTGCCAGGTCCCAATCGCAACACGTGCTCTTACTCATGGTAGAACCCGATTTCTGCTTTACTGAACATGTTTCCAGAGCAAATTCTGTAGTTTTCGTGGAGGTAGATGTCTGGAATATTGCAAGACGTTGAAAATAGTGTTAATGTTTCTTTACAGTTTTTATGGGGGGCTTTTTTTCAGAAAGGCATATACATTTTTTTAAAAAAAACAAACAGAAATGCTTTTTTATTTATATTTGTTTTTCTTCCCTGGTTTTCCAATTTGGGGGTGAAATTTAGCTTTTTTTCAAATTGCTGAGAAGAAGGCCCTGGTGCAAATCTGAAGTTCTGGCCTCAGAATGTGAGAATGCTGGGGTGCACTTATCAGATAAGTGCTGGAGATGTAATGAGGTTGAGGGAATGTTCTTTCACATGTGATGGACTTGTAAAAGGGTAAAAGAGTGTTGGGAAATAATCCATAATGAATTTTTTTAAAAAAATGTTTAAAAGTACCTTTCCAAAAAAAACCAGTGTCCTTTTTGTTGGAGATAACTCAGACGGGAATACCCAAGTGTCAAATAAAGTTATTTATGTATGCCATTACTGCAGCCCATGTTTTGTTAGCCCAAAAATGGAAAACGAGTGAGGTCCCAACCAAAGAAGAATGGCAACTTAAGTTGACAGAATATGCATAGTTTGCAGACTGCACAATTAACATATAGAATAAGAGAACAAGAATGACATACATTTAGAGAAGATTGGAAAACGTTTATTGAATATATGGGGGGGAACTGTGTACACCTGAAAACGTTGGCAGCATTAAGATAAATTCAACAGTGTAAATAAGTTTTGATGGATGCAATAATGGAATACGGAATGGTTTAGTTTATGTAAAATATGCAGGGATTTAGGACATTTAGGGGGCTAGTACTGGACCTGGCCAACAGCTGGCACCAACCCCAACTGGGAAATTCACCATCAAGGTCACAGGTAACCTGTCCTAGTCCTGTCCACTTTTCCCGTGATGCACTCTGGAAAGCAAAGCATGACCCGGTGCTTTTCTCTTTTTGATCAACAGGGGAACTTTTGTCTTGCATTGTACCTAAAGACTTGCTAACTGAGACTGAAGTTTTGTTCTCAACGAAGTGGCTTTAAAAAACAACAACAACACCACACACACACACCATTGAATTTCCCCAAAGGTAAGTGTCATTACAAAGGGGTGTGTGAGTGTTTAATAGCAATATTTGCCCAGGTTTAAATGTAGTAAAGACCTACCTTCCAGAGCTTGGGATTAATGAGCAAGGAAAGTGCTGGACAAGTGGCAGGTAGGATGGTGCATTTGTGTGTCGAGGTCCCCAAGCCACCCCTCAAATAACACACATTTCACATAGGAATTAAGTTTTAATGTTTTTTGGCATAATTTTGGCCACAACTTTATCAAAATACAAAATGTGAGTGGTTGCATAGGCATTGGTTCCGGCTATCTGTCCCCTCCTAGGGACAGCCTGAAATCCGCCCGCCTTACGGAAGTCAGTAAAGGGAAAACACTTTGGGGAGAGAATGGGGGCAGGGGGTCTCGCCCTCCCTCTCCCCTAATGTTCCCAGGGGCTCTTGCGTGGCCCTAGCCCCTGACCAGGGGAACGGACAAAAGCATGGTGAGCCCCTACATTCCTTTAACGGAAGGTTAAGGGGTGATATGATAGCCATGTTCAAATATATAAAAGGATGTCATATAGAGGAGGGTGAAAGGTTGTTTTCTGCTGCTCCAGAGAAGCGGACACGGGGCAATGGATTCAAACTACAAGAAAGAAGATTCCACCTAAACATTAGGAAGAACTTCCTGACAGTAAGAGCTGTTCGGCAGTGGAATTTGCTGCCAAAGAGTGTGGTGGAGTCTCCTTCTTTGGAGGTCTTTAAGCAGAGGCTTGACAGCCATCTGTCAGGAATGCTTTGATGGTGTTTCCTGCTTGGCAGGGGGTTGGACTGGATGGCCCTTGTGGTCTCTTCCAACTCTATGATTCTATGAATTCCCCATGCAGCAGCAGCATTGGAGGGGCAGCCACGGCCAATCCTTACCCCTCCACCAACCAATTGAATAACCAATGCCTAACCGCCAACCTTACAAGTTGTGACTAATTGCTACGCAGTAGGCAAAAACCAAATGGCACCAGCCAATCGGCCAGATGGAAAAATTCCTACCAGGCCCCTGCCGCAAAAGCAGACGACCCCATGACAGGCATAGCAAGGTCAACGCACAAGCCTAAATTATAGGGAGGGAGGGCAGGTGATCCGATGCACACAGTGAAGAGGGCTCACGCTGGGTGCATGGTGAATATATAGCCTTGAGCTGTCCATCAAACATTGGACCATATAACTTTGCCCAACAACCCACAAAACCCAATCACAAGCCTTTGTCCATCTATCCGATCCCACCCAGCAACAGAGGGGAGTCTTGTTAGCCCCCACCGCAACATGTGTTCTCCATGAAGGAGAACCCGCTTTAACAGAACAAGATAACAGGATTTGTTTCCTTTGTGGAATAAGCACTGGAAGCTAAGGTTGCCTTTGCCAATGGTGCTCCTCCAAGCGGCCGGCAGGAATGTGCCATGGGTCACGCGGGGAGCATCAGCGTGGGGAACCCAAACGACTCAACCGGGTGTCATGTAGCTGATGGGCAATGCAGGTCTCAGAGCCTGGCCAATGCAAGAACCACCATGGAGCAGAGAGAATCACGTTCTGGACCTTCTAATTCTGTGATCTACACAAGAGGCTCTCTGTGTGGTTGACTTCTCCCAACCAAATGTTCCAGCGATACTTTTTAAAAAAATGTTTCAGTTCTTGGACAGGGTTTTGTAAGAGCAACACCCCCTGCAGCAAATCTATGCCTGTGTCCATCTGTGAGTTCCAGTTGTGAGCCATCACGCCTTCTGGCCCAAAAGATGCTTGCTGGTTGAGACGTGGTTCATCAGTAGCAAGGCAGAAAACGCCGCAGGCGCTGACTTGGCACTGAGGAGTTAGTTGTCCGCTTCTAGCTTGTGGCTGAAATTCTAGTTAAAAGGCTCTGGTATCACTCGTGAAACGGCTTCCTCTTTCTTATCTGAAACATCCTGTGTGATTTCCTGCTAGCAGGCTCAGGAGACCCCGGCGACGGGGAGCGTTTTCCTCTTTTGACACGTCTTTCTATTTTCGTTTTCTCTTCTCTTCCCTTTGTACATCTGTTGTGGAACACAAACGCGCATGGCGTGGTTTTAGGATGGCCAGCCTTTTCAGCCAAACCCTTGAGCTGTGCCTCTCTCTTTTTGCTGTTCGGCTCGATCTGAAACTGTTAGTAGGGGATGCTGTTTGCTTCCACACCATGAAAAGCATCAACTGCTGGTGGCTGCAGGGCCCAATGAAAAGCAGGCAGCCCTAGGGATCCGTCTTTCTGCTGTTATCTCAAGGGAGGGGAACTCAGAATTGGGAAGCCCCTGAACTGAGCATTGGACACCCCTGATGTACAGAGTTGGGAAGCTTAGTGCATTTCAAGTGTTATTTCAGCATTGTTGAAGAAGAAGAAGAAGAAGAAGAAGAAGAAGAAGAAGAAGAAGAAGAAGAAGAAGAAGAAGAAGGAAGAAGAAGAAGAAGAAATTCCTTCCAACAGCACCTTAGAGACCAACTTAGTTTGTTCTTGGTATGAGCTTTCGTGTGCCTGGCGTGCTCTGGTCCATGGGGTCACGAAGAGTTGGACACGACTGAACGACTGAACAACAACAACATGGTGCTACTGGAAGGAATTTCTTATTTTATTTTGTTTTGACTATGGCAGACCAACACGGCTACCTACCTGTAACTGGAATAATAATACAGTGGTGCCCCGCTAGGCGAATGCCTCGCTAGACGAAAAACTCGCTAGACGGAGGCATTCGTCTAGCAGAAGGCTGCCCCGCAAGACGAATTTGTCTATGGGGCTGCCTCGCAAGACGAAAAAAAAAATTCGTCTAGCGAAAACCGCGGTTTGCATTGGTGCTTCGCTAGACGAAAAAACCGCTAGACGAAAATATTCGCAGAACGAATTATTTTCGTCTAGCGGGGCACCAGTGTAATAATTTATTATTTATACCCTGCCCATCTGGCTGGGTTTCCCCAGCCGCTCTGGGCAGCTTTCAACCAAATATTTATAAAAATACAGCGTCAAACATTAAAAACTTCCCTTCAGTTGTCTTTTAAAAGTAAAATAGTTGCTTATTGCCTTGACATCTGCTGGGAGGGCGCCACTACCGAGAAGGCCCTCTGCCTGGTTCCCTGTAACCTAACTTCTAGCAGTGAAGGAACTGCCAAAAAGCCCTCGGCGCTGGACCTCAGTGTCCGGGCTGGATGATGGGGGTGGAGACGCTCCTTCAGGTATACAGAACTGAGGCCGTTTAGCAGCAGTTTTTTTTTTTTAAAGAAATTTTGATTTTCTAATATAACAATACAAAAATACAAAAACATAACAACACACTACAAACAACAAGAAAAGAAAACCAACAACAATACAAAACACTATCATAGATTCACTTACAACTTCTATCACATTGTCCTGGTGACTTCCTCACACCCTCTCCTTCTACGTACACTGCATCTCATCTGTAGTAATTCCCTATCCTCATATTATAAAAAGTATACTATTAAACTTATTCTAATATTTCTAATACAATTCCTAACTGTAGCCTCTTATTTCTATCTGCTCTTTTCTTAAATCCTTATTTTTGCATGAATTCTTAAGTATTCCTTAAATTTCTTCCAATCTTTCTCCACCGCGTCGTCCCCCTGGTCTCGGATTCTCCCGGTCAGTTCTGCGAGTGCCATGTAGTCAATCATTTTCATCTGCCATTCTTCAACTGTCAGTATCGCTTCTGTCTTCCAGTTCTTTGCTATTAATATCCGTTTAGCAGCAGTTTTCAATAGCCTTGTGTTTTCCCATGGTCAAGCTGTTTGGTCTTCCCATCTTCCATAGCCCTCCTGCCAAGCAGCATCCAATCTAAGTCGGCGAGATAAGCAAAGATGTCCAAAGGCGGAGCTCTCCAGAGAAATAAGTTGACCGTGCGACACCAGAAGCGTTCGAGCACCAACGAAGCAAACAAGATGACTCCGGCGCAGATGGCGCGCTATTTGGCTTTTGCTGACCCCAGTCAGCCCAAGGTGAAAGAGATGCTGGCTGCCGTCCTCATGAAGGACAGGAAGTTGGTGCCGGAAGAGGAAAAGGTGGCAGAACAGAAGAACCTCATTGGGGTCCTGAAGGCCACCGAGGCTCGGAACCGCCTCCGGAACACGAGGCTCCAGTACCAGAATCTGAGAGTGAGTTTGTATGGGGTTGGGGGAGGGGGGGAGCGATATCAGGGACGGGCTAGATGAGGAGGAGAGCTGGAGAGCGCCTAACCAAGAGGCAACCATATTTCTCCTTTCTCTCAGCCCTATGGGGTAGCTTAGGCTGAGAGGGAGCGACTGGCCCAAGGTCACCCAATGAGCTTCATGGCTGAGCAGGGATTTGAACCACAGTCTCCCAGGTCCTAGTCCAGCACTCTAGCCACTACGCTAAATCGGCACGTAGTATCATAAAGTGCTGCGCACCCTGACTTCAGTAGGGCGAGGATGTTTACCACTCTGCTTCCAGCAAGAAAATATATTTGGCTGATCCTAATTACCCTGTGTCCTCTGGCCGCCAACACTCATTTTCATCTCACTATAGGGGCATCTGAGAACAGCAAAGTGGTTGGGAAATGGAAGCACCGTTCATGGGAACGTAGCCAGAGACATCGAGGGGGTGTGGCCCAGAATTCCTGGTCCATGCCCAGATTTGTTTTTTAGGGGTTGGGCAGGGGCGTAGGGAGCCACTTTGCCGCCCCTGGGGGCAGGGTGCTGGTTCCTAGCGTGCGCGCGCCATATCCTGGGTGGACTGTGCATGCACATTCCACCCAAGATGGCGGGCGCGAGAGGCCGGCACCCCTTCCGACTGTGCGGCGGCACGGTAAGTTTTGAGGCTGCAGCACGCTACAGCCTTAAAACTTGCCACGCCACCGCACAGTCGGAAGGGGTGCCGGCCGCTCGCGCCCGCCATCTTGGGTGGGTGCGAGTGGCCGGCACCCTTTCTGATCGTGCGGCGGCAGCAGCGCAGCCACATGATCAGAAGGGCTGCCGGCTGCTCGCACCTGCCATCTTGGGTGGACTGCGCATGGCCACCCAAGATGGCAGGCGCCAGTTGGCCGGCACCCCTTCCGTGCGGTGGCACGGCAAGTTTTAAGGCTGCAGTGCGTGAACAGCAGCACAGACGATGTGCTGCTGTTCACCCGCTGCAGCCTTAAAACTTGCCGCGCGCCAGCAGCGCTGATCGTGGGGGCGGAGCGCCACCCCGAGTGTCACCCCCCAGGGCAGTACCCAGGGCGGCCCGCCCCCCCACCCCCTTGCTCCGCCCCTGGGGTTGGGAAGTGTTATTGCACGCCATTCCTAAATGCAAACCCTGGGAAAGCTCCATCGAGACCTATTGGAATAACCTGCCAACGCAGTATCAATGCCCCTACAACTTTCCCTGTGTAATCCCCGTGAGAAAGCTAGTTCTGGAAAAGTTGCTTATTTTAGACCAGACTGCCTCCATGGAAAGTATTTTCTCTCTCTCGCTCTCTATAATCCCAAACAACATGATGTCATTAACTTGGCCCCTGCTGTAACTCTGGGCTTGTTATTTACAGCTCTTGCCGTAAAATATGCTATAGTTAGCAAGCTTGGAACAGGACTTCACCGCTGCCGCTGCTGCTACTGTCAAAACAAAGCCTTTCCTCTCCCTTCCAAGGCTGGGGCTATTCTGGCCAGTGAAACAAAGCATCTCTCTTGGGGGTCTTTAACTGGCAATAAACAACGACCGCCCTTTGTAGGCTCCCAAAAATTTGGCAACAAGCAGCGTAATACGTACACACAAAGATGCATCTCCCAGACAAACCCAGTGGCTTTTCAGGGATTGTGCCTGGGTTGAAGGTCAGATTTAGGCAAACGGACGTGACAGGGCAGAGGCCGCAACAGATGGGTGTTTGTGACACTGGGGCTCAATGAAATCAGTTTGGGTTCAAGTTAGCTGTGACAAGGGGCGGAGGAGAAATCCAATGCCATTTGCATTTAAAGGCAAACCAAATTTGCACTTTCTGTAGCAACGCAAGCACAAAGAAACGCAGCCATCCTTCAGAATGAGCACTTCTCTGAATTTTGCAATGCGGTTCTCCATCGAAAAAATTGTCCAAAACTGCACACGCTGGGGTAAAGTGTTCAGCAAAGGGCATATATTCATGCAAATTGCATTGCTATATGTATTCTATAGTTCCAGTTACAGGTAGGTAGCCGTGTTGGTCTGCCATAGTCAAAACAAAATAAAAAATTCCTTCCAGTAGCACCTTAGAGACCAACTAAGTATGTTCTTGGTACAAGCTTTCGTGTGCATGCACACTTCTTCAGATACCAGTGCTGTCTGCTCTGAATGGCAGCGCTCTCTCCCAATCCTGAGACCTGAGGGCCAAACAAGCCAAACAGCGTATGCAGGGCCGGCGCGTCCATTTAGACGAACTAGGCAATTGCCTAGGGTGCCAAAATGGAGGGGGCGCTGGCCAGGCTTGGACGGGACGGGCTAGCAGCAGCTTCTCCGCTGTAGCAGAGAGGTGCTGCTTGCCCCCTACACCACCCCCCAGCTCCTGCTAAAGCAGGCTTTGGCGGGGGGGGCAGGGCAGGCGAGCAGCAGCTCTCCGCTACAGTGGAGAAACTGCTGCTTGCCTCTCCACCCCCACCTCCCGCTAAAGCAGGCTTTGGCGGGGGGCGCCAGAAGGTGGTTCGCCTAGGGCGCAAGAAGCCCTGGCACCGGTCCTGAGCGTATGGGAAGGGAGGTTTATCTGAAGAAGTGTGCATGCACACGAAAGCTCATACCAAGAACATACTTAGTTGGTCTCCAAGGTACTACTGGAAGGAATTTCTTATTTTGTTTTCAATATGTATTCTGTTAGGGAAAAGCTACTTTGCAGGGTGAGTTGATCCTCACCCTTTCCTCTCCCAGCACAATCCTGAATTCCATTGCCGCCACCAGCACTACAGTTAGCTTTAGAGGGAAAGCTCCCATTGGTGGCAATGGGAGCTTTCTCTGCTTCCGAAGGCTAATTGCAGTGCAGGTGGGATTTTGCTGGAATCACAGTAGGGGAGGGCAGGGATAAACCTCCCTCCCCATACGCTGTGGTCCTGGTGGAAACCCTCCACCCTGAACCTACTACTATTTTTTTTTTTAACTTACGTGTGCTTGCCAAGCATGAATAGGGAGCAGCTTTCCCCAACCGGGTGCCCTCCAGATGTTGTGGACTGCAACTTGCATCGGCCCCAGCCAGAACAGGTGTGCTGGTGGGAGTTGTAGTCCCAAAACACGAAGGATGGGTTGGCAAAGGATGAATTAAGAGTGCCACCCTGTTTGGCCCTCAGGTCTCAGGATTGGGAGAGAGCGCTGCCATTCAGAGTAGACAGCACTGGACCAAAGGTCCGGTTCATTCTAAAAAAAATGAAAGGCACAAATACAGGATGGGTGACACTTGGCTTGAGAGCAGTACATGTGAAAAGGATCTAGGAGTCTTGGTAGACCACAGACTTGACATGAGCCAACAGTGTGATGCAGCAGCTAAAAAAGCCAATGCAATTCTGGGCTGCATCAATAGGAGTATAGCGTCTAGATCAAGGGAGGTAATATTACCACTATATTCTGCTCTGGTCAGACCTCACCTGGAATACTGTGTCCAGTTCTGGGCACCACAGTTCAGGAAGGATACTGACAAGCTGGAACGTGTCCAGAAGAGGGCAACCAAAATGGTCCAAGGCGTGGAAACGATGCCTTATGAGGAACGGCTTAGGGAGCTGGGTATGTTTAGCCTGGAGAAGAGAAGGTTAAGGGGTGATATGATAGCCATGTGCAAATATATAAAAGGATGTCATATGGAGGAGGGAGAAAGGTTGTTTTCTGCTGCTCCAGAGAAGCGGACACGGGGCAATGGATTCAAACTACAAGAAAGAAGATTCCACCTAAACATTAGGAAGAACTTCCTGACAGTAAGAGCTGTTGGACAGTGGAATTTGCTGCCAAGGAGTGTGGTGGAGTCTCCTTCTTTGGAGGTCTTTAAGCGGAGGCTTGACGGCCATCTGTCAGGAATGCTTTGATGGTGTTTCCTGCTTGGCAGGGGGTTGGACTGGGTGGCCCTTGGGGTCTCTTCCAACTCTATGATTCTATGATTCTAAAGCAGCTTTAGTTCTTCATTCATTTCATTCTCTTTCGACTCCAGGCACAAGAGATCAACTTCCTGATCTCCTTCCAGAGGAATGCTAAAGGTGCTGTGAGGCTCGAGGTCTTCCTCCCACCCAGGAAGAACCTTAGAAAACTAGCAGACTGCATGAACACAGTCCAGGTAAGTTGAACGCACAAACTGTCTTGGCAAATAGTTCCTTCCCACTGACATATCTCTCCATTTCCCAGTTCTGAAAGGTGGGCCCATCAAGAATGAAGGTCGCTCAGAAATGTGGGGCTGCGCAGCTCCCTCCGCAGACAGCGTGCGCATGTCGCTGCAGAATATCAAAGAGGCCCGGCCCCCTCCTTTAATTTTTTGAGGGGTGCTAGACCCCTCACGCCCCCCCCCCCACCAGATGGCACCCGATTCATATGGTGGACCATTTCCTGGGAAGACGAAGGGATGGCCATCATCTTCAATGGTTCTTTAAAAGCATCCAACTAACTCACTGTGGCTGGATCCATTGATAGTTAAGAACGTAAAAGGAGCCAGCTGGGTCAGACCAGTGTCCCATCTAGTCCAGCATCCTGTTCTCACCATGGTTTACTAGATGCCTGTGACAAACCTGCATGCAGGACACAAGCACAAGAGCCCTCTCCTCAACCCCATGGATCCTAGCAACTCTTATTTAGAAGCATCCCTGCCTCCAACTGTGGAGGCAGAGCCACCACAGCTAATAAATAGCCTTCTTCTCCATGAATTTTCCCAATCCTCCTCCTCCTCCTCCTCCTCCTCCTCCTCTTCTTCTTCCTCTTCTTCTTCCTCTTTGCAGACTTTACTGAATACAGTGGTACCTTGGTTCTCAAACGTAATCTGTTCCGCAAGTCCATTCCAAAACCAAGGCGTTCCAAAACCACAGAAAGTAATGCAAAACGGATCAATCCATTCCAGACTTCTAAAAACAACCCCTGAAACAGCAATTTAACATGACTTTTACTATCTAACAAGACCACTGATCCATAAAATGAAAGCAATAATCAACGTACCGTACTATAAAATAAATGAGGCAGTATTGTAGATGACAAAAATTATCATCCATACAGTCATAAAAAACAAATTAACTGGAAAGTCCCCTGAAACAAAAACGCAAAATAAATAGCAAAAACAAAAGCGCCAGACTTAATCCATTCTGGAAGTCCGTTTGACTTCCGAAAACCAAGGCACAGCTTCTGATTGGTGCAGGCACCTCAAAAACAATAGCCTACAACTGCGTTGGGCATTCGGCTTCCGAAAAACATTCGAAAACCAGAACACTACTTCCGGGTTTTCGGCATTTGAGGACCAAGGTACCACTGTATCTTAAAAACAGTTACCAAATTTATTTGTCTTCCAAGACAAATGCATGTACAGATGCGAAGTCTTGCGTGCTGCCATTCACAAGGCATCAAAACAAACTTGGAGAATCTTTTACATTACAAATTCAGCTCACAATCCGCAGGGTGGACTTGAGATAATTTCTTAACCGGTGACTACTGCGACTGAAATGGACACGGGATTGCTGCTGTTACTTTTGTTAATAAACAATGCGAACCGAGACCATCTGCACACTGTTTCGTTTGCTTTGCTTTACAGAGAAGCCGGATTGAAGAGATTCTGGAAGATGAAACCGGTGAGGTCTATATCAGAAAGCCTTGAAACCCCACATAGGACAAGGCAGTATAAGGGGAGGAGAATATGGATGGAAGCCAGACAGAGACCAAATCTCTGGGCGGCTCCAACTTAGAAAAACTATTGCTGTTCAATAAACTTCATGGATTATTATCCATGACTTAAAACAAAAAACAAAAAAAACTCATAGTTAGGGATGGACAAATCTGTTTCAGCTCCGTGTTATTTTTGCATGTATTCGCCCAAAAGTCTGTTCCATCCCTTTTCCCCCCATTAATCTTTGAGATCTCCAAATATATATTGCATTTAAATATGCATTTTAGGCTGCAATAGGACCTCTCAACAGTTGTGTGTAAGGCTGCAATTTTGAAAACAGTGCATTGTTAAAAGTTTTTGGTACTTTTTAAAAGAAATGATGTGGCTAAACATTCAGGAAGGACAAACTGCTGGCCAAAAACGTACCGGTAACTGACAGATCTGCACCGTGGTTAGGCCGGGAGGTCCTAATCAGGCAAGATGGGATTCTCGCTCCAATTTGCAGTTGTGCCTTTCAAATCAATGTGCATGGTACAAGGCTGAAAGCATTATTTGCGAAACTGGTGCATGGCTCCGCTTGCTGAGGCTCATGGGAACTGTCATTCAGAACATCTGGAGGGCATCAGAATAGCAAAGGCTTGCTAGAGCGTTATGCATGGGATGGGAGATGCTGGTTGGAGGAACGCTGGACCTGAGATTAGTCATCTCTTATTAGAGACATGCTTTCCAGTACAAAAACCTTTTGGTACTGAAGACCTATCCTTCGGAAGCTTCATATTCGGTGCTGTCCTGCGCCTAGTTAGCAAAATATCTGAGCATCAAACTTGCAGAGTTTGCTGTGCTCTGTAGAGACTGGATCCCTTCCATTTAAACCCTGGGCAAAACATGCATTCCTGTGCATGCTTAGCCATGAATGTGGGACTCGCAGCATCCTCATTCCAGTGGTGATGCATGGGAAACCTGTTATGTATTGAAGTTCTCACCCTAGGCCACTGGGGGGGTGTATATACAATAGTTCATTCTGCTGCAGTTCTCACCCAGGTCCGCACGTGCAAATGAGGGATTGAAAGTGACGTTCAGGGATTGGGTAACTACAGAAAGTTGTTACTGTTGCTTGTAGCTGAGTTCTATATAAGCAGGCTGCTGAGCCCATCAGTTCTGTTCTGTTCCAGCCTGAGAATAAACAGAGCTGCTAGGAGAATCACTGTATTGTCTGCTATGTCCACCCACTATTTAAAAAAAACCTCGTGATAAGCAGACACTGGTCCCAATCCCCATCCTTCCCCATCTCCTTGCTTCCTCCTCTGTCAGTTTTGTATTTTCTGCCTCCCTGCCCAGCAACCATATAGTCTGTAACAACTACTAGTCTCTCTCTCCAACCAGCTGGGGGTCAACATGCAGCCAGGTGGTCCCTGGTCCGTGAGATAGTGTGTGTGTGTGTGTGTGTGTGTCCCCCCCCCGCATCTGCAGAGAATGAGGCCTGCAGGAGTCATTGCATGAATGAGATGACTTCACGGGATTCAAATGCTTAGAACATGTTCCTGTATATGCCTGGTTCTAAGGTTTAACAATAAGAAAGCAGATTCTACCAGGCTCACTAAAAAGCATAGGACATGCCTAAACTGTTGCACTTCATAGGATCATAGAATTGTAGAGTGGGAAGGGGCGACCCAGGGGTCATCTGGTCCAACCCCCTGCAATGCAGAAATCTCAACTAAAGAATCCCTGACAGATGTCCCTCCAGTCCTGATTTTAAAATCTCCAGCAAAGGGAGAGCCCAGCACATTTTGTGGTCCTCCGTTCCACAGCTCTTACGGTCAAAAAGTCCTTCCTGAATGTTTAGTCAGAATCTCGTTTCTTGTCATTTGCATTTGCTTGTGATTTGTGTTGTGTTGGTTTTATGCACCGGTTTAACTTGCCACGCCTTCCCGGGAAGAATTATGGGGACTGAAGTTTCTCGAGGTGCCAAGGATTGTTTCTCTTCTTCCCCTACAAAGCTACAGTTCTCAGCATTCCCAGGGGAGGGGGGCTTTTGCCGAACCATGTATATGTCCGAGGGGTCAAGTTCATATAACTTTTGTACAGAGATGTACAGAAAAGGCTATGTCCAAGTCCATATCAGTTTCAAATGTGTTCATTGCCTCTGTCCCTTCCACATTCCTTTCTGCACTGTGCTTATTATTATTATTGTAAATCCAGATGAAAATTGGCATTTAAACCAATATTTGGCTACGTACATTTCCACCACTTATGTGAGGGTGTCTCAATGTACCCAACGCATATATTCCTCTGACATGCACATTTTTTTTAAATCAATGTGCCATGGTTCTTTCTTGAGCCAAGGACATCACTGCACAATTCGGAGAAGTGCAAAATCCGAAGGAGGTTATGCGAATTGTGAACAGCCCTGAGACCTCCAGGTACGGGGCAGTATATAAATGAGATAAATATACTGAGTTATCTTCTCTAGCCGTGTGCTAGGGCCTTATTCAAAAGGAGCCCAGAGGTTGTAATTAGCCTCAGATAGCCTCAAATAGCACTGGATGGCCTTGGGAAATTACAAAGGGCAGATAAAAAGCTGGTAAAAAGCCTCAGGAGAGGAGAAAGGGGAGGTTTAAAATACCTCCTGGTAGCTCCCGGATTCTTTATCAGGCTAGACTTTGATCTTTTCCGAGTGTCTTTCTGTATTATTGTTATTATTTTGTAAAAAGCTCCTACTCACTCTGTTGAGGCTCACAGAAGACTTACTGCCGGCGCCATCTTGATAGCTAAAAGTGGTTATATATAAAACTGTATATATGAGATAAATAAATAAAAACCTGCCTTCCCTCCACATATGTGTGCATGTTGCATCTGAAACTGACTGGGCCAGCCATTGTAATGGACCAATAATGCTGGGAACTGTTGCGAGGGAGAGATGGAAACTTCTCCGCTTTGCAAAACTTCCAGTTCTCGGGAATCTTACAGGAAAGCCATGCAGGATCCAGGGGTGGGGAACCACAGCCCCCCGGAAGCCTAATATGGCCTCCTTTAACATTTAAGAATGCCTCTTTTCTGGCCTGAGTGGAGGACCGAGAGGGGTTTGAGTGTAGGAACGAGCCTACCGTACAAAGCTGAAATTTGCATTCGTTGCTCTACCCATTTTGGCCTCCGGTCTTGCCCCGCTTCTGGGATGTGCCCCGTCCCCCCCCCCCCAGAAGCTTGCCCAGAAGGGAACGTGGCCCTTGAAAAAGGTTCCCTGCCCCTGATAAATCAAACCTGCATTGTTAACAGCCGATGACCAGCATTCCCCTGGTATGACCTGTCTTTTGAAACGGTTTCTCGAGTGCTAAACGCTCTGTGTCTGCTCTCTTTTGCCGCTTCAGCGAGATTCTAGGGCAACCGCCCTCCGGAAATAGGTCCCCGTTTCCTTTGCCACAATCAGGGCTCTTGGCGATGAGCGCTTGGCCTTGTGCTGAACCAAGGGGAGTGTAGCTGCTCAGACGTCTGTAGAGCCTCTAAGCTTGAATAGGTCGCTTTTTCGCATATGTAAATATATGTATATATGTAAAGATAGCCACCATGTATATGCCCACGTTCCAATAAAGGCAACTGACCCAGCCTGGAATTACAGCTTCATTGTTATTTCTCCTTTGCTCACACTTCTTTCGGTGGGGTTCGCCAGGGCTGAGCCACCATGACTTTCCACAATTCACCATCCCAGTTTGTCCTGGCCGCCATGACTCTGATGTACCCAGGAGCATAGTGTGGGGAGGGCCAGGGGTCCCCCAGCCCCCTCGTTGAATGGCCACCCGGCCAGTGTTGAGGGCAGAGGTGTAGCAAGCCCAAGTGGTACCCGGTGCAGATTTTTTTGTCACACACACCCCACACACACATCTGCCCACACCCCTTCAAGTCACAGTGAGCGTTTTGCGTCCCCCCACAATGCTTTGCGGCACTATGAGGTGCCGCAGAGCATTGTGGGGGGAAACGCAAAATGCTCGCTGTGGCTTGAAGGGGTGTGGGCGGATGGTACCCCAGGTCCAGGTGGACTGCATAAAGCAAGCCCAGCTAATGCTTTTGCAATGCTGTGGTGAGTTTTAAGCCCAAAGCCACTGGATTTGCTCTGGCTTGTGCTTGAGGCTCTAGGTGGAGGTGCCAAATGTCACCTCTTGAAGATGGCACCTTTGTGCCCCCTGAGAGGGCAGTGCCCTGGTGAAATGTGCCAGGCTGCTGGGTGGAGCCCTGGCTGGGCAGAGCTGTGCTTCTGTGGCTCTTCCCAGCAGGAAGGATAAAGCAAAGTGTGTGCTGTGTAAGCCAGCTGCTGCACTGAGCAACTTATGAGTTGTGGGGTGGGCTTGCGGAGAGTCACCCCCCTCCCCTGGAACCTGGGGTGGCCTGCCCCCCTCCGCCCCCCCCCAACGATGCCCCTGGTTGAGGGAATGCACCCACAAAGGACCGTGTCAGCTGATGGGCTCCCCCCAGCGCAGGGAGTCGGGCAGGTGATCACACACACACCATATTGGCCCGACTGTAAGCCGCACCCGCAAATAAGCCACGCCTTTAAAATTCAAGGCTTATTTGCGAGTGCAGCCCGCCTCCCGGCACTACCACCTTGAACAGGGGACAGGGGCAGGTGGCGCTCAGCGCCCCGCTCCCCAACAGTGGCAGAGGAACCCTCTCCGGCACCCGGGGCGAGGGGTGAACCGCCCGGTGATGCACGCGTGACATCCGTATGGACTGTGCATGTGCCGCTCATGCATGGCGGCCATACGGTCTGCCGCTTGCACAGCATCCATACGGGCTGCCGTGGGAGCGGCATCCCATACGGAGTGTGCATGTGCTGCACCCTGTATGCACTGCATATATGCCCGTATGGGCGGGGTACAAATAATAAATTATTATTATTATTATTATTATTATTATTATTATTATTATTAGGCTCCTGCAGCCTTTGCTCCTTCCTCCTCAGCCAGGACAAAGTCCTCTGGTGTACAGAGCTTGGGAAGAATGTAAATGCCGCAGGCCAGATAAAGTTATGAAATTGTAGGCAAGCATCTTCCGCCTCTTTAATACCTCGGCCTTTACAATTTATTAGTTTTATTATTAACATGCGCAATTAAATTCAGCATTGTTGCTTTTAAAATTACGTCTTATAAATTGGTATTTTTGTGGCGGGGCTGGGGGCAGGGGGTACTACATGCTTCAGGGCATAATCCCATACGTGCTTACCTGGGTGTCAGTCCTACTGAACACAGCAGGCCTTACTTCTGAGTAGACATGCCTCTAAGATTGCACCGTTATTGTGAATAGGAAAGCACTGCTAGGAACTGATTTTGTTGTGTGGCTAACCAGACTGGATTTGGTTTTGTTATATTTTGATAACTCCTTTTTTTAACAGAATTGCTGTTTAGTGCCTTGTTGTATAAATAAATAAACAACCGACTATAAAATATGATTTATGTATGATTGCCTCACTGTTGTAAGTGGCTTATTGCATTATCCTAGATATTTCGGGTTGCTTGTTTGTTGTTGTTCATCTCTTGTATTATTATTGTATCGATGTAAATTGTCTTAAGCACTTCATATGCAAAGATGCTCTACAAATAAACTGGAAACTGAGTTCAATTACCTGTGGTATCTCTGACTCTTCTTTGCTGTCCAGGTCCTTCACTTCCTTCCCTCCTTCAACCTCTCTGAGCGGAGTAGAAAGGGACGCACTGCCTTGGTTAGAAGCAGGGTTTCTATGTGTAAAGTTTTTGCACTGATACTTTGCACTGGAGCTCACCTAACCAGCATGGTTAGAGGATTCAACTAAGGCTTGTAAGACCTGGGTTCAAATCCCCACTCAGCCACAATGCTCAGTGGGGTGAACCTTGTGTCATTCAAGGAAAGACTCCTGACTGAAATCCTGGAAAACCCCTGCCAGTCAGTGTAGACGAGGCTTCCTCAACCTCGGCCCTCCAGATGTTTTGAGACTACAATTCCCATCATCCCTGACCACTGGTCCTGGTAGCTAGGGATCATGGGAGTTGTAGGCCAAAAACATCTGGAGGGCCGAGGTTGAGGAAGCCTGGCATGGACAATATTGAGCTAGATAGACCAATGGTCTGACTTTAGTTTCCTATGTTTTCAGCATAAACTGCTTCACAGGGTTGTTGTGGGGATCAAATAGGAAGGGGGGAACCATATATGCCACTTACGTTTCCAGGAGGAAAGCCAGGATATTATTGTTGTTGTTTAGTCGTTTTGTTGTTGTTGTTCAGTCGTTCAGTCGTGTCCGACTCTTCGTGACCCCATGGACCAGAGCACGCCAGGCACGCCTATCCTTCACTGCCTCCCGCAGTTTGGCCAAACTCATGAGTCGTTTAGTCATGTCCAACTCTTCGTGACCCCATGGACCCCCTGGACCCCAGAGCACGCCAGGCACTCCTGTCTTCCACCACCTTCCGCAGTTTGGTCAGACTCATGTTGGTAGCTTTGAGAACACTGTCCAACCACCTCGTCCTCTGTCATCCCCTTCTCCTTGTGCCCTCCATCCTTCCCAACATCAGGGTCTTTTCCAGGGAGTCTTCTCTTCTCATGAGGTGGCCAAAGTATTGGAGCCTCAGCTTCAGGATCTGTCCTTCCAGTGATGGATCACTTCATGGATCACAACAAACAAACAAACAAAAAATCCTTCCAGTAGCACCTTAGAGACCAACTAAGTTTGTTCTTGGTATGAGCTTTTGTGTGCATTCACACTTCACGTATCTGAAGAAGTGTGCATGCACACGAAAGCTCATACCAAGAACATACTTAGTTGGTCTCTAAGGTGCTACTGGAAGGAATTTTTTTATTTTTGTTTTGACTATGGCAGACCAACACAGCTACCTACCTGTTCATGGATCACAGTCCTTCATGGATCGCTGCCTTGAGCTATGAGCTATGCCGTGCAAGGCCACCCAACATGGACAGGTCATAGTGGAGAGTTTTGACTAAATGTGATCCACCTGGAGCAGGAACCGGCAAGCCACTCCAGTATCCCTGCCAAGAAAACTCCATAGACAAAGACAACAGGCATATTATTATTAAAATCACAAAATCACAGAATCATAGAATAGAATCATAGAATCATACAGCTGGAGGTGTTAAAGAAAATTCTGGGTTGAGAGACTACTCAACAGCCCAGCTCGCCAGGTTACAAGTCCCCCGCGGATCCATGCGGTCAGTAAAAGAAGGAAATTTCAACCAAGAATTTGGAGCAAAACAGGGTTCCAACAGCAGTAAGAACCCAGACCATGGGGCGACATTGACTTTTAAAACTTCCCACCATATCCCAGAATACAGTTCGTACAGCATCATTGATACATCATCTTTACATCACTGACATGTCACGAAAGGAGAGGGGTAGTGAAATATATTTGAAGTTAAGTAGAAGAAGAAGAGTTTGGATTTGATATCCCACTTTTCACTACCCGAAGGAGTCTCAAAGCGGCTCACATTCTCCTTTCCCTTCCTCCCCCACAACAAACACTCTGTGAGGTGAGTGGGGTTGAGAGACTTCAGAGAAGTGTGACTAGCCCAAGATCACCCAGCAGCTGCATGTGGAGGAGCGGGGAATCGAACCCGGTTCACCAGATTACGAGTCTACTGCTCTTAACCACTACACCACACTGGCTCTTTATTCAGCTCATGGTAGCAATGAATGAATATTTCCCCAAAACGCCTGCTATATATACTGTTTTTGAAGTATCTGAAGAAGTGTGCATGCACACGAAAGCTCATACCAAGAACAAACTTAGTTGGTCTCTAAGGTGCTACTGGAAGGAATTTTCTATTTTTTGTTTTGTTTTGACTATGGCAGACCAACACGGCTACCTACCTGTGACTGCTATATATACATTATTTACACAATGGGCCCCACGTTATTGGCTAATCCTGGGGTACTCCTGTAGGCCAATCAGGTTGCGGATTCACTTCCTCCAGGAGCCTGATTGGCTGCTCTTGCAGGCCAATCAGGTCACTGGTTCACTTCCACCTGGAGCTGGATTGGGTGGCTCCTGCAGACCAATCAGACTGCTGCATTCTGGATCCTATTGTTCTAGGATTCAGCTCAGTACATAACATGCCTCCCCTCTAAGTTCCAGTCCTGCCCGGGAGGTTGCATTCATAGTCCTCAAGGTGCGCCGGCCGCCAATGTATGCATTGTGGCCTGGGGTGTTCCTTGGTCAGGGGTTCTGGTTTATTCAGATAAAGATCCAGAGAATCTTGTGAAACTCCTTTATTATTGGAGACTATCCCATGTGAGTAGGTGCCCAGCCCCTAGTAAATTGAAAAATAAGCAGGAGAGCCATTTTTGCAGTGAAGGACTATCTTTTGTTGTTCAGTTGTTCAGTCGTGTCCGACTCTTCGTGACCCCATGGACCAGAGCACGCCAGGCACCCCTATCATCCACTGCCTCCCACACAAATAGATAGCACAAAAGGACTATCTAGTGGGATTTTATTTCCTTTCTAAGGCATACATAACAACCCAAGAGGGAAACGGAAATGGCAGCCAAGTAGTATCTCAAAGGTACCTGCTGCAACACTCCGAATGGATCCTTGAATAATTGTTCCCAAAAGAAAAGGTGGCAGCACAGAGAAGGATACTTGAAACTCAAGAGGAGTGGAGATCAGGAAAGTGAAAAGGATAAAGGTCAGAAGGATGTCAGGAGCAGAAAAAAAGGCTCCATGTCTTTTCTTCCTAAGAGCAGCTACATCTCCAAGGTAGTGTCAGAGTTAAGCAGAACTTGTTCGCTCCCCCCCCCCACCCGAAATCAGATTTAAGCAAAACATTACATTTGCAAGTGGTGGTCCTCCAATATAATTGGAAGGATGAAAGCTTCAGGGCGATTGCCGCAGTATACAAGCCACACATGTGATATCAGTTCCTTTAATGCTGTGGTTTTCAATGGGCGTTACAAGAACCCTGAGGTCCCTTTTACCCAGAGTTCCCCAATGAGCCTGTTGTCTTTGTCCATGGAGTTTTCTTGGCAGGGATACTGGAGTGGCTTGCCAGTTCCTGCTCCATGTGGATCACGTTTAGAACCTTTTAATGAGGGTGAAAGAGGAGAGCGCAAAATATGGTCTGAAGCTCAACATAAAAAAAAAAAAATCTAAGATCATGGCCACTGGTCCCATCACCTCCTGGCAAATAGAAGGGGAAGAAATGGAGGCAGTGAGAGATTTTACTTTCTTGGGTTCTATGATCACTGCAGATGGTGACAGCAGTTATGAAATTAAAAGACGCCTGCTTCTTGGGAGAAAAGCAATGACAGCATCTTAAAAAGCAGAGACATCACCTTGCCGACAAAGGTCCGTATAGTTAAAGCTATGGTTTTCCCAGTAGTGATGTATGGAAGTGAGAGCTGGACCAAAAGGAGGCTGATCGACGAAGAATTGATGCTTTTGAATTATGGTGCTGGAGGAGACTCTTGAGAGTCCCATGGACTGCAAGAACGTCAAACCTATTCATTCTGAAGGAAATCAGCCCTGAGTGCTCATTGGAAGGACAGATCCTGAAGCTGAGGCTCCAATACTTTGGCCATGAGAAGAGAAGACTTCCTGGAAAAGACCCTGATGTTGGGAAAGATGGAGGGCACAAGGAGAAGGGGACGACAGAGGACGAGATGGTTGGACAGTGTTCTCGAAGCTACCAACATGAGTCTGACTAAACTGCCGGAGGAGTGCCTGGCGTGCTCTGGTCCATGGGGTCACGAAGAGTCGGACACGACTAAACGACTAAACAACAATAACCCCAACGAGCAGGAACGAGAAGCAAACTTTACCCAAAGACAGCTTTCTCCAACCCCATTCGTTCATTTCATGTAAGGAATATGTGTGCCGCTCCTTGTCCAATAACCACAGGATGACAAACTCTCAATTCGAATCAATTTGAGTTTTTTTATTATTATTATTTTATATTTTTTTAAAAAGTCTTTACGTACAAGCAATAAAAAGGACAGAATGTGGTAAATAAACATGTACGTGCTTAACAGCTGCTAAATATAACCAGAACCATAGTTCCAGTTACAGGTAGGTAGCCGTGTTGGTCTGCCATAGTCAAAACAAAATAAAAAATAAAAAAATCCTTCCAGTAGCACCTTAGAGACCAACTAAGTTTGTTCTTTGCATGAGCTTTCATGTGCATGCACACTAGAAGTTTGCATGCACACGAAAGCTCATACCAAGAACAAACTTAGTTGGTCTCTGTGACGGATTGGCCCTAGGGTGGAGGAGTTATTACCTCCCGGCTCAGAAGGAGTTAATCCACCTTCATCTTGACTGACAGTTCATCCTTTGGGGGCAGGATGGAACAGGAACAGCTGTTTTGACAGTTGAGAAGAGGGAGGGTGTGTGTTGAGACAGGGAAGAAGAAGGGTGTGGGGCCAGGATAGTGGCTGTTTAGGTTAGGATTAGTTTAACATGAAACTATAGATTGAAATATGTTTCTGTATTACTGCAACTAAAATTGTGATTGCATGAATCTTTAAAACAACTATGTTCTCAAGGAAATAAAAGTTCAGTTCTTTTTGGTGCCAAGGAGGAATCGTCATTATTGGTCCAGCAGGGTATCAAATCTCACAGTGGTGTGGACTCAAGAAAGGGCAAAACTTACCTGAGGAAAGGGAAGTGATAGTTTGGGTCCTAGAGTCACACAGAAAAGCGTTAGATGGTGAAAACCTAGAGTGCCATGAAGTTGCCAGAGTGTTGAGGCAAATCGAGACAGTGGGGATCCGAGCTGAGGGAGGCCCTTTACTGTAGGCAAGGGGTTGTTCATTTAAGTAACCCAGAGTAGTGAGGATACCAGGCCACGAAAGCTGGAAAAAGACTCTCATTACTAATAAGTCCTTGAAGTCAGAGGGGTTTGTTTTGAGGCGAACCGAGTGGAGGGGGGTTGGTTTCACCCCTGTACCCTTTTGGACACGATTTTAGTAATTGAGGGGTGGGGTTCGTCGCAATCTCTAAGGTGCTACTGGAAGGAATTTTTTTATTTTTTATTTTGTCAGAACCATAGTTGCAGCTGGAGAGGACAAGGGGTAACTGGCATAAAAAGAGAAAGAAACAGAAGGCATTTGTAAACAGCTTAGTTTTTCTTACATTCGAATGGGGTATACATTTAATTAATTACAAGCTTGGTGGAACTAAAAAGGAAAAGGTTTTTTTTTGGGGGGGGAGAGATCTAAATGATATCAAAGTAGGTGCCAGATTAACTTTAATTATATGAGAATGTTGATGTGGAAGAAGTTTTTTTTAGATTGGCCTAATTGCTGCAATGTCAGGGGATGTTTTGCATTCAGGATTAGTGAATCAACCCTGCACCCTCCCTCCTTTTCCTTTGCCGAAAAGAAAAACCTGCCGCAGGCTTGTGTTAGGAGTCCTGCCAGGGAATTGTATATAACCCGCGCTGAAAAACCTCACCTGCACAGGTCCTGAAAGAGCCATTAAGGCTCATTGGGCAATATATTGGGGCGGCTGAGCAGATAAGGGCAATCTCAGCACCTCCTATAGAGATCTGTAGGACAGAGCAGACTGGATCAATGTATTTATTTGAAGGATTTTTACCCTGCTGCTCAGCCAAAAAGGGCTCCCGACACAGACATAGCACAAAAGGAATGGGGGTGGGGCTGGAGGGGGGGGAAGCAAACTCGTGCATTGGGTCTTATTTATTTATTTGAAAACATTTATAAGACACTGAACACTTAACCCTTACCATAGTGATGCACAAGTTTAACAGAATGCAATAAAGCACATCTTAAAATACCGTCAACAAATAATGCCAGTGAATAGGCTCATCTCTCTGGCAAAACAAGCAGATTATTATTTTTTTAATACATGATGAAAGACCACAGTTGTTGGTTCCTGTCTAGTTTCTATGGGGAGCATATTCCACAGGGCAGGTGTTGCTGTGCTGAAACCAAACAGCTGCAGAATGAGGCTCTGGCACATGTGGCAACAGGTACTGAGCCTCCAGAGGTGACCGCAGTCTACCTCTGATCCTGGGAGTAGCTCTAGCTATCATCCTGTTCGACAGGGTGAACAGTCTCCCTCGGGAGGCTGTGGACTCCTTCGTTGGAGGTTTTTAAGTAGAGGTCGGATGGCCATCTGTCAGAGATTATCTATCTGTGATTCCTGCATTGCAGGGGGTTGGACTAGAGGACCCTTGGGTCTCACTTTCAACTCTACAATTCTATTATTCTCTCTTCTTCTTTGATCACTCATAGCCGAGTAAGATTGTCTTCCATAAACAGGGTTTTAACAATGAGTCCGTAAGTGACTGTGGAGACCAATTCTGGATCCATACGTCCTTCCACGGTGGGGACATTGGTTTCCTGGCAGGAGTTGATCACGGTGCAGATTTGACAAGCGTGCCTTCCTCTTAGCACATTTCTCCCTTGTGTCCTGAGTTCGAGTGTCTTCAAAGCCCATGACACCTTTGGTAAAGGCTGTTCTCCAATTGGAGCGCTCACAGGCAAGTGTTTCCCAATTGTTGGTGTTTATACAGTGGTACCTCTGGTTACGGATTTGTTTTGGGCACCCCAAAAAATCCGTAACTAGAGGCGCCGCTTCTGTGCACGCATGGTGTGACAGAGCGCTTCTGTGCATGTGTGAGTGGTGAAACCCGGAAGTGTTACCGCAGCCGTAACCCAAAGAGTCCATAACCTGGAGGTTACACAACACGAGGTACCACTGTACTACATTCTTTTAAATTTGCCTTTAAACCTCTTTTGTTGACCACCAACATTATGCTTTCCATTTTTAAGTTCAGAATAGAGTAGTTGCTTTGCAAGACGACAATCAGGCATCCGCACAACATGACCAGTCCAACGAAGCTGATGTTGAAGAATCATTGCTTCGACACTGGTGATCTTTGCTGCTTCCAGTACACTGGCATTAGTTCGCCGGTCTTCCGAATGGTGTGTAAAAATTTCCGGAGACACCGTCGATGGAATCTTTTGAGGAGCTGGAGATGGCGTTGATAAGTGGTCCGTGTTTCACAAGCATGCAGTAAGGTTGGTAGTACAATAGCTTTGGAAACAAGCATTTTGGTTTCCCTGCGAATGTCGCCTGTGCGTGAATTTGTGTTATGTGTGTTCTATGATTCTATCGTGCTCTGGTCCATGGGGTCACGAAGAGTCGGACACGATTGAACGCCTGAACAACAACAACATGATTCTATCCCCAGGAAACATGACTAGGGAGCTTTGGGTGTTTATCAGACTGAGGAGATACAGAACCAAGCATGCGGCAAGGTCACAGAGGCAGAGGGGAAAGGTTCGACATATTCGTGTCATCTTTCACACGTCGGTTTTGATCCCAATATTTGGCTGCAGGAGTGAGCGTATGGCTAGCAGGAAACAAACAGTTTTGTGGGAGGGTGAGAGGCCTCTTTCTTGCTTTCAAAAGAGAGAGAGAGAGAGAGAGAGAGAGAGAGAGAGAGAGAGAAAGATAAGGGTCTGTCCACTGATGTGGGCCAAGGAAATCGAGTTCCCGATTGCTGGAGTTGGGTGGCACCTACTGGAAGCACAGAAGAACGCAGCTCAGAAGGAAACACAGAGGAACGGGGAGAAATTAATAAATAATAACAATACGGTAAGGGCGCATTCCCTTGCTTTAACTGCTGTGCTGCTTTACGGGGGTTATTTTATTGTGTATGGGTGCTTATGTTTTAATGTTAAGATGGTTTTGATTTCAATGACTACTGAGGTTGACAGCTATACCCTACCTCCCCTGTCAGGGTTGTTGCGAACCACAGAAGAAGAGAGTGCTCTTCCACTCAGGTCTTGCTTGCCCCAGGACTGAAGGTTCCCACACCAGTCGCATGGCTTGCTGGCCGGCTCTCAGAGACACAACCCTACACATAAACACACACAACACACCATCTCTTCCAGAGCAACAGAAGCTGAGGAGGCAGACAGCCAGATGGGAATTTCAGAACAACCACAGAAGCCCAAACTCTCTGCTTGCAGAAATGCTTGGGGAGGGAGTGGACGATGGAAACTGCCTTCTACCGAGTCAGATTGACTCGTCCATATAGCTCAGCACTGCCTACACTGACTGGCAGAGGCTCTTCACGGTTTCAGGCATGCGATCTCTCCCTGCCTTGCCCAGAAACGCTGAGGATTAAAGCTGGGAGCTTCTAAGTGCAAAACACCATTGATCCATGGGCATACCCAAGGAGGGGCAGGAGGGGGCACCTGCCCCCCCCTAGAAGCAAATAATAATAATAATTAAATGGTTATCGGCAGCCTAAAAGGGAAAAAAAACTCTCCTAAAAAGCTCAACTTTCTCCCCCTCCCAAAATCTAAATAACAATTGAGCTCTGCCGATCGGCAGCCGGCCACTGTGACCGGCAGCTGCGATGGCTGAGGATCCTGGGAAACTGAGTTTTTCAGCCATTTGGGGGCTTTCTGTTTGGGGGGGGAAGTTTTTCTGTTTTTTGAAGCTGTTTTTGTTTGCTGTTTACATAATATGGTCAGTAATCTAAAAACGAACTGAACCCATAAAAAACGGGGCATTCCTCATCCCCAAAAAAGGTCAACAACTTTGAGCTGAACCCCAAGAAACGGGGGTAGATCACTGCTGAAAGTAGATTACAGTCTCTTGGGAGTTGGCCACCCCTGGTATAAGACATGTAACTAGATTAAAAATAAAAAAATAAAAATTCAAGCAAATAATTGTAATAACTACTATAATAAAGCACTGCTATAATTATATATAATTTTCCTAAAATTTTGGTTTCATTCGCCTTCCCATGCTGAAATGTCACAACCTGAATGACCATGGCTTCCCCCCACCCCAGTTTTGATCCTGGGTACGCCCCTGCATCGATCTATGGCCCTCCCTGGCAAAGGGGAAACTCAGACATAGCTCAGAGCCTGACTGAGAGCCAGAGCATAAGCTAAGCTGCTGGATCTGTCTTTTAAAGTCATCCAAGTCTGTGGCCATCCCTGCCTCCAGTGGGAGTGAGTTCCATAGGTTCAACTATGCGCTGCCTTTCTTTTCTCTGTCCTGAATCCCCCAACGTTCAGCTTCCATGCATTGTCCCTCAATTTGAGTGTGATGAGAAAGGGAGAAAAAACTTACCTGCATCCCCACCCCTCCAATTCTGGGAGCTGTAGTCTGTTAAAAGGGTGCTGAGAGCTTTTAGGAGGCGCCTGTTCCCCTCGCAGAGCTACAGTTCTCAGAGAGAGAGAGGGACCAGCTATAGGAGAATTGGCTGATAAAACTATTGGGTGAGATGGCCAAGTTACCGTGTTTAATTAGAGAAAAATCATTCCCGACACTTATTAAGGACTGGAAATTTCTTGTGGAGTTTTTGCGCGAAATAGAAAATGAACTTGTCGTAGCTGAACATTGAAAAAAATACAGGTTTATAGAAGAGAGAATGATTGGATCTGAAAATCATAGCTGCAGGACAGAGAGCCAGAAGTCCTATTATCCTTATTTATTTCTCTCTAATCTTTTCTCTCTCTTTCTCTCTCCTCTCTGTTTCTCTCTCTCATTAGGTTTTCCTTTTTCAAATTCTTTTCTCCTTTCTGCCTTTGTTCCTTTTTTAGACTAAGTAGCTGTTTTATATCAGTATATTACATAAAAAAGATACTTTGTGATGGGTATGTTTGTAACAGCTGGAAAAGCAAAACAGAAAGCTGGGGAAGGGGTAGCGAAATGCTCCAGTTGAGCTCCTTGCAGCTTATACTGTAGTCGTGCCTTGGAGGGAGGCATGGGTGGCAAGTTGGAATCCCGAAAAAGAGCACCCCTGCAGGAGAGGAGGACATATTGCAAGGTCTTTCGCAAGCCCCAAAGGTAATGCCGCTCTGATAGGCCTACCCTCCTCTATGAATTTATCTGACCTCCTTGTGAGCCTATCTAATCCAGAGGCGATCACTGTATCTTATCCCATCAATCATGAAAAGAAATCCCAGGTAAGAACCCCACAGGGCTAATGCAGGACAATTTCAGTTGATTCCAGCTCATGGCATCTTTGTTTCTCTTGCAAGATCTCAGAAACTCCCTCTGCAGTAACTCTTAAACTTTTAGTTACAGGTAGGTAGCCGCGTTGGTCTGCCATAGTCAAAACAAAATATAAAATCAAAAAACCCTTCCAGTAGAACCTTAGAGACCAACTAAGTTTGTTCTTGGTATGACCTTTCATGTGCATTCACACTTCTTCAGATACTTCAGATGATAGAAGGAGAAGAAGAAGAAGAAGAAGAAGAAGAAGAAGAAGAAGAAGAAGAAGAAGAGTTTGGATTTGATATCCCGCTTTTCACTACCCGAAGGAGTCTCAAAGCGGCTAACATTCTCCTTTCCCTTCCTCCCCCACAACAAACACTCTGTGAGGTGAGTGGGGCTGAGAGACTTCAAAGAAGTGTGAGTAGCCCAAGGTCACCCAGCAGTTGCATGTGAAGGAGAGGAGACGCGAACCCGGTTCCCCAGATTACGAGTCCACCACTCTTAATCACTACACCACACTGGCTTCAGATCTATCTGAAGAAGTGTGCATGCACACGGAAGCTCATGCCAAGAACTAACTTAGTTGGTCTCTAAGGTGCTACTGGAAGGATTTTTTGATTTTATATTTTGTCTTAAACTTTTGTTATAAGAAAAAACTGCTTCTTTATCCCTTATGGGATAAGTCCTTATGCATGTTCTCTATTGGTAGGAGAAAATAACAGAAGACAACAAGAGTATATTGAGAAGCAAAACAGCTGGTAAGCATGATTTTTATTAAACTGTTGCAATAGGGTGCTCACACACACACCGCACGCAGGGAGGGAGGAGAGGAACCCAGAACATCGGTGTGCAAGCTCTTATATAGACTTTTGAAACTGCCTACCCTGTAGCTCAAGACCACCACCCAAAACATCATACGTACATCACAGAAAGAGGTGGTCCCCAGCAGAAATTTGAGCGTGTTGCTTCTCTCCTGTCTGCCAGGATACCTGATAATGCCTTATCTGATTGCCTTTTCTGGGTAGCCTGGCCATTCCTTTGAGATGGTAAATACTTAGTTCCTGAATCTCTTACACATATTGATAGTGTGCTCAACTTAACAGATACTTGCCAGACTGTATTTGCAGGGAGGTGTAAGCCCCTACAATCCAAAGACAATTGGGAAGCTTTGCCCATTTCCTTCCTCCTTGCAGAGAAAGATTTGAGGTCAATTTGGAAGAGTCAAAATGGCTTCAGGATTATTCTCCTGTACTATTTCAGACACGTGGTTTATATATATACAGTGGTACCTCGGGTTACATACGCTTCAGGTTACAGACTCCGCTAACCCAGAAATAACGCTTCAGGTTAAGAACTTTGCTTCAGGATAAGGACAGAAATCGTGCTCTGGCGGCGCAGCGGCAGCGGGAGGCCCCATTAGCTAAAGTGGTGCTTCAGGTTAAGAACAGTTTCAGGTTAAGAACGGACCTCCGGAACGAATTAAGTACGTAACCAGAGGTACCACTGTATATTTATTTATGTATGTGTTTGCCTGGTACGTTTATGAACATTTATTTTATATCTTAGACCTTACAATTCTCGT